>NC_141695.1:1646601785-1646938203 GCF_964263255.1 Lissotriton vulgaris
GAATCCACACGGCAGATGTATCTATCAGAAATCCAGGACTTTCCTTCTACATCTCTCAAAAAGAAAGGGAAGTTTTGTCCTACTTCTCTGCAGTCCCCTAACCTCTGACGAAGTAGTGAGAAGTCTGCTGTTGGAACTAACATCCTTAGAGTGTTCTTCCCCCAACCTTTATCCTGCTTCCCTCCACTTTTTGCTGTGTCTTTTTGTTGGCTTTAAGACTCTGCGCACTTTACCAATGCTAAACAATGCTAAAGTGCATGTGCTTCTCCCCTAAACATGTTTACAATGGCGTTTACCCGATTGGTATATTTAGTTTACTTGTAAGTCCATTGTAAAGTGGTATACCATGTACCCAGGGCCTGTATACTAAATTGTACTAGTGGGCCTGTAGCATCGGTTGTGCCACCCAGATGCGAAGTCTTTTCAACCTGTCTCAGGCCGCCCATTGAAGACCTGTGTTTGCAGTTTACTGCCACTTCGACTTTGCCTTTAAAACCACTTGCCTTAACCTTCCCTTTTATTACACACAAGTGACCCTATGGGCAGCATGCTATGTAACTAAAAGGCAGGACATGTACTTTTAAGTTTGACATGTCCTGGCAGTGACAAACGACTAAACTCGTTTTTCACTGTTACCCTTTCCATAGGCTAGCATTGGTTATTACTTATAATTCTTTTGAATCTGTAATTACTGATTGAAAATGAGTAGCTACTTCATGTTTAATATCTTTGCAATGATGGTGATGAATTCTCTTTAATGGCAAAGTTGAATTTAACATTACCATCTTAGAAATGCCACTTTTGGAAAGTGGGCATTTTTCTTCTCTTAACTTTGCTCTGTGTGCCTGCAGCCTCTCTCAAATACACATCTGGGCTGGGTGACAGTTACACCTTAAGCAATCCCTCCAGACAGCCACAACATAGGAAGGGCTGGGTGTGACAGGGGATTCATCTGCATTCATCTGCATACTGATAACCTTAACAGACAGGAAGGGGCGAGGTGACTCACACTTACACCTGAAAAGGTTGTTTCCTGCCCTCAGACAAGGGGATGATTTACGCCTACTGGTAGTCTGGAGCCATGGCTGGGTTGAAAGGGATCCTTGTGCACTTCAGAGAACTCCTTTGAAGTTACTCCCTATATCAAAGGCATAGGTATAAGTACCGCAGCTCTGGCCCTATCAAATCAGTACACTACTGGACCTGGGAAGAACCTTGCTGAATTAAAGACTGATGTGCTGAAAGGTTGCCACTTTGCTGTGACTGACTGTTTTGAGGAACTGCTTCTCTGCTTTGCTGAGCTGCCCTGCTGTATGCTTAGCTCTGCCCTGCTGAGGACGCGGCTGGACCCTCTCACTTAAACCCAGAGTGACTCCAAGGGTTTGCCATCAGATTTCTGAAGTCTCAGAGACACAAAAGACTTCCTACAATCCTGCTGGTGCTGCTGGACTCTGGCACCTGTGAGTCCTACCCTACTACCCCTACCCTGAGGTCCTGGGCCTCGAAAGTGGGTTTCTGCACCTTTTTCTACATCGACATTGACACAGCAGTGGCATTACGCTGATCGGAACCAATGTATCGCCCTTCGATGCCGACGCAGTGGCCACTCAATGACAGGGGTTCCCACAGTTGATATGGCTGAATGACGACAGACATCATGGCTCGAAGACGGTGCTGTACCTAAATCATACAGATGTTCATCGATGAAGCTTCCATCGACAGTGCAGATCGGAGCCGATGCTCACCTCCATCCACAGATCGATGCAGCGCCGCTTCGATGTTGATGCTTTGCTCCATCCAAGCTGTTTCTTCACCAGAGGCTGTCTAGGTCCTGTAACCAACCTGCTGTTGATTGCGGTAGGTCGAACTTTAACTTTGCATCGGTTCCTTGTGACCTCAAATATTCTTTTGATTACTAGTCACTTCTAAGCTCTATTTGTGGTTTATTCTATAAAAGTTAATACCTTAACTTATACTCATTGGATTTATGTCCTTTTGGTCTTGTTTTACTCAGGTAACTATTCTCTATTTAAGTGTTATCCAAATACTTTACACATTGCCTCTTAAATTAAGCCTGACTGTTCTGTGCAAATCTACGAGAGAGTGAGCATAGGTTAATCTAGGGAGTGTATCTGACTTACCCTGACTAGGGTGGTGGTCCCTACTTGGACAGGGTGTTCACCTCTGCCAATTAGAGACCCCATTTCTAACAGTAACCCTCCAAAACACTGTCATTGACTCCACACTTTAGAATATGTAGTGGTGATGCCACTGGTAATGGCATCAGACAGTTCACCCATTTTAAGCTGGTCAGTCTGCCAAATTTTTCAGCAGTCTCAACCCCATCTAAGACTGCTAAAACAAAAACTGAAGGTCTAGTACATATAGCCCTGCAGATGCACCTGACACATAGGGAGAAAGCTTCCTGCATGTAAATGAGCCCTATTATTTCAGGGAAACGACTACCACCACAGTAGTAAAGTTTAATTGGAGTGCAACCTTTTATTTCCTTCACAGCACAAAATACCTAATTCAGCTTCTTAGGTTAGACACTGTTAGCCCCATTTCGGTGTCCCATTACATGGCATGCAGTTCCTGGAATAAGTCACTCCTTAACTGGTGTATAGTCACAATCCCAATTAATGGATGATTGTTGAGGTTACGAAAGTCAAAGCATGCTGTGCTTCAAAGGTGTTAATAAAAGAGGTAGAGATCAGTCTTTATTTTGTGGATCTTGGACAATTTTCATCACTAGTGTGTTGGTGAAGGCCTTCAGTATCCAAGGTACATACATGTTGGCACTTGAAATTGCTTCTCAAAGAGTATTACTCGAGGTAATAATGTGGTTCTATAAGGAGGCGTTCCTAAAGCGCGTGAATAAAGGAACCCTCATCCTCTTTGCATCATAAAAATTAGGGGACTGTGCTCTATCCATCCTAAATAACCGCTGTTAATGATAGTAGACCCTGTGTAGGACATTCAATTGTCTAAGCCTTAGAATTGTTTTTTATCACCACTTCCAGGAGCTGCATCAGGGATGCTTCCCAGCCTATGTCTTCCATTAAGCCCAGGGTAACCTTGCACTTGATTCTGATGAGTTGGAGATTGTTGAGTGTGTTGTTTATGAGTGTGCAGTAAGTATATGAAATTGCCTTAAGGGTCACCCTTCAGAAGTATCCTGCTTTCTACGTGGCTCGTCTTCTAGCTCACCCCACTCAACACCCCTTGTGTGTAGTGTAAGATGGACCTGCAAGTGTTTAATAAATTGAGAATTCTGCAATTGATACTCCTCCTGTAGGTCAGGGAAGGATTTCATAACCTCACTCTACACTAGGTCTCCAAGGGTCAATATTCCTGTGAGGTGCCAGGGTGTCAACCCAGTGAACTTTCACAGCTCTCACATTTGACTACCCACCCACAAGGGGGGTCTCTCAAGATAGTTTACCTCTTTAACCCATGTAGGTTGTCGCCCTGTGCAAGGTCTTAAATGGAGGTCTTCATTGGTCCGAGCAGGGGGAACTTGAAGGGTCTACTGTAAATATAATGTATATGAGATTTCCCATCCATCAAGTATTTTGCCAACCTTGTTGCTGGGTCCTCCTTGGGTATGTGACTCCATTCATTACCGCCTGTAATTGGGAAGCTCAGTAGTAGGTCCAGGGTCTGGTAGCACAATGCTGCTATTGTATACAGATCTTTGTAAGATTAGGAGCACAATGTGAGGGGGTACTGCTATACCAGAGAGGGGAGTGTAAGGTCACCTCCACACTGTTGAAGACAGTCTAGACTGGGAGAACTTTGGAGCACACATAAGAATTGTGCAATGTGAACTTTTAAAAGAGGGGGGCCTTGCACATGATTGAAATAGGGAGGCATCTCCAGCGGTCAACATCTTCTCGTAACCTCTGGTAGACCAACTCTAGGTTCTGCTCCAGAAACTGGACAGGGCATTTGGTGATCCCTATCTCCAGGTATCAGAAACCCTCTGCCGAGACTATAAACTCAAGGGGGATCACTGCTGTAAGCTATCCTGTGCAGGATGGATTTGTCCTAGTTAATTTTATAGTAAATGAAGTGTTTGAAGGCATGGAAAACAGACAAAACTGAGAGACGTGTTCTCTGGCTCACCCGTAACTTCAGGGAAACCTACTATGTTTAATTTAATTTAATTTAATTGTGGGTTTATATAGCGCTAGAATCGACTCCCGGAGGAGTATCTCCGCGCTTCGACCGCTGGGGAACCCGTCCTGGCTCACCCTGAGAGATGGTCCCTAATGGGTATCTCTAAGGTGCGACCAAGCATCCCCGGCGGTCTGGGGGGGTCGTTGTGAAGATGAGGCAAGCTAATGCCCAGAGTTGCCGAGTGTGGTCCCTGACTGGAGTAGGCACCGAGGCAAGAATTATCGAGCCCGCTGACCCTGGTCCACGACCCTGCCGCGTCGGGAATCGAACCCTGGTCCCGGGCCGTCCTCTGCTTACGGGTCTGCCGCCTCTAACCAGTGAGCCACACCACTCCACAGTTTAGTCCTGAGTCTCAACCAGCTCGCCAATATTTCTAGACACAATGCAAATAACAGCATTCCTTGCCCCAGCTGTAACTCCCAATACTACACCGTTCAACTTCACCCTTGCTTTTGGGTGGCAGTAAATAAGGTGCACCCAGCTACAGTATTTCAGATCAAAACCCAGACTCCATAGGACCTGGAAAATCTACTGCCAAATGATGGAATCAAAGGCTTTTTCAAGTTCCAATGTGAACAGGGCCAGTGCTTCCTGTGAGGTACTCTAACCAGTAATGGAGTTGTCATGGGTTTTAACAGGTAGCTCTGTCCAGCAAAAAGCATTTCTGGTTCTTGTGCACCAGGGTTGGGATGATATTCACAAGGCAGAGGGCAAGCATTTTTGAGAGGATCTTAAACTCCATGTTTAGAAGTGAGATTGGTCTATAAGAAGCACACCCTAGTGGGTGGCTTCCCATATTTGGGGATCACTATGACAGTTGCCCGACGTTGGTCTATTGGAAGTTCATTCACTTGTAGTGCCTTCTACAGCATAGTAAGTAGATGGGGTTCCAACACCATCCAAGTATGTTATAGAACTCCATGGGCATACTGTTTGGGCCTGGAGCTTTCTCTGATTGCATTAGGCACACTGCCTAATGCCAGTTCCTCAAATGAAGGTCCAGTTCCAGATGGGTCCTATTATACTACTATAGGCATGTGAGGCGCAGCTCCACCAGCAAGTTCTCAATTTCTTCTTCTAAGGCAGAGTATCTCTCCCTAAATAAGTCTTGATAGTATTGGCCAAATCTCTCAATGATCTTGCAATCATTGCCTGTGGTAATATGGGCCTGTATGGCAACTTGAACTCCCCCACCAATCTACTCTTTGACTCCATTCTACTGAGCCATTACAAAAGGCAACATGCCTTGTCTCCTGTTTCATAAAGGTTCCTCTTTGTCACCAGGAAGTGTTGTTTTGCCAGGTCATGTATGAAGGCATGATATTCTTTGCAGAGGCCCTCCAGGTGATTCAATGTCACTTAGGATTTATTGCTTTTGTAGGTCTCTTTTGCATAACCAATCTCTTATTCAAGTGCTATAACACACTCCTCTCTATGTCATTTCTTGTGAGAGTTGATGTTTTAGGCCCTGTTCAAAGCACAACCCCCCCAGGCGAGGCCACTGTGCCTCCATTTTCATCAAAGTAGATAGAGGCTTCTCTGTGGAGTTCTCACACCACCTTGATATCTTGCAAATCCCACCTGGTTAGTCTCCAGTCATCCCCCTTCCCGGTCGCATGGAGCCCAATGTAACCCAAAGTGGTGCATGGTCTGAAATTCCCCAGGGAAAGTATTCAGCTTCAAAAGAGGTTGGACATTCTACAGGTGCTATTAGGATATAGTCAATGCAGGAAAAAGACTTGTTGGACCCGGAGAAGAAGGAATCATTTCTTACCAAGGGATGTCTGGCTCTACTCAATTCCAGACTCCCCAAGGCAGATGTAAATTGTGACAAAGATGATGGGGCATGCATATGTGTTGGTCTCTAGGCAGACCTGTCAAGTGTTGTGTTCATGACGGCGTTTAAGTCTCCCGCTATGATATGTATATCTGAGACCGTTTTTATCAAGATGGGGCTTGATGCCTCAAAGACTGCTTGATGGAGATGGAATGCAGCGTATACACTTAGTATAAGCAATGATTTCCCACCTCAGGAGCCCAGAACACCCAGAAATCTACCCCCTGTGTCCTACAAAGCCTTTCCTGCCAGTAACAGAGGTTTCTTTTTGGTGACTCCTTGCAATCTCCTGGTGTATCCCATGCGTACAAATACATTAATTATATCGACTTTTGTTCAAAAAGGGACAGTGGTTCCCTGCTAGGAGTGTCTTGTGAAGCAACACCCAGTGTGGTGCATGCCTCTGAATATATTGTGTGAACACCCTCTGTTGTTCTTGTTCACCATACTGTTAACATTGCAGAATATAGTATTAGACAGTCCGTGTCACCTAATGTGAATTTTGCTATTGGTTATCATGTGTTTCAGGACTCCAAAACATGCTGGGAAGAAGTGCCGGTTCTGAGAAGAGATAAGGCTCTTGTCATCCTTGCTATTTTCAGCGGTACAAAAGGGGGTGGTGATGGACGGAGCATCTGAATCAATCAATTACCACCCCCTTTCTTACCATCCTTGCTATTTTCAGCATTCTGTTCCTCACCTCCGGGTTGTGACCGTGCTCCCTGATAGCACAGTGACTTTACCAGGTCGTCTTCTCCAGGTGTTGCTAAGAATGTACCTATGGTGATGTCAAGAACATGGAGGTTAGAAAGAGAGGGGCTCAGGGATGAACCCTAAGGAGCATCACAAGGAAGGGAGAAGGACTTAGACCTAAAGCTGTTTAAGTGCTTTGCCCCTGATACCCTGCGCATTAAGATGGTCAATAAGAAGTCTATGATTGACCGTATCGAATGCCGCGTAGAGGCCAAGTAAAATCAGGGCAATCTAACCGGCCCCGTCCACAGTTTGGCTAATTTCCTCAGAAACTGTAATCAGAGCTGATACAGTACTATGCTGGCTCCTGAATCTGTATTGTGAAACATCTAGGAGATTGTTGTTTTTGATGAACAGGTATGATTCCATATTAATGGAATCTCATATTTCTCAACAATTTTTGCGGGGAGAGGAAGCCGTGAAATTGGACTGCAATTACACTGGGCCTTGTCATCCAAGTTGGTCTTTTTAAGCAAGGGGAGAATAGAGGCCGTCTTCCATTCCTTGGGGAAGTATCCCTTCGCGAACATTCTATTAAAAATGTCCCCAAAATAATTGGGCGTAATATCTGGTGGTAGATGAAGGACCTTGGGGGGCAAGGATCCAATGCAGATCGTGATTTTGTTTGACAAAGAAGGATCTGGATTGTAGCTTCTGAGAGCAGATTGAAAACTTCCAGAAGAGATTTATTTTCCACTGGATTAGGACCTTGAATTGTAGCTTCTGAGAAAGGATTATCAACTTCCAAGAGGGCATTAGATTCTGAATCAGTGTCAGAGGAATAATCCCCTCCAATAAAGGAGTAGTATTCTCGTCCTTTAGATTTCCCACAACAGGACAGTTCAAGATAAAAGTATTATAGACCATTTTCTGGAGAAAATCCACCCAAAAATTACAGAAATCTTGATTAACAGTAGTATTGTGTAATTCAGGTAATGTACTCAGCTTGTTCACTGTTGCAAAAAGCTCTGTGGTGACATTAAGAGAAGATGTTATCTTGGCTGCAAAGTCACAGGATTTATCATTAGAGATTGTGACTTTATAGGCATGAATAGCCGTTTTATAAGAAATCTTATCATCGGGGTCATAGTGAGTCCGCAATTTCCTTTCGAGCCCACCACAGACTTGTTTATGGCGGATGTACGTTGTTACAACGCATGCTTTTACCATGCATGCTGTAACAACTCAAGTTTTAAAACGCATTCCATTACAACGTATTACACGAGGGGTGCTGGATAGTGAATAGTTTAATTTACTATTCCAACACCAGTCCCTGTGGACACTAGGGAAGGTGTTGGATAGTAAATTAAAACTATTCCCTATCCTAGAGCACCCCCCAGTGTAATGCGTTGTAATGGTTTTCGTTTTAAAGTCTGCATTGTAATAGCTGCGTGCTAAAAGTTGCGTTAAAAAGGTTGTTCCCCGTTTATGGCTCCTGACATTGTCATCAAACCAGGGCTCAGAATAAAGAGTCCTTCTTAATAGTCTTGAAAGGGGAAGTAGATCATGATTAGAGGCAAACCATGTATATATATATATAGTATATTTATACTCCATGCCTTCATCCACCCTGTGAATATCAACAAGATCAATTGAAGAACTTCATGCGGTGCTTGTCCAGCATCTAATCACCCAGGCATCTCTGCAGAGATCGGCTATTCCTGTGAAATTAGGAGTACCAAGCACTAGCCTTAGGGTATTTCATATATACTTCTCCACTTTAAAAGCGATGTAGTGAACTACCAATAATATTGCCAGCACCTGGCTTATTTTGGCTATTAGGGCACAGTTCACCAAACATCAGCTCATCATACATCTTTAAAGGTGATCAATGCACTTGGCAATCCATAAAATAATTTCAGTGATCTCTGCTTGATACACACTGGTCAAGACGGTGTCAATTTGCACCAAGGCATCCATTTTTTGGTAGCTCTCTCTCACAATGTTCCTAAAATAAAAAGTATTCAAGCAGATCCATTAAAACCTACTTTTTGAAATAAATATCTTTCTAGCTTTTCGATTTAGTTGGAACACTGCTAAATATCTGACAGACTGCATCACAAAAATCAATAGACCCGGAATTGTTTGATGGGTCTTAATTCTTAATCGAACATTCATTAATAACAATAAACATCTGAGAGTTATGGAAAAAAACATGGATTAATAGGATATTGAAAATATTAGGAAAAGTGCTTTTGAGATAAAAGACTGGGTGACTATAGCCAGTTGTGTTGTGTCTTCCATGTACAAAACATGAAGTGGGCTCTGTAGAGTATGCCTTAGGAAAAACATTTTAAAATGAAACAGACTTAAGTAGGGCTACAGACAGGAATTGCCCACACTGAGTCATGACTGGTGTCTATTAGAATACTTAGCAGTGGTCCGACCAATTTTTTAGGTCATTTGCATGGTCTTGGTTTATGAAAAGGGACTATGACTAGCGTGGACCAGCTAGTATATTTTGAACAGTGATAATTATGTAGTAATGAAATATTAAGCAGTCACATAGGGGCAGAATTGGAGGGCATATCATTTATCCTCGAGCCACCAAATATAGCCCAAAAACCATATTAGGTACAGGAAAATGTCACTTAAAAGCCAGAAATCCAACACTACATGTCAATGATAAGTATAGGAAGAAAATATATACCTTGCTCACCTTTTGTTTGTACCATTTGTTTTAGGTTTAGGACAAGGAAATAAACGTTATAAATCGTAATATTAATATAAAAATAGCAATACTTACTGTAAATATATCTCCATGTTTTGCCTTCATTCTGCACAAAAAGGCAGCAGCATCCTTTCCAAATTCTGAGCAATGTCCCAGCCATGGAATGATACCCATGTCAACGGGAGGTTCATTGGGAAACCTGGAAAAATAAGATTTCTGTGAGACAGAGAATTTGCAGACGCAACAGACAACTATAAAATGAGAATCACGGGGCTATAAAAATTAGAGATTATTTTTGATAAGTTAGATAGATATCTTTTATTTCGGAACCGAGCCATAAAAAGTTTGCATAAATAAACAGTTTCAAAGATCATCAAACATGCAAAATTATTACACATGAGGAAATACAGATAAACCAGTTTAAAAGGGAAGGATAACAGCTAACACATCATTGTTATTAATGCAGTTGATTGTGATCATATCGCTAATTTATGATAAAACTGTTTTCTTGTACAAAAAAGGAGTGGCCTCTTAGAAAACAAACAATCTAAAAAGAAAATATATCAATATTAAAGATATAAAAGGCTTGCACATGTCAAACTAAAAACAGATCATAAAATAACAGATCATAAAAAAGTGTCAGATAATATCCTGGCTATAAAAGGAGAGGGCAGACACTTGACTATTAGAGTTTTACTCTGCAGTATGGTTTTCATGGTTAGATTTATCTATGCCCTTCTTTCTTAGTTTCCATGCACAATGCAGATACCGAGATACCGCAAAGGCTAGTTGTACACTGGTATCGCTATCAAAAAGTCACAAGGCTTCCCAGTAGTGTCTTAGATCCACAAGTTTACATACAGCTAAGAGCCATTTCTTCCGCACAAACCTACATAAAGGACAGAAAAGCATAAAATGGACCTCAGTTTCTTCAATGTTAGGACAGTTAGGACAGAATTTTGTGTGAGAAGGGACATTGGTCCAAGCCGAGGTGTGGATTGTCAGTCGTAGAAGCCGACATCTAAACTGGACATATAAACGTTTGGCCTGAAAGGATAAGTTACTTACCTGTAATTCTAGTTCTCTTCCAGGGGTATCCTCATCAAAGTCATAAGCATTGAATATTCCCGCCCATGTGCGGGGACCCCGGAAATAATAACAAAATATTTATGGAAACCATATATGTACAGCTCTACATATATGTATATACATACATTTATCACTTTTTCCCATACTAATGCACAACCCAAATGGAGGCTAAACAATGTAATTGCACACAAAAAGACTGTCTTTGCCAATACCTAAAAACACAAGAGGGCAAGTAGCATTTGAACTCTGTTTTTTAATGAGTAAAACACTCATAAAGAGCAAAGAAAAAAAGCTTGCAAATAAGCAGACATTGTTAGGATGCATTGTAAAATAAGAGCATGGAAAATTAAAGCATTTTCAACCAAAAAACTGGCACCGTGCCTTTAAGACAGCCATGAGCCCCAGCTTTCCATCATGCCACAGGGGTGACAGTTAGGTCAGTTGTTCTTTGCATAATCCTGAAGGTCAGACACAAAGATATCCTTTAACATTTCAGAAATATTCTCATTTGTCTGGAGAGGTGGGTGGGTAGCTTATGACTCTGATGAGGATACCCCTGGAAGTGAACTAGGATTACAGGTACGTAACTTATCCTTCTCTTCCAGGGGATCCAATTGGCTGCATCGACTGCACCCACATTCACATCTGTCCACCCGCTGAGACCGAATACATGTACTGGAACCTCAAGTCCTACCGCTCACTCAACATCCAGATGGTCTGCAATTCGAAGACCATCATCACCGACCGGGGAGCACGCATGATTCGTTCATCATCCGGCACAGCGGCATACACACCCGCTTGGCCAGGGGTGATTTTGGCGAAGGACATCTCCCAGGTAAGTACACATGCCCACATACAGTATGTCAAGACCATGTTGATGCACATAACAGGCACTAACCCTCTGCTCCTATCCTTCAGGTGACAGCGCCTCCGGCCTCCATGAATACCTCCTCACCCCATACCTCAACCCTGCTACACCACAGGAAAGGCGTTACAATGCTGCGCAGTTACACATAAGAAATGTTATTGAGCGGACATTTGGCATGTAAAAGAGTCGATTCCGCATCCTCCACAAGACTGGCGGGGCCCTCAAATACCAGCCTGAGGTCTGCTGCCGCATTGTCGCCGTGTGTGCCATACTCCACAATATTGCGACCAAGCGGAGGATACCTGTGGAGGTGGCTGGTAGTGAGTCTGAGGGGGACAACCTGCCACCTGCACATGTGACACAGGCGCCGTAACAACATCACAATGAACTACTTCTAGTGCACCCATACCCCTCACACAACACTGCACTCATGCATGCCACATGAATTAATGACATGAGGAAGATTTGTTCAAAATAAAATCTTATTTTCATGTTCTACAAGCTGTAGATGTGTTTTGAACCATCAAAAAAAATTACAACTGCATTGCATCATACAGGCACTTGTGTCCAGGGCTGGCGTGCGTGGTTTCATCACCATGGCACTTCCGGTAATGTTTTTTCAGACACTGGCGCCTCCTGCCGGACGCACCCTGTCGCCTCTCCAACTCCACGTTGGGAGTGTCTGGCCGTGATGCAGCACTGGGCCTGGAACTGCGGCGCCTTTCTGGTAGCACCTGCACAGACAGGCTGCTCAGGCTCGATGTGCCCTCACTGGCATCATCACCCCACCCCCCTTGCATGGCCATGGCCGCACACCTGTTGATTCTCAACTGTGGTGGTAACCTGCTCCAGGGCCCTTGCTACATCTTGGCAGCATTGTACCATTTGAGCTGCAGGGCCAGCGACCTGCGCGACTGTTGTGATGTGGCGTTCCCTATGAGCTGGTTCGACCAGGTATAGGCAGCTGGCGGTGGCGTCGGTGGGTGATGTCCTGCTGCGCCACCATCAGTTGGTTATTTTCTTTCACTGCAGCCGTTAGCTTCTGCACACTTTCTGTCAGCTGGTTTATATTGCTTGCAGTTTTGTACAACTGCAGCTGCATGGCTGCCATGTGTTGTGCCTGCTTGAGGTGCACAGCTAGCATCCGGGCTTCAATTCCTAGCCTTAGATTTTGGGCCTGTTGCTACCTGTCTGGTCGTGTGGCCACGGTGCACTGCTGCCTCAACCGGCCGCTTGCCTGTGACCGCGCAGTGGCTGTGCGGCGTGTCTGCCTCCTAGGTGGTGGTGGGGTCTGATCCACTGCCATGAGTGATGCCTGGGGTGGTTGTACTCCTCCTGTGGCTGCAGGGGTGGCCATGTGCGTTTGGGAAGGTGCTGGTACTGTTGCAGGTGCAGGTGCATGTGACGGTCCAGGTGCTGAGGCTGTCTGGCTCTCTCCCTCCGTCTCACCTGGAGTCTCCGCGATATGGAGTGCCTCGCTATCTGTGGTCTCAGCATCTGCGGCACCTGTGATGTGAATGAGTGCATGATTAATGATTTGATTCGGGCACCTGGGATGTAGCAACATGCATGCAGACTTGCATTCCCTGACTGGCTTTAGGGGTATGTTTGACTTGACTGTTCGGGATTTGTGTGGCTGTCAGGGCACATTGCAATTGGGCGTTTCTGATGGGCAGGGACTGCATTACTGGGTTTACCAAATGGCTGGCTATGGAGACATGGGCATTGTTAGGGTACGGGGTCGCAGTTGCATGGCTCTTACCTTGTGATTGGTGTGTGGCTCGGGAGGTGTCCAGCTGAGTGACCCCCACGCAGGCTGCAGGGTTGATGGTGTCCTCAACCAAGTCCTCCAGTGGTGTGTTAGCGGGAACTGTGGACTCTCCTCCTCCCGTGGCCAGTCTTTCCCCCCTAGCCTCTCCGCAGTGCGTTCTTTGGCACAGACTCTGAGGTCATACCACCTCTTCTTGAGGTCATTGGTTGACTGCTGTGTCACTCCTAGGGCATTGACCTTTGCCCTGATGCGCAGCCAGATGCGCCTTTTGTCAGCCTCGGGCACCTTCCTGGAAAGCTTTCCAAAAAGCTTGTCATGGTCCCTGCTGACTCCCTCAATCAAGTACTCCAGCTCTTGTTCGGAGAACTTGATTTTCCTCTACCTGCCAGTTTCACTGGCTCCTGCTGCATCCTGGGACATTGTGGTTGCAATGTGTGTCCTGTCTTGGGTCTGCAGGGTGTGTCTCCTGGAGCTCAGTACTGTGCCTCCTCCTCAATCCAGCTCTGTGTTCCAAATGAGTCATGGAGCTGCCTACTTCCTGGTTGTGATGTCATCATTGTGCTCAAAATGCGACTTTCCGTTTTTGCGATCTGGCAATCTGCAAGATCGCTATTTGCGATTTCGGTATTTGCGAAAAATCGCAATTTGGGGCTGGGAAACAGGCGAATCAATAGCGATTTAGGGAAAATCGCATGCGGCGATTGCGAATCGCACTTGATTTGCGATTATGATGATGCATCCCATTCTGCGAATTCTAGATAGCGATTCAGTATTTTTTGCTATTTAGAATTCGCAGAATGGGTGCTTGATGAATCTGGGGGTAAGTGATTTTCCCAAAACAACAGAATATTTTAGTGTCATTACCGAGACTCAAACCCAGTTCCTCAGGTCCGAGGTCGAGCGCCCTAGCCGTTAGGCCAACTCCTCTCCCCAGTGAAGTACACAGAGCGCATTAGTTAATCATTTGAGCCAGTCCTGGACTGGAGGATCATATACTCAGAATCTACTAGTAAAACCCAACTCAAAATTCTTCCATATCACACCATAAAGATAGACGGCAGCGCAAGATGTACTAATTAGAGCCCCAAAAACTCCATTGTTTTACTTAACCTGATATTGTATTACACTTCTAAGCTGCTGCATAAGTCAGATTTTGTGTTTTGATAGATATTAAAGATCATATTCACGGCTTTTGGTAGATTTGAAATCCTCTGTGAAAGTGTTCACAGAAAAAGTTTAAGTACTGTCTCTGTTTGTGATTGATCAAGAAAAACAATGATAATTCATATAATTCATGGCCTAACTAAAAATGTATGACGTTTTTATAACCGATGGTTAGGAGAATTTAGGAAAGGATCTACTTTGCAGAGAAGTACACGTTTTTCTAAATATGCTCAGGGGCAATATAATACAACTTTACCATGCACCACCATCCAGATGACACACCCAACTTTCAGAAAACACCCGGCTACAGGTATTTGCAGTGCTTTGTTTCCATTCTGTAACCTGATTGGCAGTGGCTAAACACATTGGCAGCTGCTCCGATGCGTCATATCCTTTCCCGCTCGCAGAAGTCCCATCCTGGGAGCATTATGGCACCATCAAATTAAAGGTTAAAAACTGCTGTTCTGCAGTAGCAGTGATGGTACCGCTACAGTAACAAACTCCGAAAGTTGCAAGCTGTCTAGATTCACAAATTCTTATAGCACTAGCCTTCACAGGAAAACAGTTTTCTGGGTTTCATTTTTCCAGACCGATCGTAATGCTCTGACAAGTTCTTCAAAAAAAAGAGTGAAAACATAAGAATTTGTTTTGACCACAGATAAAGCTTCGATAACAACGTTTGTGTCTAATGGGCATAACAAGAGGTCCATGCTTTATATAAAGGCAGCAACTCCGTATAGTGCCGAAACAGTGTACATTTGTGAGAAAGTGAATAAGGAAAAGTAAAAGGGCCCTCTGTCGTTAAAATGGAGGATTTTAATTCTAATTTAATCTATAATGTTTTGAACAAGATGATTTTCAAACGAATGTTAAATCGGAGACTTTTAACTTTAAACGGATGTTTTTCCAGGAGACATCCCTCTCCTAAGAAGTGGCAGACATTCTGTGCAGTGGTGCTGGAGCACTCCTCAGAGTGGGGGTGTTGGTGGCAAACATTGACTTAAGTGCCTCGTTTGTACTTTTCATTCTGTTGATATGCATTTGAGATATTTTGTAAAGTAACAACCTATTTTTATCTATATGTGTTAGAAAACCTCTACTGTGCCATTCTATTTTCTCTATCTCAGCAAGAGTGTCAATTGTTGTAGGAAAGTAAGATCTGCTTTTAATGGTTACCCTAACTTTTTGCCTGGTGTTATGCTGTTTCTGACTAGTCTGGCTGGGTTCCTGCTAACCAGGACCCCATCTCTGTGCTTTCTCCACTAAATTGGTTATGGTAAGTGCTAAGGTAGATCCAAGAGTGGATGCTGGTGTACCCTTATAAGTTCGTATTATATGGTACTGAGGTACCCAGGGGATAGGTACACCAGGGATACTCCATGGGCTGAAGCATGTATTATGACATTTATGGGAGATCACTCAAACTGTAACTAAAGGTCAGGGACGGCTCCTCCATTAGGGCCGAGGAGCATTGCCCCACTACTTTTTTAAATGTGTGAGAAGCAGAAAGATAAAATGGTATTTTAAATGCCATTTTATGTTTCTGCTTCTCGCACTGCGAGGAAGAGTATGCCTGGTTGGGGGTGGGTGAGTTGGGGAGGAGTGGCTAGCCCAATACTGTGGGCCCTGAATGTTTGGTCGGCCCTCTGTGGCTTTACCTATATCTAAGGACACCGCAGTTAAAACCTAATAGTCACCCCTAAAGCAGGCCTTTCAATCCTGAAGGCAGGGTGCTCAGTTCTAAGTGTGAGGGTGCCCCTGCATGAGTAGGATACCCCTACAACCTTCGGAGTCCATTCTAAGTGCATCAGCCATTATGATACATAGAGTGGCCATGCGTCATTAAGCGATGACCATCTCTAAACTGGATGTAATGAACCCTGTCATGTTTGGTATTAAACATGTAGTGTGGAAGAAATGATTCCATGAACTGTAAAGCTCCTCCGGGAGGCCATCAGTGATCCCAGTACTAGTCTTCTAGATGTGGACAGCACATGGCTACTGCTGACCAGAGACACAATTCTGTCCTCCTGCTGCTGAGCCAAGCTCGAGCAGGGGAAGGCAGAACACTAGGTATCCTGTCACAGGGAGGTGGGACCACCTCCCAGACAGGGTTTAGTGTATTTGGCCACTCAGTCTGCTTGAGGGGCACACTTTGTGCCCTCTGTACATATTCCAGTTCAAACCAGCTCAGGGAGCCATTGGCTCTCGCGCAAAACTGGACAAAAGTAATGAGAGAATCCTGCCCACTGTCCAACTCCTCCCCTAGGAGGGAACCCTGAATCATCCTGACCCTTTCCTTAGGGAACTTAAGGGCATACCTGTATGTGGGTCCCTAGATTCACTGTGGGAAAAGATTCATATCAAGATACCAGTTTTACGACCGTCTGGGCACTCTGGACTTTGCTGGACCTTGCTTTGGGTTCTGAGACTGCAACTGGGAATTCTCCTGCTGCTCCTGGTTTCATCGTTCTGCAAGTCTGCTGTCTGCTGCAATGTATGTGCCCGAGCTCCATACAGGAACCTTTCAAGACCTGTGGACATCCAAGACACCTGAAGGAATCTCCCTTGAAGTGAAGGAGTCACTTCCCTGACTCTGCAGGGACCGCAACAAAGCTGACTGATTTACTGATCAGTAGCTCCTATAGACTCAGACAGGCTCAGCAACACAGGTGGTGGTTCTTCACATCCCTTGAGGCCTGCCCTGTCCTCTCACCAAGTTTGAGGCTATTATCCCACATCGGAGCCACAGGAACCAAACCCCATGTGCCCTGCGACCACTTGCCTTTGCAAAGGCTTGTTGGCAACCCTTCAACTCTCGACATCCGAAATTGGACAGCTTGTGAATGGCTCCTGGTCTTCCACAGCATTGCCTGGTCCTCACAGCTGCAGCTCTAAGGTCACCTACAGCTCTCCTGCAACTCCCGACATTTGTGGGCATTCGTCTTCCGTGCCTTGTGGTCCCTCCTGAGTGGCATAGACTCTGTCCCTCTGCTCGCAGGTACTTCCCATTTTGAATCCACCTTTGGGTTGCACCAGACACTTTCTCCTTCTCCAGCAGCGGCATCTTCCTGAAGTCCTCCATTTATCTTCTGGATATGGTCTTGACTTGATTCGTGGGTTGCATACCACATGGTTTAGTGTCCCCTGGCGACTACTGTAATTTGTGCTACTTACCTGTTTTTCTTGCAAAGTATTGTGTGCATTGTGTATATCTCCAGGTAGGAGATTTCTGGATGTGTTAGTGAGTGTCTTCAGGAAAAATACGTCCACCATGGATTAAATCTTCCGCCTCGTCCTCCTTTTCTGGAAATCGGTGACCATCGAGGGCGGGAGATTGTACATGGTGTTCGTAGACCTGAAGTCGGAAAAAACTCTGGGAGGCCCTGAAGGAGATGGGAGTGCCCACCAATCTACTCCAGGCCATAATAAGACTCCATCAGGGCAACTTTGCCCAGGTACGATGTGGGCGGGGTGGAGTTTTGTCAAATAGGTTTCCTGTTTCCCGGGGGGTTAGGCAGGGATGCGTCCTTGCCCCTACTCTTTTCTGTCTTTACGTGAACAGTGTCATTTCACACTTAGTTAACGTTAGGGACCATGACGCCCCAGTCTGGGCAGGCAGGAGGGTGCCGGCAATTATGTTTGCTGATGACACCCTCCTGCTTTCCAAATCACCCATGGGAATTCAGAGAATCCTTGATGGTTTCAGTCTTTTCTGCAGGCAGTACGGCCTTGAGATCAACGCAGGGAAGACTAAGTATATGATCTTTAACCCCTCCTCCACAACTAGACCTAACCCATCCCTAAATTCCACGGTTCTAGAGAGGGTCAAAACATTTCAGTACCTGGGCGTAACCCTCCAAGAGAACCTTTCCTGGGGACCACAGATCTCAAGTTCACGAATAAGGCTTTCTCAACTTTCTGGGGCTATTTTAAAGGTTACAAACACCTCATCATACAAACCTATAGCTCCTGCAGTTGAGATGTATAAAACACAAGCGAAATCTGCTGCACTTTACGGTAGTGAACTATGGGGACATCTAGCTGCAACTGAGTTGGTAGGTGTTGAAAATAACTTCATGAGGCGTCTTCTAGCCCTCCCAACTGCAACTCCTCTGCTTCCCTTACGTCTAGATTTGGGTTTACCGTCCATTAGGGAGGACCTTGAATCCAAACCTATAAGATTCTGGCATAGACTCTGGTCAACAAAGGAGCTTAGTCACTACAGGCAAGATCTGGTGCATGTCATGAATTTAAACCACAATGATAAGATTCCTTGGCTTGCCTTTGTTAAAAAAGAATTGTTCCGGCTTGGTTTTAACGAGCTATGGGTGGCCCCAGAAATAGGCTGTAACAAGGTCCCTCGGAAAAGACTTGTGGAATCATACGAGGAACAAAATCTTGTCTCCCACACGACTGCACCCAGTATCGGCACCTTAACTCACTGTTTTATTGAATCCAAAAATTCTTATAAGTTTGAAACTTTTATGGACTTCATTTACCCGATTATGGCAAGGAAGCTTTTCATACAGTGGCGGTTTGGCACCCTACCTATCAAATCCTTCACCAGCAAATGGACCAATGGAGGGGGCAAACTATGCCCTGGCTGTAATTCGTGCGATGAGGAGGAATCCATGTTCTGTTTTTTTGCCCCACCTACAAGTCACCAAGGAAATATTGGTTGGTGCCCCTATGTAGGAGCATGGCAATAAGGAACTGTTTAACATCTTACAGAATACTGAAATCTGATTCCTCCCCCCACATCGTTTTTGCAGTTTCAAAATATCTCTTCGCCATGTGGCGCATTAGGTCCAAGTTGATTAAGGCTAAATCATCATAGGATAAATGCCTTTGCCACTGTCTCATTGCATCCTTCGGCTTCCGTTGATAATGCCTTCCATCACACTGTCTATTTTATTCTCAATGACATGTATTGTTGTTGCTCCTCCTTCTATGCACTTTACATACCTGATTTTAAATGTCAAGAAATTTTGTTACTTGTTCTTGTATGCATACCCATGCTGATTTTAATATTGTTGTATGTTTTTTTTATGCATCTTTTATGGCCTAAATGGCCGAAATAAAGATTTTTGGGATTGGATAGGATTGGATTGGTTAGTGAGTGTCTTATAATAAATACATCTTTTTTATCAATACACTGTGTGGTCTTTTTCACTTAATATATAGCAATAAGATTATGCTCTGGTGAAACAAGCTGCTTTACAGTCCTAGACTAAGCCTGAAGGCTGCTCTCCAAAGCTTTCACTTAGAGAGTGTTCTACGGTTGTCTAAGGCCACTAAAATCACCATAAGAGTTATGAGTGGTACTAAACCTGGCAGATATTTGGCAGCCATCGGCAACCCCAGAACACGGCCTATCCCTGCTGACGAGGGGTGATACCCCGAAACACGTGTTGAGGGATGGCGAAGACAGCGAACATAGCAGAAGATCGAAAGATGATGAATCGCGAACACGTTACTACATTGACCAGAGTCCTTAGGGGCGACACCACCGGTGTGTGAGTAGTGTGCGACGCCCAACCCCATTTGTAACATTAAAGCTCCCTTGAGCAGTTGACTGACGAGCCTGGGATCCCGCACCTATGCGCCTGAGTGGTACTATACCTGGCAGATATTTGGCAGCCATCGGCAACCCCAGAACACGGCCTATCCCTGCTGACGAGGGGTGATACCCCGAA
The DNA here is from genome assembly GCF_964263255.1 of Lissotriton vulgaris. Lineage (NCBI taxonomy): Eukaryota > Metazoa > Chordata > Amphibia > Caudata > Salamandridae > Lissotriton > Lissotriton vulgaris. Next base: position 1,646,621,820 of record NC_141695.1, read on the forward strand.
ACACGTGTCCAGGGATGGCGAAGACAGAGAAGATAGCAGAAGATCGAAAGATGATGCATCGCGAACACGTTACTACATTGACCAGAGTCCTTAGGGGCGACACCGCCGGTGTGTGAGTAGTGTGCGACCCCACCCCCATTTTTATCATTCTGTTTTATGACTAGTCTGACTGGGATCCTGCTACTCAGGACCCCAGCCTCTGTGCTCTCTCCCTATTTTTTTTAACTATGGACACCCCAGGGTAACTGTGCGCTCTACAAGTGCGAATAACATAACATAACATAACATAACATGGTAATTACTTTGGAACCTTCCTAATTGGCTACTGGTATACCCATATAAGTCCCTAGTATATGGTACTGAAGTACCCAGGCCATAGGTTCACCAAGGGTCTCCCATGGGCTGCAGCATATATTATACCACCAATGAGAGACCACTCAAACTGAGACTACAGGCCTGCCATTGCAGCCTTTGTGAGCTGGTACTAGCACCACTCACAACAGATAAAAGGTTCCTTATATCTAGGTCACTGCACTTAAAACGTAAAGGTCACCCCTTAGTTAAGCCTTTCAATCCTGAAAGCAGGGTTCTTGGTTATAAGTTTGAGGGTGCCTGCATGAGCAGGACACCCCATACACAACCAGCAGTCGGTTCTCTATGCTGTGTGTGTGCGTCCAGCCATTTTATACATATTGTGGACATAAAGTGAATTACTAGATGTCTAACTATATATTGGCTACAACAAAACCAGTAATGTTTGGTATCAAACATGTTGGAATCCTACTCCAACACCGATTCTAGTGTTGGATATAGAATCCCATGTAATTGGCAGCTCCCCTAGAGAGCCCCCCTGTATACCAGGTACCAGCCTTTATTTATTTATTTAAGGTTTTTATAGAGCGCGTAGTCACCCAAGAGTATCCCAGTGCTATACCTCGTACTCCAGAGGGAAGGGAGAGCAGAAAAGTTAGGGGGGTTATGGGAAGAGGAGAGTTTTGAGGGATTTTCTAAAGCGGAGGAGGTTCCGCTCAGTTCTCAGTTTCAGAGGAAGCGCGTTCCATAACTTTGCTGTGTGAACCGAGAAGCGGCGACCTCCTGAGCGTGCTTTCTTCACTCTGGGGATCACAATGAGGTTTCCGTGGTCCGAGCGGAGCGCTCTCGTAGGTCTGTAGGGGGTGATACAGTTCCTAAGAATTGGAGGGCCTTCGTTGTGTAGCACTTTGTGAGCCAGGCAGAGGGCTTTGAATGCCACTCTTTCCCTGATCGGCAACCAGTGCAGTTTCTTCAAAGCGGGTTTCGCAGAGGTTCTGGCGGGGGTGTTTCAGGGCCCTTTCAGGGTCTAACAGCAAGTTGGTGCTGCTGTCAGCCACATAAATGTTTCTTCCCTCTGCTGCTGAGCCAAGCTTAAGCATTGGAAGGTAAAACAATAGGTTTCCTGTCAGATGGAGGTGTGACCTACTCTCAGACAGGAATTAGTGTATTGGGCTGGGGTGGGGACGCTCGCCAGCGTCACCAGATGGCTTTGAAGGGCAGATGTGGTGCCCTCCTTGCATACTCCAGTTGAAAACAGTCCAGGGAGCCGTTGGCTCCTGCTCTGGTGTGAAACTGGACAAAGGACATTGGAGTATCCTCCCGTCTGTCCAGCCCCTTCCCTAAGAGGAACCCCTGAATCATCCCAACCCTTTCATTGGGTACTTAAGGGCTTACCTGTGGGTGGCTCTTCAGATTCGTCGTGGGACAAGATTCAGATCCGAAACCACTTCTACTTCCACCGTCTGGGCACTTTGGACTTTGTTGGACTTCGCTTTGGGAACCGAGACTGCATCTAGGAAGATTCCTGCTGCTCCTGGTCTCGTCAACCTGCGTAATCTGTGCCTTTGCAATATCTAGGTTCTTCTCCAGGCCTGTTGGCATAAAAGACACTGAAGGAATCTCCCTGGGAGTGAAGGAGTGACTCCTCTACATCTGCAGGCACTGCATATAAGCTGACTGATCTGCTGCTCGTGACATCCTCCGGACTTTGAAAGGCCCAGCAACACAGGTGGTAGTTCTGCAACTCCCTCAAGGCCTGCACTGGCTTCTCGCTGAGTTTGAGGCCAGTATCCCACGTCTGAACTGCTGGAACAGCACCCCTGTGCACCTCGTCAACTTACTGTTGCCAAGACTTGTCTGGAGAACAGCAGAGACCTTTGGGTGCCAAATGAGCTCCAGCCTCCAGGATCTTTTCCTGACAAGATCTTTGTCCTTACTGCATCCTCTGCACTGTGGGCCTGCATCTTTGGTGAGCTGCTCGAGGTCCTCTTGCAAGTACTGTGCCTTCAGCCTGTATATCCTCTTGAGGGTCTTCTTTGGCTACAGTGAGCTCCCCTGTTTGCTCGGTGCCTGCTCCGACTTTCCTGCACTTGGTGAATCCCTTGGACCTTGCTGGTCCTGACACTGTACCTTCTTTGTTCTCCACACCTTTTGCTGCTGCCAAGGCTTGTTGGTGCTCCGCCAGACACTGACCCCCCCTGATTCTCGACTTCCGATGTGGGAAAGCTTGTGAATGGCTTCTGGTCATCGAAAGCATCACCTGGTCCTCAAAGCTGAAGCAAAAAGGTCACCGCAAACCCTCCTGCATCTTCTGTCTTTGGAGGTCATTGGTCGTCCGTGCCTCCTGGTCACTCCAGAGGGGCATAGACTCTGTCCCCTCTGCTTGCAGGGACTCCTCTCCTAGAATCCACCTTTGGATTTCACCGGAATCTTTCACCTTCTTCGGTAGACTGAAGTCCTCCATTGTGGTCCACAGCGGTTTTCCAATGTCACTTTGCACCTATGCACCTGGCTTCCCAACTTTCTTTTTTCCAGGGATTTTTTCAGGGTCCTCCTCCTGCAAAACTGCAACCTCAGCTTCCCATTGACTTGCATTGAGGACGTGGCTGTGTTTCCACTCTGCACACCACCTCCATGGAGTTCCTGGGTACTTACCTTGGGGGGTTCCTTGGGTACCCAGCTCTTTTAAGACTTCTGGGTCAAATCTCGACTTCGGTCACAGTTTGCAATCCACTTTATTAGTACATGGTTTTTTCTCCCCTGAGGACCACAGTGTATTTGTTCTACTTACCTGTTCCCCGTTTGAAATATTGTGTGTATTGTGTTCATATCTCCAGGTAGGGGATATACCAATGTGTTAGTGAGCGTGTATAATACACATTAATATTTTTATAGCTACCCTGTGAGGTTTTTTTTCATTTAACCTACACTGCATGATTAGTACTGGTGAACCAAGCTGCCTAACACTCCTTCTGGACTACACCTGAAGGCTGCTCTCCACAGCTACCACTTAGAGAGCTTTCTAAGGTTGTCTAAGACCACCAAAATCACCATAAGGGTTGTCTGTATTATTGCAGGGTGCTTCACTTAAATAACTGTATACCATATACTAATCCGGCCTCCTACAGTGCATATTTACTATTCTTGGCAATTCGCCAACATTCCCAGTAGTAGGCATGGAAAGCTGCACCGGGTGCAGCTTTCCTCCTGTACTTCTGAGAAATGAATGTCACTTTTCCCATGGGCTCCTATTCCCGCTATTGATAATTTTTCATACCACGGATTTATGCATATTGGAATACAGCCTGCTGTACAAATGCACATTTTTTCATTCTTTTATTATCTGCATGGAAAACATTTTGTTTGTGCAAGAAGCCCTTCCACTACAACCCTAGCAAATCTCCCTTTGATGAGTCGGGAAGATACCCCAGGCCTAAATTATGGCGTTCTGGAGCAGCATGTCACCTTGCTGAACTGCCCCATGCCAAAGTGAAAGGGCAGGAATTAATCATATTTAAGCAATACAGTGCATTCTTGTCCTTTCTGCCTGCGATGCTCCATTTTGGCAACCTAGCACCAATGTAGGCACCCGTGCCCCATGGTACAAGGGTGCACACAGGTTCCTTCATTGTAGGCAGGATTGTTTTTGTAGAGGAAGGGGCACCTTCCTGCACAAAAGAAATGCGTTACTTACCTGTAACAGCAGTTATCCAGTATTGGTATCTTTCATAGATTCACATGCCTGAATCATTCCCCGTCGTCGGGGTAGGAGTCCCCGGTAAATAACAATAGTAATGTCACATAGACATATACTTAGTACTAGGCCAGAGGCCTCACATTAGTAGCCTATCTAGGTCCTTATGTAAAAAGGACCAAACTTTGGCCAGGAGCCAATCAGCTACCATCACCCTTCTCACCTTCCTGGAAGGAGCCCTAGTCCCTCAGATTTTCGTAAGCACAGTGCTACTGAGAGGGAGAAGGTGAGCCCTTCCAGGGGAGGCGGGTGGGTTGCATGTGAATCTATGAAAGATACCAATACTGGATAACTGCTGTTACAGGTAAGTAACGCATTTCTTATCCAGTATTATGGGTATCTTTCATAGATTCACATGCCTGAATCAGAATAGCAAGCAATAATGAGCACATTTCGCATAATACATTCGTAAAGACATAGCAATCTTATCATAAGTTGTTACACAGTTTACATGATACTCACAACCTGATAAGAAATGTGCGATAAATTACCTGGAAGGTGGGATGATAGGAAGAAGGCTCACCACTAATGAAATAGATGACGTAAGACAGCCTGTCCCACTGCTGCATCCTTCATAAGTTCAGAGTCCAAGCAGTAGTGCTTCGTGAACGTATGTGGTGTCTTCCATGTCGCCGCTCTGCAAATGTCGACAATGGATACCCCAGCAAAGAGCGCCATGGAGGTGGAAACCGCTCTAGTGGAGTGTGCTCGTACTTTTGAAGATAGAGTGTGGCCCGCCTGTTGGTGACAGAAGGCGATGGCCGCTGAAATCCATCTGGAAATGCTCTGTTTTGTTAAGGCTAAGCCTTTCCTGGGTCTGCTAAATGCAACAAACAATTGGTTGGACTTTCGAAATTGCTCCGTCCTGTGAAGGTAAAATTTGAGACATCGTTTGAGGTCCAACGAGTGAAGAGATCTTTCAGCCGCAGATGATGGATTCGGGAAGAAAGATCGTAGGACAATAGGTTCGTTGAGATGGAAAGAGGACGGAACCTTCGGTATAAACTTAGGGTTAGTCCGTAGAATGACCCTCTCGTTCTTGAACTGGATGAAGGGATCTTGCACAGAAAAGGCCTGCAGTTCACTCACTCTCCTTGCTGACGTGAGCGCCAGCAAAAGAGCTGTTTTCCATGACAAATATTTTAGATCTGCTCTGTGGATTGGCTCAAACGGGTGTTTCATTAGTTGAGCTAGAACCACATTTAGTTGCCATGTAGGTGGAGGCGCTCTAACTGGAGGGAAAGATCTGAATAATCCCTTCAGAAACTGTTTGATTAGTCTGTTGGTCCATAATGAAGCTCCACACGAAGATCGTCTGAACCTGGATATGGCCGCCAGGTGGACCTTTATTGAAGCATGTGCCAGTCCAGAATTGGCTAAGTGGAGCAAGTAGGGCAGAATTTGTGCTGGAGTAGAAGTGAATGGATGCAAATTCTGAGCTCTACACCACAAACAGAACCTTTTCCACTTGAGGGAATACGTCTTATTAGTACTTTCAGCCCGAGCCCGGGCTAAGACGGCCCTGCATTCCTGTGGAATATCTAAATCCTGGAACTCTCTGAACTCAGGAGCCAAGCTGATAATTTTAGAGATGTTGGATCCGGATGCTGGACTTGTCCCTGGTTCATTGTGAGGAGATGTGGGCATGTCCTGAATAGAATTGGAGGTTCCAGCGATAGAAGGTGTAGCTCCGTATACCAGTGTTGGCGCGGCCACGCTGGGGCTATCAGGATCATGGTACAACTCTCTGCTTTCAGTTTCCGGAGAACCCTGGGGATCAGGGGAAACGATGGAAAAGCGTAAGCAAAGACGTTGCACCATGTCATCGAAAAGGCATTCCCTAGGGACCTTTTCTGGGGAAGCCAGCTTGCGTAATGTTGGCATTTCGCGTTCACTTCCGTCGCAAAGAGATCCAGGTGAGGTTTGCCCCAACGGGAGAACACCGAGTCGAGCGTCTGCTGGTCGAGCTCCCACTCGTGGCAAAGTGAACGCTGCCTGCTTAGCGAGTCTGCCAGGGTGTTGTCTACTCCTGGGACATACTCTGCCCGCAGAGAAATGTCGTGTTGTACCAGCCAGATCCAAATTTGCTGAGATTCTCGAGACAACGTCCTGGATCGAGTACCCCCCTGCTTGTTCAGGTAGTGCATTGTGGTGGTGTTGTCCGTCCTCACAAGCACTGGGGAGTTCCTGATTCGGGGCAGAAATGCTCGAAGTGCCAGGCGCACTGCTCTCAACTCTAGCAGATTGATGTGGAGTTGTTTTTCTGCCACTGACCATTGACCGTGTACTTGCAGTTCCTGCAGGAACGCCCCCCATCCTTCCAGTGAAGCGTCTGTGGTAATCACATGAGGAGAGACTGGGAGAAGAAAAGGGAGACCCTTGTTTAAGTTGTCGCCCAGAAGCCACCATCTCAGTGCTTTCTTCATGACCTGAGTGATCCTGATCCAGTCGTCGAAAGACCCTGTAGATTGGATCCACTGATTTGTCAAGGCTTCCTGTAGAGGCCGCATGTGTAGGTGACAGTGAGGAATGAGAAAAATGTTGGAAGACATCATTCCTAGCAATGATTTGAATAGTCGAACTTTGACTCTCTGTTTGGCCTGAATGTGGACAGCCAGGGTCTTCAGCTTGACCTGACGTTCTCTGGAAGGAAAGGCTTTCTCTTGTTGTGTATCCAACGTTGCTCCCAGGAAATTGAGACGTTGTGACGGTTGGAGAGTTGACTTTTCCTGGTTGAGTGTTAGGCCCAGATTTTTGAATAGATGAAGGCAGGCCGAAGAGGACTTGGCTACGCCTGACCGAGTCGGAGCTTTGATGAGCCAGTCGTCTAGGTAGGGAAAGACTTGGTGATGATGCTGGCGAAGGTATGCCGCTACTGGTGACAGACACTTCGTGAAGATGCGTGGAGCTGACTTCAGGCCGAATGGTAAAACTCTGAACTGGTAGTGCCTGCCTGCCACTGCAAACCTCAGAAATTGTCGATGACTCTTGTGAATGAGGACATGAAAATAGGCATCCTGGAGGTCTAAGGATACCATATAGTCTTTTGGATTGAGTAGATGTAGTACCTCCTGGAGGGTAACCATGCGGAAGGATTGCTTCTTGAGGTATACATTTAGGTTTCTCAGATCCAGTATTGGTCTCCATTGCTTCTTCTCCTTTTTTCTGACCAGGAAGAATCGGGAATAGAATCCTTTCCCCTTCTGACCTCGAGGAACTCTCTCCACTGCTCTTTTCTGGAGCATTAGAGAGAGCTGCATAGGACATGGTGGGTTCGGAGGAGGATGTTCCACAAACTCCAAAGTGTGTCCGAAGCGAACTAACTGCAGCACCCAACGATCTGTTGTAATTTGCTTCCAATTGTGAAGGAAGTTGGTAATTTTTCCTCCAACTGCGAATTGTGGAGAAGAGGTGGAGGCATGCTGGAGAAAGCAGTCATTGGCGCCTGTAATTATCCTTCTTTCCTCCTTTCCCTCGAAAGGACGACTTGTTGTAGGAAGTTCGTCCTTGTTGCTGTCGCTGCTGATATTGAGGCTTGTACTGCTGAGAAGAGTTATAAGAGGACTTGTAACCTTGATAGCTGCCTCGATTCTGCTGCCCTCTACCTCTGGATCCTCGAAAGGAATTAGTTTTGTATTGTAGGGTGCCTAAGGCTTTCGCCGTGTCGGTATCCTTCTTAATACCTTGCAGCATATCATCGATATGTTCACCGAAGAGCAGTTCTCCATCAAATGGCATGTCTAGAACTTTGGCTTGCACATCAGGCCGGAATGCTGTGGCTTTGAGCCAGCCCTGGCGTCTCAAAACCGCTGCTCCTGCCAGTTGACGAAATCCTGTGGAAGCGATATCCAAGGCCACATCGATCATTTCTGAGGCAGAGCGTTCGCCCTCCAGCAAAATTTTCTTAACCTCTTCTTTCTGGTCTTCTGGGATTTCCTCTAGATATGGGGCTATATCTGCCCAAATCTGTCGATTGTAGCGACCTAGTAATGCTAGAGAATTTGCAGCCCTGACTGATAGGGCGGACATAGAAGAAAATCTTTTGCCGATGGCATCAAGTTTTCTTCCCTCTTTATCAGGAGGCGCTGTTATTGCCGCTGACGGGTTGCTAGATTTCTGCTGAGCGGCCTGTGATATGACTGAGTCCGGTTTAGTTTGGCCAGTTAAACATGCGGGAGCAGTGTCTGGGGCTTTGTACTTCCTTTCAAGTCTAGCCGGCACTGGAATGAGAGAGGAAGGATTTTTCATAATTTTAAGTCCTTGCTCCCATATATAATCGATTACTGGGATGGATCGAACAGATCTTTTGAAGGATTCCTTAAAGTCATGGAGGAAACAGTCCTGCGTTTCCGAAGCTATTTGGATGTTGAATCTTGCAGCCGCTCTCCCTACTATATTATGGAATCCCCCTAAATCTTCAGGGGGTGAATCATCCTGTACTTGCTCTGGGGATGCCGGATCCTGGTTGGCGTTATCATCAGAATCCTCATCATGTATTTCACCTTCCTCATCTTGGACTTCATCATGTCTCATTTCTTCGTCATATTCATCCTCATCAGAAGAAATTTGAGGAGGCAATTTCTCTTGCTCCTGATGCACAACCAGCGGAGGTGGTCGTTGGCGACGTTGAGGGGTTGGGGCTTCCTGCTGCGCTGGCATACCTGAAGCAGGAGCAGAAGACGGAAATCTTTGCCTATAGTCTGAAATCAGAAACTGTAGGTCAGAGACAATTGACGCCGGAAGGCATACCATAGGCTGAACAGTGGTATGCTGTCGAACTTCTTCTTGAATTGTCACCTCTTCAAGATCATCACAGTCTGAACTCTCATGAACCTTGATGTTAAGATGAGAGGGACTGGATGCTATGGGAAACATGTCCTCCACGTCAGGGTCTTCTGCTTCTAGAAACTGCGTTGGTAGCAGTTGCTGGACTTTGCTAGGTGAAGTCATCTCTGGTGTCACCATGCATGATGACATCTTAAAATGGGTATAGGAATACTTCAGTGATGGAGAGCCCTTTGAGTGTAGATTCATTGTAGCGTCTGATGGAGCGTCTACAATAGTTGACATTTTATCATACATTTTCATCGTCGACTGCATCGACGTCGATGATGTCCTCGTTGACGTCGACGACAATGCCCTCGTCGACGGCGGCGTCGACACTGCAGAAGTCGACGACGATGGCTTCATCGACGGTGTCGTCGTCGTCGACGGGCTCGTCGACGATGGGGTCGTCGTCGACGGTGTCCTCGTCGACGGTGCCGTCGTCGACGGTGCCCTCGTCGACGGTGTCGTCGTCCACGGTGTCCTCGTCGACGGTGTCCTCGTCGACGGTGTCCTCGTCGACGGTGTCCTCGTCGACGGTGTCGTCGTCGACGGTGTAGTCTTCGTCGACGAGGAAGTCTTCGTCGACGGTCTCGACGTCGACGGTGTCTTCGTCGACGGTGGCTTCGACGACGATGAAGTCTTCGTCGACGATGAACTCGACGTCGACGATGGGTTTTTCGTCGACGCTGGAAGCCTTGTCTTCGTCGACGATGAAGCAGACGTCGACGGGAGCGTCGTCGACGGTTTTGTGAGAGGAATAACAGAAGGTATTGACCTACCCATCGTCGACGACGTTGTGGCAGTGGAAGCCATGGAGAAAGTAGACGCCGTGGATGTCGAAATGGATACTGTCGACATCGTCACAGGCAGGCCAGAAGATACCACAGCAGGCTTTTTGAAGGTTGTCATCTGAAGAGAAGGCTTGACCTTAGGATGACCCTCCATAGATTTTGGCTTCTTGTGAGGAGGCACAGCAGACTGACTTGGAGATGTCTGTCGAGGCCTTTTAGGAGAGGAGTGGAAACTTCTGAAGGAACACTCACTCTCACCTGAGGAGACTTGGTCCTTGTCCTTCAGTCTCTGGAGCCACAGAAGCAGTCGCCCTTCCCTGTCTTTCAATGTCTTGACCGGGAGAGTGCGACAAATCTTACATTCCTTGGCAGAATGCTGAGGATAGAGGCAGTACAAACATTCTTCATGCTTGTCCTCTATGTGTAACCTCATTTTACTACATGAGGCACATGGCCTAAAAAGTCCTTTTTTAGGAGTAGTAGACATATTAAATACTAATACTCCTTTTCCAACTGACTCTGAAGAAATAGTAGGCAAAAAACCAAAGATATAGGAAAAAACCTGAGCAGAGCTCAGTGGAGACTCCTCTGCACGACGTGCGGTAGAAAATCTGAGGGACTAGGGCTCCTTCCAGGAAGGTGAGAAGGGTGATGGTAGCTGATTGGCTCCTGGCCAAAGTTTGGTCCTTTTTACATAAGGACCTAGATAGGCTACTAATGTGAGGCCTCTGGCCTAGTACTAAGTATATGTCTATGTGACATTACTATTGTTATTTACCGGGGACTCCTACCCCGACGACGGGGAATGATTCAGGCATGTGAATCTATGAAAGATACCCATAATACTGGATAAACAATCATCCGAGTCGTTTTCCTCCTCCTCAGTGTGCTGCCAAATGCAGCACACATAGAAAGAGGAAAAATTAGGAGAAATTAACATATTTCTCCTTGTTACACCACACCTCAGGAGGCGTATGGATTTGATGCTTCCCCAGGTTTACATCTCTTTGTAAATCTGGGGCAGCGCCAAATACCATGAGTGTTGCATGGGAAAACCCACTGCAATGTTCATGGAACGCCTCCCAGACGCAGAGTAAGGTGACGCAGCGATTTGCGCTCTGTCGCCCTACAGATGATTTATGAGCCCACTCAAAGCCACGCAGAGTGGCTTCATAAATCTTTATGAGAGCCCTGTGTCACACATGTATCACATTACATGGTGCAAACGTGACACAGGGCTCTCATAAATAAGCACCTCCATCTCTTGGCTGGTAAGGTAACTTTGTGACCGTTCCCACAGTCGGTAGTGGACAGATTTTAGTTTGTCAATTCACATAAACATACATGTTTGTGGGCTTTTAAAAACTTGGAAGGCAAACCGTGCCTCATAAATGCATTTGAGCCTGGCAGGAATCCTTATGTTACATCTGGACCGGCATAAATGAGGTATTCTTTGCGACTTAGATTTTCTGAAAAACATTGACCAGGAAGTCTGATTTAGTGCCGGTCTTTGGACATTGTCATTTCCTGCACAACATGATAGGCAAATGCAGGAAAACACATTAATGTCTCCCACGAAGTGTTCTCCTCAGTGGACAAAATCAGTCAAGCAACTCCTCAAACAGCTCCTCAAACAGCTTCAAATTCAATATAGCACGTTCTTTCTTAAGGGTTGTGCCTATTTACCCTTTGAATGTAATTCCAACTGGAGCTGGTCACATCCGATCCAAAGCAGTCACTGGAGACTAATGTTTGTACAGTGGAAGCCATAAGCAAAGGGCTAACCATCCTCTCCTATTAGTGAGGGTTAAGGCATCTGGACCTATTCTGCTGCTACACAGTGACACATTCTCAAATATTCATCACTGACTTCCTCCTGTTTCCTCATTGTGGGAACATGTACAGTTTATATATTTCATGCCACCAAGGTGATGGCATTAAATTGATTTCACAGCTGAATTACCAAGGGCCTCACGTATCTTGCTGAATAGATGTATGCTTGCAGTTCTTGGAAATGCTAAGAACTTCCATGCTACACTGCTTCTGATGAATGGAAATCCCAGAAGCACTGTATTATGTGACAAAAACGTTTTTCATGGGCTCCTTTGAAGAAGCATGAGTGTATTTCTTACATTATGCTGAAAATAGTCGAAGCATGAGAATTTCAGATGAAATTGGTAATTGTAGCACTTTTTACTGAGTTACACACATAGACAATACTGTCTTATTGGCGGTCGAAGTGAACAATATAGGCACGGGAAGTACATGTGATGCATGTCTCGAGGAGCCAGGGATTTGCCCCTTGCCTATGTAGGTCTATCTAAGGCAACTGAAACAGACAGCATATTTGGACAAGATTCATCATAAGTCCGTTTGTGCGATTCCTCCTCAAGTTTTAAATGTGTCATGATGATTCTATGCTATACAGAATGCAAAAGGCACGTTTTCTAGTCTCTGGCATGTTCAGAATGTGAACACAAGTACAGAGTCTGACTGGTAGAGCAATCAGACACTGTCCAATGGACTGGTCTAACAGATCATTGGATGGGTCGTTTTTTTGGCTGTTTGTAGGCCTATCTTATGGTCTTCTGGACCAATTTTTTCCTTGATATCCCTAATATTAAAATAAGGATTGCCTATAGCAAGCTCAAATCCATGCAGTCTTCCATGCCTTCTAAAGCACTTATAAAGCGTTTCTTAACGAGTTCAACACTGCCTCAATTTGCAAACATGGGCTACTTTTTTAGCTCAGGACGGGGCCAGTTTTATTTTGGTGCCTGGGCATATAACCTGTCCCAATCAGACCCCACACAAAGCTTTAACAGACACTGAGGAAATGCGATAGTGTCACTGCCAAAATACTTTCTGGACAGCCATAGCACAATAACTTGTTAAGAGACAATACAGAGAAGAATTCCCACCATGTTTTTTCGATGTCCAAAGAATTAATCGTTCTTAACACATTGTAATGTGTAAATACCCTTTGTTCCATTTGGGAGAAGAGTTCAGCGTAGAAAGCAGGACTTCAATTAAAATTAAACGAAGGTACACCTGCAGTGGCAGGAGAGGCATTTAAAGGGTAGGGGAGCTCAGTATACAAACGAACTGGACCATTTCATATGATTAAAGTGGAGAAGACACAGAAAGAATCGAGTGAAGAGACAGATGGGTAATAAATGAAGTAAAGTATTGAATAAATAGTTTGATAGCTTAGTAAAAAATAAAGATACTGATCGTAGAGATTTAAAAAGAGGAAAATGAAAGTGCAAATGTTAAAGGCAATGTGGCTACATTAACAATGAGTATAGATGATTCCAATGTTATATACAGAAGAAAAAGAGTGAATCGGTGAGGGTAAAATTTTCCAATTTCAATCAAAGAATAAATCCACTATGTGAATTTCCTCAACAACATTAGTTTCAGGGTGGATCCTGCAAGGGTACTCCATCTTCCATCATGCCTCGCGGCTTGAAGCAGCCAACAATCGCAGAGCGCGCCTGGAGGTGCATAAAGCGAGCTCGGGCTCCCGGGCCAAGGGCGGGCCTGTCCTTGCCCGACATTGCTGGCAGAGGCTGGGCTGGGCCATCCCCTTAACGTCTCCAGCCAAGGACGGGGCAGCGATCCACAAAGGTACTGTTTGATACCCTGATACCAATGGAATAACCGTTCCATCTCTGCGTCGCCCCTTTTCTCTTACTACCACTACAGTTGGGACCTGCGGATTTACTATCTGTTTCATTGCCTATCTATCATGGGAAAAAGGAAAAAGGAAGGTGATTGAGGCCGGGTTGGGTGGCGCAACGAAAAAGAGACCAAAGAAATGGACCTGGACTCCAGGGCATGAACTTGGGGAAGGGGGGTTCGGGGAGAAAGAGTTCGATCGTATTGACACCATTGTTGCCGAGTGCGAGGGGTTGCTCACGTCACCTGCTCTAGCTATAAACACCTGCATCCTTAATCCTACTCCCAAGCCTTCCCCCTTAAGCACGTCGATAGGGACTAATAGGTCTGGATATGGGAATATTCCCACCTTATTTAAGAAAGTGGTCAACAAAACAGCACCAACACGGACTCCGACTCCAGGAATGCCATCAGATCATATTTCCATTTGCTCTTCAAATGAAGTGAGTGAGGTGGGTCCCCCAATGATCGCAACACTGACTGACCTCCCCTTGAGCAATCACTTTGCCCTTCTTGTAGATAATTTACCCACAAGCGATTCACATATCGAAACGGATGTGGATCAAATGAGCACATCCGATACAAGGCCAAAAATGCACCCTCGACAGTGTTCAAGGAAGGCTGTCAATGATACATTAACACCCAATTGTGACCTCTTAAGGGAAATAGTTGCTTTAACAAATTCCATTGAGGTCCTGACTACTCTAGTGTCAAAAATGTCACTCAAACTTGAAGTATCCACTAGTCTACAGCCCCCCCTCTTGCGCCTACCCCAATCAACCACGCCAAATTGAGGATGGGATATGTATTGTCTCCTTCCAAGCTGTACATCTGATTGAAGTAACAGGGCCCATGACACTCCTTCACTTCAAAATTGCAGATCTCATGAGGACCAGGGCGGGAAATTTGGGGGCGCATCTAGGGACCTAGCTGAGCATTGGACGCTGGCGAAGCAAGCACCCCGGGATTTGAATAGAAGCTGTAGTAAGGTGTTTCCTCCCTCATATTTTCCTCAACCTACTTACCCCGTACCAAACAACACTCCTCTGTCTACACCTATTTATATGATGATTACTATTCCTAAGGCGGTAAAAAACAGCTCTAGATACGAGCATGGAGACACCCTCATAAAACAAGGCCATACATTGTCTGATGCACACTAGGGGCTGTAGATCTATAATTAGGGATGACATTGTCCAGGCCAAAAGTTGTGTCCTTGACCACAGTCCAACTGATGCTATAGAACTCACTTTAGTTAGTGATCACTTGGTACACAATCTAGTGGCCTTGGAAGCTAGATCCAACCCTCCACCTTCCACTAACATTCGGCTGAAGCTAAACATCCCATATCTGAACGAGCTAAAACTGCTCATACACTTCCTGGGGATTCATCAACCTCAACAGTATTGCAGAATGAATAACTCCTCCTCCTGCTTCCTGCCAGGAAATCCGTGTATAGCCCTAGCCTAGACTCTGAGCTTACTCATTCTCTAGCACAGAGTTATCTAGAAGGCCCTTCTGTAGAGATTGTGAACATGTCCCTTAACACGCAGACAGTCCCAGATATTGTCACAGCGCCAGGGCTGAGTGTCTATGGGCAGGACAATGGCTTAGACCCATCAAAATACATCAATACATCCCCAGGTACACTATTAAATGCCTAATGGTAGGGAGCTGAAAATAGCGTCTTGGAACGAGTCTGGCATTAGGGGTAACTTGACAGCCCACACTGGCTCAACCTCATCAACCAACATGAGATTGGCTTTTGCAGGAAACTTGGGATCCTGACCCCACATATATTCCTTGGTTCATGACTTTTCATTGACCAGCGATACCATCTAAACATGGACGGCCATCAGGTGGGCTGCTCACCCTACCCAACATCACAGTAAACCTGGAAATTGAGGAGTTGGATACAGATATCCCAGATATACTAGGGATTAGGAGCAACAGTGGCAAGGGCAAATCCTTTGACATCAAAAATGTGCATGCTAGAAGCACTAGAGGAGGTAGTCCCCCAACTCTGCTCACCCTGGATAACCTTCTGGAAGCTAGGCATGCCGGTCATCCCCTGATAGTTGGCAGTGATTTCAATGTCACCTTTGAGCCTCTTGATTCAGTGGAGTCTCACAAAGTGAGCGAGGAGGATAATGCGTGGATGGTACCACCCCTGGAGCTCAGTCCCATTAAAAAATTGTCAAAAGCTACTCTGCAGCTGAATGCTATATCTTTAAAACATAGGCTTAGGGCTGCCAATGGGAGAACTAGCTCAGACAAAAGAGGGGGGATGACCTTTTGTGAAGCGAACGGGGCTAGCAGGATAGACTATCTATTAGTGGATTTGACCCTATGGCCTCTGGTATTGTTTTATTTATTATTTTATTTATTTTAGGAGTTTTGTATAGCGCTAGCTGGACCCAAGGGTATCAGAGTGCTTCACAGTATGTACAATTATGACATTATAGGCATATATACAATACACAAATTATGGTAGAACATGAGAGCTCGGGCTGGGAAAAGATCAGACAAAGGAGTGAACGTGCTAGGAGCGAGTAGGGTGTTGATCAATCAAGACGAGCATCCACAAAGTTTCTTTGTTCAAGCAAGAACGAGTGACCTAGAAGTTTTTTAGATCTGTGTCGACTGTCCAAAAATTGCAGTAAGGTGTAGAACCGTTTCAGGTGTATCCTATGCTCTTATCGTTTCGCTCGAGAGCGATCTAGGAAAAGGACTTGGAGTAGGGTCTTGAATTTAGGGAATGAAGGGATTGTCCTGCTGGGGGTGGAGTTCCAGATTTTTGGGGCATTTCCAGCAAAAGATTTAGTTGCAGTTTTATGCTTACGAGTTTTCAGTGGGATGAGTAGTAGAGTGTTGGAACTCCTGAGGGTTCCTGGACTGGCTGGCCCTTTTTAGTTTGGCTACCAGGTATTCTGGTTTGCCTGTGTGCAGGGCTTTATGCATGAGGCAGGCCGCTCTGAAGCTGGCTCGCAATTCAATTGGGAGCCGTTTAATTTCCCTGAGTGCGGGCGTGATGTGCTGAATTTCTTAGTTCCTGTGACTATTCTTGTTGCAGCATTGAAGGTTGTTTTCAGGGGGACTAGGTGGGATTTTGCTGTCCCGGTCAGGGCTGCCATTTCATAGGCAATTCTGGAGAGCACCAGTGCTTGAGTGGCTTGTTGAAGGTCCTTTGGGGGAAGGAAGGGTTGTATTTTATATAGTACTTTCAGGTTGAGAAAAGCGCTTTTGGTGGATCTTGTAATGTGTTTTTTCATGTCAAATTTACGGTCTAGGGTGATACCTAGAGATTTTACTGAGTCCGCCGGGGTGAGGGTACCATTGAGGGGGTCTATGGCTTTGAGCCATTCTTCAATTTGGGGGTTTTCGTCTCTGTTGGAGATGAGGAGTACTTCTGTTTTCTCTTGATTGAGTTTGAGGTGGTTGATTGTGAGCCAGTGTTGAACCTCTTTGAGCGTGACATTTAGTCTATGGATGTTGTCAATGGAGGTGGTTTCCAGATATAGCTGTGTGTCATTCGCATATAGGTGGAAGGGGATGTTAGAATTCCTGAGTAGTGTGGTAAAGGGTTCCATGTAGATATTGAAAAGTTGAGGGGAGAGTACTGACCCTTGTGGGACACCTCTACTGACGGAGTGGGGGTTGGACTCAAAGTTTTTAATTTGTATTCTTTGAGAGCAGTTGTGGAGAAAGGAGGAGAACCAGTGAAGGACCGTTTTTTTCAAGACCAGCGCTTTCTTTTAGGACCTTGAGGAGCAGAGTGTGATCGACTGTATCAAAAGCGGCCAATAAGTCTAGGAGGATGACTTATGGTCATTATTACGTCCTGTGAAAGCAACCATAACCCCATTAGCCTGACTATCAAACACCCTTGGGGCGAAAGGGGGAGGGTCACTTCGATCCCTCTGAGCACCAAGGATGTAATTCCCACTATGGACAAACGTCGGCTCAAATGCCCGGTGATTATGGCAGATGAACCCAAGACTAAACTAATTAAAAATGATCTATTAAAGCACCTGGTGATCCTGTCAGTACCAATTAATAACACAACCAGACAGACTAGCTGTAGTATGCCCAGACGTGGGTCCCATGCTCACTACACCACTTGATTCAAGCTAGCCTGGCTGATGAAGGGTGATGTCCTGAAACCGGTCCCAGTATGCTTGTTTCCGTCCCGGGAGGACCTAGCTTGGCAGTTCGGGCTGGACTGTTCCCACAAGGAACAGGGTCAAGACTGATTTGCATATGGCTGGGTCCAAACTGGGGTGGTGTGGTGAGAAAAAGAATGATGGATTAAACCCAGACCATTTTGTCTGAGGGTAAATGTTTGTGTTGTTCAGCATACCGCCTATCAATTGTTTCTTTTGCATATGTCGCGCCAGGTGGGAAAGGTATGCCCAGACGTGGGTCCCGTGCTCACTACACCACTGGATTCAAGCTAGCCTGGGTGATGAAGGGTGATGCCCTGAAACCGGTCCCAGGATGCTTGTTTCTGGTCCAGGGAGGACCTGGCTTGGCAGTTCAGGCTGGACTGTTCCCACAAGGAACAGGGTCAGGACTGATTTGCATATGGCTGGTTCAAAACTGGGGTGGTGTGGTCAGCAAAAGAATGATAGATTAAACACAAATCCTTGTGACTGGGGGGGTGAATTTTTATATTGTCCAGCATTCCGTCCATCAACTGTTTCTTTTGCATATGTCGCCCTAAGTAGGGAGGGTATGCCCAGACATGGGTCCCATGCTCACTACACCACTGAATTCAAGCTAGCCTTGCTGATGAAGGGTGATGTCCGGAAATCGGTCCCAGGATGCTTGTTTACGGTCCAGGGAGGACCTGCCTTGGCAGTTCGGGCTGGACTGTTCCCACAAGGAACAGGGTCAAGACTGATTTGCATATGGCTGGGTCCAAACTAGGGTGGTGTGGTGAGCAAAAGAATGATGCATTAAAGCCAGATCCTTGTGACTGGGGGTCAAAGTTTGCATTGTCCAGCATTACGTCCATCAAATATGTCTTTTGCATATAGGTGTGGCACCCAGCATAGTGATTTTTTCGATCACCTGCCCAGTTATTTCTCTGCTCATGAGCACAAGGCCAGGCCAAACCAGGGCTCAAACATGTGGTACAATAGGGAATACAGGGTGCTGAAAGGGAGACTCTGTGCAGTTATCAAAAATAGAGACGCACCAAGGACATGAGAAATCAGAAAGGAATACAAAGAGGCTCAATTTGAACTAGAGGAAAGGAGATGGGATGAACTGGGGAAGGCCACCATGCACCCTGATGACAGGATGTTCTGGTCCCTTTTATCTAAGGGCAACTTTGAAAGATCGCCCCCGTGACGAAAAAGATTCCAGCTGTTGAGTGGCACAAGCTCTTTAGTGACCTGTACTCCCTCACCTACACCCAAGATAGACTCCAGTTGTCCTATGATATAGGCCTCCCAGTAGGTAACCTCTCCTTTACTGAAGAGGAAATCTTGACTTCCATAAACACGATTATACCAACGAAAGCTCCAGGTCCATATGGTATCCCCGGTGACCTTTTCCGTGAGGATAGGGATAACTGGGCATTATACTTCATGACTCTGGCCAATGACATTGCTGGCGGGGGAGGATCCCAGATTCCTGGAAAGGGGCCGAAGTAATACCAATCTTTAAAAAACGGGATAGGTCAATGCCATCTAACTACGGCCTGATCGATTGTGCCCAAAAGGTCTTCTGTTGTTCCCTTCTGGCCAAGATCCAGGACTGGATGGATGATAATTCTATCCTCTCTCCACTCCAAGCAGGATTCCGGCTGAAGACCGGCACAATCGACCAAGTATTTTGCCTTGTTATGTTGTACTGGAAGGTGGTTGTGTTGGGCAAAGGTAGCCTGTACCTGCCTTTATAAATTTAAAAACAACCTTTGACCACGTACCCAGGTACCTACTTTGGTGGGTGCTTAGGAACATGGGAATGCATCTGGCAATACTGGAAATCCTAATTAGGTTACATGAAGGAAATTTTGCCCGGGTGAGATGGGGGATTTAGGGACAGACCACTGAGCCTTTTAAGATTCAGCAGGGGTCCGCCAGAGATGTGTTTTAGCCCCAACTCTTTTCTCCCTGTATGTCAACCAGGTAGCCGACCTCTTGTGCTCCACATCTGCTGATGCTCCCATCTTGGGGAACCACAACATTTCAACGTTATTATTTGCCGATCATACCTTATTGATTTTCAAAACACCCATGGGCCTTTAAAAATCATTAAACCAATTTAAGGCCTTTTGTTGTGAGAGGGGCTTGGTCATAAACACCACCAAAACCAAGCTAATGATGATTTAAGGGTACCTTGATGTTGGCTAATGTCCAGTTTGAGCAGGTCAGCTCATTTGACTACCTGGCATCAAGCTGTCCGAGGGAATGGCTTGGAAAAATCATCTACGAAAGGCTCTTTTGAAATTCTCACAGCTAACTGGGGCCTTGAGGCAGGAGCATTACTTATCATATACCAAACCAGTGGCTCCTGCTCTCAAACTGTACAGCTGCAAGGCCGTGAGCAGTGCTCTTTATGGGGCAGAGTTGTGGGGCACAGGAACTGCGAACGACCTTGCAGCTGTGGAGAATAAGTTCCTCAGGAATTTGCTATCCCTTCCTCAAAGTACTCCTCACCTCCCTCTTAAGCTTGACCTTTGTATTAAGTCCATAAATAACCTTGTGAGGCTTCGACCACTGTTGTTCTGATATAGACTGATCACCACACCCGATTTGGCACCCTATGTGGCAGCCCTTAACGAGGTTTCTATTCAGGACAACACCCAAAAAATTGGTTGGATTAAATATGTAGATGTTTTCCTGACCAGCATTGTTTTGCCAAATCAGGCTACTGGCCTACCACCATCTTATTCCAGGGGTCACTTAAAGCTAATTTACTGGGCGTGGGTTGACCAGAATAATTTTCAGACAAGACAACACGGCAGCCTAACAAATTCATTTATTGATTTTAAAACCAATCGTCAATTGGAGAGCTATCTTGACATCATTAAGGTTCCGGACGACTGGAAACTGTATACACAGTTTAGACATGGCAGTCTACCCATCAACACTTTTACTAACTCTTGGCAGATTAACACATTTCAACCTAAGGGCTACCCTTCCTGTCTATGCCCACAGGAATCCTTGGGCCATGTATTTTTTGCCTGTACAGTCTATGAAAAACCAAGGAACAAATGGCTAAACCCGGTGTGCAGGTAATTAGGGACCCGTAGCTCCAAAGTTGCCTTACGCATATTAAAATCAGATGCTAGACCCCTTTTCACATGTGCCATTGTGAAATTTCTAGGCCTTTTTTGGGCGAATAAAAGTAGGTCGCAGCTATCACCCCTGTATGGCCATGATTGACAAATGGAGATTGTATAGTTTTCATAAGCCCGTCTTAGTAATTTTTAATGATATATTTTATATTGTAAATAACTGATCTTATGTTTCATATTCTATGTATTTTACATTTTGTCTATTGACAACTCTGAATTGTAGTATCACTTCGGTATATGGAGTAATCGCTCTAGTTGTTTAAATGTATGGGCTGTGACTTCGGTAATCTGACTTATACAATAGTTGCCAATGCACGAGCACTTTAGTTCTAGCCTTCTAAATTATACATTATCATGAAATAGAATTATCCTTCTCGTCATGTCGGTCTGCCATGTTAACCCTTGAATGATTCTCTCAATCCAGTCTGCATTAATTGTGTATTTGTTAGTCTCTTTTATGGTTTTAACGACCAAAATAAAGAATTTGACTTGAGTTTATGTTTAGAGCTTCCTCCAGAAAGGGAAAGATTGTCATTTACCATCAACCAATAAGTGAGATATTTAGGGCTTGTCAGATGTGGGATGTTGGCCAAATATTGGCATATTTTCTGTGGTCACTGTTTAGAGTGAATACCTGACTGTACGCTTTGAATAGGGCAGACTGGACATCCGAGACATTTTGACGCACGTCTTGCTTCCCCCAAACTCTAAATACCCACCTAATGAAGGCATGATCAAAAATAAAAACACATTAGAACTGTTAGAACTCTTTGCACATTAAAGTTGTGGCATTGTTAAAAAGAAACATTGGCACTGGCAATAAATCAAGACACAAAGCTATTGGCTTTCCCAATGCTTGTCTGTTTTGCAATTGTGGAAAATATTAAAAACGTTCCAACATGGGCAACAGTTCATCAATACTTAATCAATCAATAAATACCTCCTTTATTCGATTTTGTACAGAAAATCATAAAAGCATACAATTTAACCCCTTAAGTGCTGATGACGGAACCGCTCCGTCATCAGCTGCGGTGGCGCTGTGCTGATGACGGAGCGGTTCCGTCATGGCCCGCCCGCCGCTCATGCGCGGCGCGAATTCCGCGCCTGCACTGAGCGTTCTATTGAGCGGGCGGGGCCATGACGGAACCGCTCCGTCATAAGCACAGCGCAATCGACGCTGGTGACGGAGCGGTTCCGTCACCAGCATGCGCCCGCCTCTCTTCCGCCCCGCCGCCTTAGCACTGCGGCGGAATAGCCGCCGCAGTGAAGGGGTTAAAACATCAGTATTTACAGGGTTGAAAATGCAATTGGTACATTTGGACACAAATCACTCAATGGTGAAGCATATAGACCCATCATTAATTTAAACATTCATGTTATCATCCCCGTCAAACTTTATAAAAGCATTCCTTTCCAACATTTTGGAATACATTTTAAGAAGGATGCTATTGACTTTACAACACATTCATTTTCCAGAAACTGTAATGATAAAAATGCTGGCCTATATTGTCTCAATCCTAGCAATTTTAAAATTGGTAAAATCCATCTCCTTCTTTGCATTGCATAGAATTTTCAAAATAAAACCACATGTATTGTTGTTTGCTGGGATTGATTATCACATGGACAGCTACTTAATGCTACAGACCAGTCGTTTAATTCAGGGAAGCTGATCAAGCGGTGGATAAAATCAAGTCTGAAACAAATTAGTGCAAAGCGATCATACCCACTTAGAGATAGCTTTCGGTACGGCTGCATACCAAAAGTAGTGAGTATGAGTTGATTAAATTGTACCAACACCTTTGCGGCCTTAGCAGCAAATCTATTTGCTTCCATGTGTGTCAAACACATTTTTTTTAAATGCTTTCTAAAGACAGATGATAGACTTCCAGGGTTATTAAATTATTCAATGTGGCCCAAGTCTTTCATAAAATGTTTCATATAGTTCAGCCACGGAATCTCCATGGCTCGATCTAACCTCATACCATCCTTTAAAATATTAAAAGTAGTTTTCGGAGAGGTCCAGATCCTATGCCATAACAGAACTGGTTCAACTTTTATTAAGTCTGAAATATATATCAATCCTAGTTCTGAATGGCATACGTAGGAGGGAGTACTATCTGGAACCGACAAAATACATTTTTAAAAAGCATTTTCCGCCTATTGTATGGATACAGTGTCACGGAAAAACCAGACGCCCGCACCACACATCGCTATACACAGTGTGCCCTACATATTTGCAGGAGCTCCGCAGGTGGTTTCTTGCCCAACTTCTTCTCAAAGTTGGCGAGGGCGCTGTTGCTTTCAAAAATAGCAACTTTCTAATATTTACAGCCTGATACCATGTCCCCTTGTTATCAAATAAAATCTCCGGATATGGGAATGTACTGGTCGATTCCACCTTATTATTACCAATATAAATCTACATTTGGAGCTGTTTTTACCACACTTCATTATGAACGTTTTTGCAATATTTACTCAAAGGCCAAGCTTCTCCATATACTCTGTGTAGCTAGTGAGTACCCTTTGGAGTCCTAGTTGTGTCCGGGCCATCAGGACTGCGTCGTCCGCGTACAGAAGGGCGGGTATGGGATGCTTATTTATTTGTGGCAGGTCCTGGCACTCCTCTAACAACACTGGTATAGAGTGTAAATAAAAATGGTGCCAAGACGCATCCCTGTCTAACCCCCCTCTCCACATCAAACAATGGGGTACATTCTCCCTTCACCCCGTAACGAACCCTTGCTTTCATATTGTTGTACAACTGCTATTGAAAATGGATCAATGCGTTTCCACCCCCATCTTAGCTAAAATCTCCCATAATTTACTATGTATCACACAGTCGAACGCAGCCGTAAGATCTACAAAAGCAAGATACAATCTACCTTGTTTAGCCTTCATATACTTCCCTAATAAAATACTAAGGCTCAAATCTTGTTCAACTGTACCCAAACCCTGGCGAAACCCATTATGTGCATCTGAGAGCACATGATTATTGTCTGCCTATTCTTGGAGCCGATTAAGTATTATCCGTCCCGCTATCTTCACTAGTGAACCTAGTAGAGATATTGGGCGATAACACGCTGGATTCTGCCTTTCAGCCTTTTTCAATATCGGCACCAGAATGGATTCTGACCACGTTTCAATGAATCCAGAACAACAGGCCGCTAAAACCTGTGTTAAAAGTGGACACCACAAAAGCAAACTTTATTTTAAAAGATCGACTGGGACGGAGTCAGGGCCAGGTGCCTCACCTCCCTTGCTCTCATTTATTGCACAGGTTACCTCTTCTAGGGAAAAAGAAAGATCAATAGGATGGTTAACGGTGGGCATTGGGCCCTGTATTATATGTTGGTCATTTATGATATTATTCTCCTTTCCTCATTTGTATACTTTGAAGAAAAAGCCCACTCATTGATGTTCATCGATGGCAATCTCTATAGTTAGTATATCTGTACTTTTAAGAAATGGGCCATTTACGGCTCGCCAAAATGCTGCGCTGTCCCTTTTCTGTGATGTGTCTGTGATGTAGCAATACCCACACCTCATCTTTTAATTCCTGATTACGGGCTGTTTGAGCTAGATTATATTCCCTTCTGCACATCCTTATCTCCTTGATATTCCTTTCTAGGTTATGAAAAGCATGTTTTAATTTTGTATAAGCTTTAGTACATTGCGAGTCAAACCATCCAGAATTACCTATTAGTGGTTTTTTTATTTTCCACCCACAGGACATTTTTCACTTTGCCTTTAATCTGTGCGTAGCACTGTAAAATGTTGGCATGGGTACTAGTGTCATCCAAACATGTTAAAATAAAGGAGTTATAACTTTTCTCCACGATTTTTCTGGTGGGCTCTGTTGGATCTATCTTCCCCCATTGTAAGGAGTAACCATTAGTTTTACCCACCGATATATTTTTGACCTTGGGTACTGCGTTAAACGGTATATTTCGCATTCTATTAGGACATGTTAGAGTTATACTCAGCGGGAAATGGTTACTTACAGCGATCTTATTAATTAAAAAATGTATGATCTTTGTAGCACATCGATTAGATAATATTACATAATCAATGGATGAATTCTTGCCACTCCCATTGAACGTCTGGCTAAAAGGGACTGGAGGGAAACATAGATTATTTACAAAACCTAAATCAAAAGAGAATAGAATCTCATTTAAGAGGTCACGAAATATTGAGCTGGGGAAATGAGAATATGCAGCATTATTCTCAAATTGCAGTCCACAATTTTTTCCTCCAGTTAACGGGCACAAGGCACAAACCAGTGTAAAAATCACCCTCCCCCCCCCCCAAACAATGAGCACTTCTCCTACATTTTCGCTCTGTAACTTATCCAAATCTCTAGTCAGTCTTTTTAAGACACCTGACATTTGTTCCCTCTGAACATTATTATAAATATGTATCAGAGATAAAAAATAATATTTGTTCACTTACATGGTCACAATTTGGTAATAGGTGTCAGATATCATCAAAACTATCTTATTGACATTCAACTAATTAGAAACGCAGGTACATATAACCCCCCTCAGCTCTTCCATGAGTAGCAGGAACAGCTAGTCTTATATGAATTAATATGCATTTCACCTGTCATCCACGTTTCCTGGAAGCATAAAATATAAACACGTTTCAATGAACTCTAACCTTACACAGTTTATCAGCTTCGAGCGAAGACCAGCAAAGCTCCAAAATAATACTGAAACATTCCCCTCTTGTACATTTGCAAGAGCAACTACATATGGTGTGGCTGCAGGTGGCAAGTCCAAACAGTCTGGAATGACTGGGGTTCTCATTCGAGTTGGATATTTGTGGCACTCATTGTAGATACATTAATTATACTTTCGTTTGTACAATTACCTGCCTGCCCCATTTTGGATAGATTAACATTAAGATGTTTGGGGGGGTAGAGAACTCGGGGGTTCTACTGTGGTCTTTGATTTTTTTTCATTGCATATTCTAAATCAACAAGGGAACCCAAAAAAGTCGACTAGGGACCTTGGGAGTCAATTATTTTAAACAACCGTGGCCCCCTGAGAAGGGAGATATGGAAGTAAATAATAAATATAGACTCAATCGTTGCTATATTAAGTGGACATGTCCAGCCGGACAGAGGTCTGATATTTACTTGTTAGGCAATGAAGATATTATTACATAACAATACATAAAGTGGGGCACAAGCCTGTGTCCTACTTAACCAATGAAGTACAACACAGGGGGGGAAAAGGACAACAGGGGGCTCAGGCAAAGCTATTAGGTGTGTTACACATGGGAAATAAAGTGTCAAAAGAGCAAATCGCATAATACACCTTTACAGCTTAGTGAACAAAAGTTTTTGGTGTATAAGGTGTTTTACAGTGTCAACGGCGTTTCGATCCAGCGAATGAATAAGCGGATCGCTGGTGGTCACGTTATTAGTTAGCATTGAGGAGTCTCGTTCGTTATCGGAATTACGTGACCCCCAGCGTAATTCCGATAACGAACGAGATTCTTCTACCATACTATTTTGCTTTTCTATGGCTCCAACTTCCCCAGTCAGATAGCTTAGTAGCGTTTGGCAAGATGACCCCTTTCTCGCCGGGCAGGGAAGGCGTAAATTATTTGTACTCTAATAAAAGAGAGAGGGACCCCACACCAAAGGGATAGGGTACCAGAACTGACTCTGTGTCAAAATAAATTCCCTTTGGGTTGTTTCAGGAAGAAAACACCAATTCTTACAGACCATTAAACAAATAACACTCACTCTTTTAGGACCTTTCAGTTGGAGCAATGCAAAATACAACAGAAACAATTCTATAAAAACAAAATGGATTCAATGTGAC
This sequence comes from Lissotriton vulgaris, assembly GCF_964263255.1. Classification (NCBI taxonomy): domain Eukaryota; kingdom Metazoa; phylum Chordata; class Amphibia; order Caudata; family Salamandridae; genus Lissotriton; species Lissotriton vulgaris. Next base: position 1,646,648,325 of record NC_141695.1, read on the forward strand.
AATTTATTCTTATAAAAACCAAGTAAAAACAAGTATAACAATGTTTTTCTTTTCAAAAGAATTAGAATTTGGGAAAACAGACAATAAAGAACGGAACAAATCAGATACACATTCTAGAACTAAAACTAAAACCAGTTCCTAAAAGTAATTCCTAAAAGTAATAAGGGAGGTGCAAGATCAAGGTAAAGATTCTACGACAGTTAGAGTGATCCTTGTTCATTATATATTGCACTTCTCCCCTTAGATCAACGCGTTTCAACGGACATTAAAATACAGCCGCCTTCATCAGGAGTATGTTGGCTGTCTTCCCAAAGTTAATTTCTTATTCAAACACTCACAAAACTTTCTATGACGAATGTCATCCACACAGGCGTGAACGGCTACTACTTGAGGTATTATCGTAATTCTTTATAAGTCATATGTAAAGGTCATCCTCCTTGTAGTAAAAAGGCCTACGCTGTGGGTGAATCATCCGTAGAAGAAAGCGTATCAATATAAAAACATCCCTTGCTAAACAGCAACGTGGAGTCAGTAGTTTGGAGATTGTATATCCCAGAAATAAGGGTCGGAAATATAACATATACAAAACTGAAAGGTCCTAAAAGAGTGAGTGTTATTTGTTTAATGGTCTGTAAGAATTGGTGTTTTCTTCCTGAAACAACCCAAAGGGAATTTAGTTTGACATAGAATTTATTTTGACATAGAGTAAATTATTTGTAGCCTTTCTTTTTCCCATCCCCACCGCTTTGGGCAGTCCACAAAGAATCCCAAAAAAGTCGCCTCAGGTATCACAAAACCCTCCCCAAGGCCCCACTAATTATATGTGTTCTCCTCATGCCTATGTCCAGTTAAAAATGAAACAGATTCCTAAAACGCGATAGCATATAGATCGGATTTCTCTGTGTCCGTAATTACATATAAATTTATTACGCCAGTAAACAATCAATTCAATTTTGACATTTTTCCCCAGGTATCAGCACAAATACAACAAACAAGTGCAACAGAAAAACACAATACAGAAATATGTGGTTTTAGGAAGGAGCAAACAGAATATTACATAAACTTTTTACACAGTAGCTAAAAAAAATAAGAAAAACAAATTTTTTACAGAAGGAAACCAATTTTGTAGCACAAAGCATTGATCTGGGTTCACAAAAACACATTTAAACTGAGCCAGTGCAGTTAACTCCACCATCATACTTAGCTTATTTGCCTAATTTATAGCCATTTATAACAATTTCTATGAATCCTTCCATCTTATTAGGGGAGCCCAGATAGACCGTCCTAGCAACTTTAATTTATTCCCCTTCCTTTCAAAGATCGCTCGTTCCAGTGTATATATGGAGAGTAATCGCGCAAGCCATTGATAAAAGGTAGGGGGCAAAGGGTCAAGCCAAGCAGAGGCAATATTCATTCGTAGTACATACAGCCATAGCCACAAAAATAAATTGATAAGCCATTTTGTTTTGTTCTGTCGTGCCAACTCCCAATAAAACTAGATCAAAAGTTAGTGTAATTTTTAGCCTTAACGACCAATCAAAAAAGTCTGTGATAGATTCTAGTAAGCCCTGCAGGCGCGGCCAGGATGCAAACATATGCACGAGGTCTGCTGTCATCTCCCCACACTTAGGACAAATAATCCCCGATAACCCCACCCATTGTGCAAATCTCGCCGGAGTATAATATAAAGCAAACCCGGTTTTAAAATGTTGCGCCTGGAGCCCGGCAGAGCACAAAACCATCTGGTCTAGCTCTAAAGATTCTACAAGCGCCTCTGGCGCGGTCACCACACGATCCACCCATTTAATCTTATGCTTAGCTACATCGTCTTGCTTTAAGCCTATCAGTTCTACGTACAGTTGCCTGATAGTACCCGTTATACTGCCTCTCATGAAGTCTATAATTGTATTGCTACTAAACCCACTAAACCCCCCAGTCCTTTTACCAAAAAAGTTGAGCAACTGCAGGTATTTAAAAAAATTACCCCTTGCCAACCCAAACTCAAGCTGAAAATAGCTGAATTGACTAAATCCTTCATTCAATATTAGGTCCCAAGCCACCCAAACTCCCTTTATTGCCCATTCAGCCATGACCGTGTCTGAAAAGATTTCTGGAAAGGTGGGGTTTCTATAAAGCAAAGTATAATGGTTAAGTCTCCCCAAACCAACCTTTTTTTTAGAGTCCCCCAGATCTTAAAGGCAGGCAGAAGAGTCTTAAATGTTGTCCTCTTAAAGTAGCTGGGCTCCCTAAATTTCCAAAAACAATTCTCAGCTCCCTCAGTAACAACTTGTAAACATCAGGGAGCTCAGTTTTCCCATCCACATCCCTGGAACATGAACCAACCAGTATGTCCGTGTACTAGAAAGCAGCAGCCCAATAGTAGCTACGAAAATCAGGAACTGAAAACCCCCCTTTCTCCCGTGGCAAAGACATAAACCGAAGAGCCCTCCTAGTCTTCCCATGTGCCCAAATAAATCGATTAACAATACCTTCCAATGTAACAAACCAAGATTTTTGAAACTCCAACGGAATTGACCTAAACAAAAAGAGAATTTTTTGAAGGAACATCATCTTCACCGCGTTGCCATGTCCAACAAGAGATAGACGATGTTCTTAGCTACCAAATTCTCTAAATCAGATGTAATCCTAATACCCAAGTATACTGCTGAGTCAGTAACACGAGGATCTTCCATGCTAACAAGCCAATTATTTATAACTTGAGTTTTAGTTCTATTCAGTGCATACCCTGAATATGTGCCGAATTCTTGTGCTATTGACTCCACCACGGTCAGCGCCGTGAGCAGGTCAGCAGGGATTATGGCCACATCGTTGGCAACGGCTAATATTTTTAATTCAACACCCTGACATACAATTGGGAAAATTCCATTATTGGCCTTGAATAGCCGTATTAGGATACCCATATATACAGCGAATAGCAGGGGCGAAGATGGGCACCCCTGTCGAGTCCCCCGCTGGATATTAAAAGGCAGAGTATAAACACCATTCACCCTTAATCGAGCTGTGAGTGCTGAGTAAAGCACCTGGATGAATTAAATAAAACCCACCCCAACCCAAACCATCTCATCTCTTCCCACAGAAAATCCCAGGAGACCCTATTGAATGCTTTTTCAGCATCTAAGAGCAAAGCGGCCATAGGGTCCCCTGAAATCTCTGTTGCATCAAAGAGTGTTATCACCCGCCGTGCTTTCTGTGTGGTTCCCCGGCCCATTATGAACCTATGTTGGCAGGGCTGTATAGCTTTCTTTAATATATTATTTAGCCTCATGGCCATTGCTTTCGAGAAGATTTTACCGTCGCTATTCAGTAATACTATGGGGTGGTATGAGCCTGGCTTCCTGGGTGGCTTATCTTTCTTTAAGACAACTATAATATCCACTCTGGCCCAAGAATCAGGAGCAGGCCCTCCCTTGAGCCAACAGGATAATCTCAATCAGGTCTGGCCGATAATATCTTTAAGTATTTTGTAAAATTCTAGCGGATTCTGGTCGGGACCTGCTGCCTTTCCAGAGGGTGAGTCTTGCAGACCCCCGGTTATTCCTTCCTTCGTGAACACCCTTTTGAGTTTCTCCCTATCCGCTGAGTCAATTTTTTGTACAAATATTTTATCTAAGAATTTTCGTATATCCAGTGGCGCCACTAATAGTTCTCTACTATATAGGTGCTGGTAGAAAAGCCTAAAGGTCTCTTGAATCCCTAGCGGGCCTGTTATAACCTTCTTATCAATATCGTAAATTTCGGAGATTTCCCCAGCCGCCGTTTTTTGCCTTACTCTTACAGCCAGAGTGTGCCCCACCCGCTCGTTATATTCATGACAACGCTCTTTTTTTGCCAAATATATCTCTGCCGCTTTCGCAGCAAAATGATCACCAGCCTCAGCCTTGTTAATAGCTAGCTGAAATACTATGTCTTCTATCAGCCCTCCCGTACTAATAGCTGTGGCAAAAGCCTCTTCCAATTTATTTAATTTTTCTCTAATCTCCGCTTCCCGCTGTGACTCTTTCTTCTGGCGGCATAGACTATAACTAGTGGTTTCACCTCTCACCCCCGTTTTGAAAGCGTCCCAGACTATTCCCGCTTTCATACTCCCTCTATTAAAATCCCAGAATTCCTTAATCCAGCCCTTCATATATAAAACATAATCAGGATCATATAATAACCTCAGTTCAAAGGTCCATCCCCTAGTTTGCTTAGCCTCCCCCGGAAGATTAACTGTAAGAACTACCGGATTGTGGTCTGACATTATCCGAGGGTGCCTCTCAATACGAGAGTTAGAAATAAACTGGTGTGAAATAAAGAAATAAAGTACTACCTAGATCTGTAGATTTCAAATATGGCCAAACATCTGTCAGGCCATTATTACTAACTAAATGTGTTAAAGCAGCGCCATCCTTTCTTTTCTTCTAGGAATACATACTTCCTGGCATGCCTCACCGTATCCCCAAACCATTAATGTTAAAATCCCCACAAATAATCATAGGCATGGGCCACATGGCAAAATTAGAATCTAAGGCTTCTAGCATTTCCGGGTCGTCACATGTTAATCCGTAAAGAGAGCATGGTGTAAATTTAGAACCATTTATTAAGCATTCAATCACCACCCACCCACCCCATTGATCAGCAGTCTTTCTTAAAACCGTTATATCGTTCCTCCGAGTCAGGATTGCCACCCAACTAGTACAAGAGCCCTGAGTCGTATGCACCAAAAGTTTGAATCCTAGCTGTACCAATATGCAAGCTCTATTATCTTCTATATGTGTCTCTTGAACACAAAGAAAATCTGCTTGTAAAGACTTAAGCCAAATTGCCACCTTATTCCTAATCACCATTGCTCAAAAATCCTTCGATAGCTAGACAAAGGCCGTTTACCTCCAAATGCGCTGCTCCTTCAAAAACCTACAGAAGTCGTACTAACTCGTATTGTGCTGAACCCAAACCCCCCCCCCCCCCAAGGAACCAACTCAACAACCCACCCCCTACACCCCTTACAGGCAGCTAGGTCAGTCATGACCTAGGTATGGCAGCTGAACTTCCGTCTCCTGCAGCACCAACCTTCCCCCCTCAAGTGTCCCTCATACCTAACCCTGGGCAAAGCACTACGATACGGTCGCGTAGTTTGCGAAGTTTGCGCTACTTCGCACTACGCGAACGTCACATAGCACAGTGCAAACATGCGTAGTGTAGCGTAGCGTAGTGCTGCGGTCATTTTTTGCTTGCTCGCTGTCCTCAATGTCAAATTGGCGACCACGAGCAAGAAAAATGACATCCCGGCTAGACTTTTTCCTCGTTTGCAATCAGCAACATCAAGTTGCTCATCACGAGCGTGGAAAAGAAACCTCCTGGCGAGATTCTCAACGTAGGGAGGTCAGGTTTCTCATTGCGAGTGGTCGCGTATGCTCGCGACCGCTCGCGATGAGAAACTACCAGTCAGCGTTGAGAAAGCTGCTACTCAAGTAAAAATCTACTCAAGGGGAAGAAAACTACTGCTCGCACTGTGCAAGATTCTGTTTTCAATGACTGCACAATGCCGGATCCTTGTACGCACTGTGCAATCATTGAAAATGGCATCTTGCATAGTGCGAACAGGGTGCTACGCGGTTCGTAGTGCTTCGCGTAGCTTGCATAGTGCGAAGCGCCCTTCGCATAGCGCTACTTCGCGAACTAAGCCCAGCCCTACACATACCACATACTAGCTAGCCTTGGTGGACTAATCCTGGTCATTGCTCAACCTGATGAAAACCCCAACCCCGACATTTCAGCAACATAAGAAACCAAAAAATTGTGCTTCATAATAGATTTTCCATCACACCGTGCCCCTACAGAACAATGATAAGAAACCATGGCAGCTAGCAAACTTATACTTCATAACAAATTTCAATCGCACAGAAGGCATTAATCATCCCCAGTGCCCTCCCCGCTGCAATATTAGCTAAGGCCCTTTGCCCCCGCATTTCTTTTAGCTCCGCAAGGAATTCCTGGGCTTTTACCTCAGAAAAAAACATTCTAACCCTCCCTCTATGAATAACCTTGAGCTGTGCTGTAAAAAGCAAGAAAGCTTCGCAGCCCACCCCCTGAAATGGGGATATCATCTGCCATAGTCTCCATCTCCGCCCGACCGTTGTGTGGCAAAAGTCCGGCCGAGCGAAGAAGGCGTGCCCCTCAAATGTTCGCTTTGAGTCAGGTCTGGCCCGGTCTGTTATAGCCTGCCTTAACAAAAAATTGCCACAAAGATCAGGATGGCTCTCGGCCGCTTCCCTTGGTTTTTCATCTGGGTTCTCCTGAACATTGGGAAGTGATGAGCCCGCTCTACTTCCATCTCCCAGTTCCAGTGGGTAAGGTCCAGGAAAGTGACCTTCAGCAGATTCACAACAAAGGCCACCTTGATGTTGTCCCCCTCCACATTTTCCTCCACGCCACGCAACCGAACGGTGTTACGGCGCTGCCGATTTTCAAACTCCTCGAGCTTCCAGCATACATCTAGTGATTGTTTTTTCTTGTAGAGCTTTAAATGATTGTAGTTTCTCAACCTCCTCCTCCACAGCAGCAGTCCGTTCTTCCACGTGGGTAACTCGGTCAGCCATGTCAGTACATAATTTGTTCGTTTTAAGGATGGCCCCCTGCAGTTTCTTAGTGGCAAGTAGCGATCACTTATTTTCCTGTCTCGCCTCCCCCTGCATCTGCTTAAGAGTCACATACAGTAGCTCCAATGTCGGAGAGGGAGGCCTATTCCCGGAGTTGTTGATTCCCCCTACACCACTCTGAGTCGGGCCCACTACCGGTGCAAGCTGTCAGCATGGAAGCAGAATAGTCCCATTCGAGCTTCCTAGTGGTTGAGTCTGAAGAACTCGCTTTGGGCCTGTCCCGCCGCTTAGAAATCATAGATCGGCTGCAATGCATCTTCTGTGTGGCCGACGATTCCCCCCTGAGGCGGACTCTTGTGATGATTCCAGCTCACTAATCTCTGACGTTTCAGAATCATCATTCAGTGAAAATAATTTGTCTCCTTCCGGAGACAGCAAGGGTGTGCCCGCCCAAGAAGCTATAGCTCCATGATTATTCTGATCTTCTGAAGAAGAGCAAATGTTGCCACCGTCGCTCTCCAGCATATCTGGTGATGCCTGGGCTTGCGCTGATGTATTAAGCTGACTTAAGATTGAATGAGAATCTGTGCTCTCAGTGACTGTATCTGGGCTAGGCCCGCTAACAGGGACATTACGGCTTTTATCCTTACTGTCATTTAGAGTCTTATGCCCCCTGTTATATTAGCAGTAGGTGTAGTACCCGAGGTCAGAGAATTTGCCACTTCCAAATCTTCTCTTGAAGGTGTCCTCGATGGAAGCTCACCCGCTATGTTTGCATTCATAGGTCCTGCACCACTCAGTTCCAAACCATCAGCTAAATTTTCTACTGCTTGAAGTTTAGACTGAGGCTGGGGGAGGAACTACCAAGGGAACTACCTAGCCCAGAATCCACCTGGGAGGCCATTTGAAAGTCATTGCCCTGTATACAAAGAACCGGATCATCCGCCATAAGAAGTGAGCTATCCATGTTTTCAGGCGCTACAGGAGCCAAAGCAGGGGAGCCAGCAAGGAGGTCACCAATACTTGTGGGTATTGACGCTGTTAGCCCAAACGCCTCCAAGACCGAAGGCTGCCACATAGTACCTTCCGTGGTAGCAGTGGCCACTGCGCGTAGCCTTGTACCACCCGTCACACCAACATCCTGCAATTTGCTGTCCTCGCCTTTCTTTTTAGGTCCACATCGCCGCATTTGTCCGGTGTCTGCTCCCATATCCCGCATGCCCTCCCTCGGAATTCCTCTAGTCTCCTTGACGGTTTCCTTGGCTGCATCCTTAGTGTCCTTAGCATTCTTTGCGTTGTTTGCGCCGATTGGATCTTTCAGAATTTAGTTGTTTTTGGAGCCATCCTGAACCGAAACAGAAATGACCTCTGCTGGAGAAATGCAGAGAGCCGTAAAGGGTTGCCGGAATCTGTAACAGCTGCAAAACGCTGCGCGGAGCACCATAGGAGCAGCCGCGGGAACCGAGTCAGACGCCTCTGTCCCCTCGAAAGTCAGCAGCGTCGGGAACCAGCCGAGTATGAGAAGCCTCACGGTTAGTCCACCAAATCAAATCCCTTATGGTTAGCTATTCATTTTCAGAGGGTTTCCACAGTGGGAGAGGAAGTTCAGCGCTGCCCTGCCTGAAGTCAGTCAGTGGCCATCTTGCCTAAAAACAATCAGTTCCCTATAGGTCATTGATGATGTGATCAACCATGGTATTTGTCCCATATAGTCACTAAGTCCGAACATACACTTACCCAAAACCAAGAGAAATGGCCCAGCCCAGGCTCCTTTGGGCTAATACGGGCCCGTCTTTGCCCGGTCTTCGCCGCAGTCTGCGTCCCGCACAGCGGGGATCCTCGGGCTGTTTTATGGCGCTCCTGCACCCGTCGTGTCTCGTGGCTCCTCCTCTCGGGTCTGGGACCGGCAAGGGACCAGGTCTAAAGAGCAGAGTGCTGTGCAAGTCAGTTCAAACTAGGGCTTCCGCCTTGCAGGACACCTCGGGCTGCTTTAAGGCTCTCCTGCGCCCGTCGGGTCTCGTGCCTCCTCCTCTCGGGACCGGGACCGGCAAGGGACCAGGTCTAAAGTACAGAGTGCTGTGCAAGTCGGTTCGAACAAGCATGCACGCAGGGCACCAATGTATCAGGACACACATGCGTGCAGGCACAGCATGAGTGGTGATCTTTGGATGTCAGATATTTCAGTTTGTTTAAAACAAAATGATAAAATAAGTATTGGTAAACCAGCAGGCATACTGCACATTCATGTACGGCCATCTTGGGATAGTTTCTGTAATTAAAATCATGCTTTCCAGGAGGGAAGCCTTTGTGTATGTATGGTGGCACACAAGTGTGCATCTTCGATTATTTTTATTACACTTCATTATTCATTTACTGTCCCAGGTTGACTGCCGACCGCTTCCGAAAGATAAATTATAAAACAATTGTGAATGATATATTATGAAAATATAGAGCAGTGCCTGGCCCAGCAGCAGTGTGAAGCTACTGGGACCTTGCAGAAAAATTTATAAAGAGATGTAAAAATTAAAGTGAGGAATAGGGTGTGAGAAGGGAAAAGAAGAGAGCTAATCAGGCAAGTTGAGTCGGTGGGGCTAGTGGCAAAAGGGAAGGAGGCAGAAAAAGTTCAAGAAAAAGAGGTAAGAACAGGAAGGGGGAGGAGTGCTAAAATATACAAATAGTCCTGCATTTCAGATGTTGTAGAAGTGAACGTGTTAAAGAATAAATAATCCAGCTGGAGCACAACACACAAGAATCGAGAGAAAAGTCATTAAATAAGGGAACTGAGATAAACAAGAAAGACATCAATTCCTGATTAAGGAGGTTACAAAAAGTCAAAGCTAGGTATACATCGATGTATGGCTATTTCCAACAACTGCTATTAAAAGTGAGACCATAACAAGCTAAGAGATAGTGAGAGGTAACAAAATAGCCCATAAAGTTAAGTTTCCAAAGGGAAAATTAATTGAGGGTTGGCCATAGTGGGTCTAAATAAAATGTGTGAAGGGGATTAAAAGTATTGCTCCTTGAAACAGTAACGCACGAATCCCAATAAAGGTGAGAAAACAATGTCATATTACAATTCTTCAAGTGAAAGAGCTACCCTGGACTACCTACCCCATCCCTTCTTTTTCTGCAGAAACATGAATTAATCTAGCATAGAGTAGATAAGAAGGCAGGAAACAATTATCCGTTCCTTGCTCTTCTGTTATTCCTCCTTTTCCACTGTTTGGACTTTCTGGTATGTGAGCATTTGCCAGGACATCTCTACTTGTGTTTTGTTTCACTATTAATCCTCTTTTTAGCATCTTTTGTTAAGGCTTAAAAGTTTAAATTAATCTTTTAATTTCACTATTTACCTAATGGTATAACTTTTCATTTTATACTTTTTAGATATTCTGTGTCGGCTGCCGTGAAAAGGGAGGCAGAAAGTGACTTTGGGGTCCCCTGGCAGTGTCCACCTCCTGCCTGGCCCTCGACTATGTGACATGTATCTCTGCACAATGTGGCAGGCACTGCATGGTGCCTGCCACACGGTGCAGGGATGTTTGAAAACATAATTTTTTCTATTGCAACTTGTGCAGGGCCCCTTTCCGGCCCCTGCACAAACTGCAATACAAAAAGGGAAGCTTCCGTCCGCCCATAGGGCAGTTGCATCCTGATACTGCAGGTGCAACCGCCGTCTAATATTCGGAGGATTCCAACCCTCTACGGTGCCGCTCGGCGGCTCACATGACCCACATCGTAATAGGGCCCTAAGTTGCGTAATAGCAACACCTCTTATTTATAGATCATTGAAATTGCAGAAATGCAGTATGATGTGGTATATGAAAAACACGTTTTTATCATTATGATGATGATTATTATTATTGCAGTGGTTATTATTTTTGTTGTGGCAGTTGTCCTGATCATTATTATCATAATTAATAGTATTTTTGTTATTATCATCAATATTATTATTATTGTGTTGTTATTAACATCTTTGTGGTGGCTGTGCTTATTATTAATATTGTTGTGGTGCCCCTTGCTTAGATGGCTCTGAATGACACTGACAGGTGTAGGTCACCCATAATGCACCTACTTTGAACCAACTCTCACCCATGAATCTCAAACTAGGGTCTATATAAGTGAACATCATTAGGGCTGGCCTTATAATCCGTGTAAGCAGGACAACAAAATTAACGTTGATGATCTTGGTTAAGACTTGAAAGCTTGTTACAAATGCATTGTGCAGTCTTTCGCAAATTCATAGGTTTCGCTGTAACTCTAAAGCCGAAAAGTGCCTGTCTCACTTATGGGTTACAGCTACCAGGGCCAGTTACATATTTTTCTTTGTCACAGAGAAGCATGCTTTTGTTTCTTCCAATTAATGTCATGTCCTGTGCGGTCAGTCACAATATTGCTATTACTGTGACTAAGGGGTAGATTACAATGCCGTTTAGAGAGGCAACAGGTTTGGAAAGGTTTCTGAACGACCGATTACGATGTTCGGAAAGCATTTGGAATTTCTGAGTCAGTTCCGGGTGGCATTCGGAGGAACCGAGTAATTTGGAGATGACTCATACAGGTCTCCTGACAGCGATTCCGACTGAGCGATTACGATGTCAGATTCGGACAGCCGTTCTGAATCAGTTGTTCTGACTCAGATCGGCTGTCTTTGGGGGCCCGTAGAAGGTCCCCCTTCACACTGGGCCTTCCGAATCAGTCCAAGGGACCCCCTTTAGACCATGCATAGTGGGGCAGGCACCATGGGGTACTCGCCACAGGGTGCACGATTTTTCCCAACCACCCCTTTCTTCAATGGGAGCCTGTGTATCCGGTTGGAACACAGGCTCCCATTAAAGTCAACGGGAGTCCAACTGAATCATATCTGGAAGCATCGTAATCGGTCGGTCGGACTCCCTTGATCCGATTTGGTCTGAAAACCATTCCAAGATCGATTTGGTCGGAATGCTTTCCAACCGGCATCGTAATCAACCTCATAGTCAGGATATTCACAGCATATTTGTTCAAATAGGGGAACGTGCTTCACAACGCTTCACAACGCAGTAACTTCATAAATAATGTATGCAAAACCTCCATACCATAGACTAACGTACCAAATTTAAACACTGTCCTTTATTCGTCTTGTTCAAACTGTGGTCCATCCCATGAGCATCTTCATTAGGAAAGTTAGTAATCCAACTTCCTTTTGCATAAAATGTAGACAAGTTGGAGTACAAAATATTGCCTTCAATGATTTTGGCAAGAAACTCAGTAGTTTAGACTACTTCCTGGAAAGAGTGAATGTGCTTCTTAGGGAGCCTTCACAGCTGACACATTTTTCCTCTTACTTGGGAGATGTTAAGTAGGGATGTCTCCTTATAGTTAGTTAGGGACAGACTAATCTTTCTTTTCCATTGGTGCAGATGCAGTCGAGTTTTCCAGTGGGAACTGTTATAGCTTGCCTAATGCTTCTTGAATTAACGTTGCTCTTTATTTTGAGTCGCCTGAGACTCCTGCATAGGGTTATGTTTGTATTAGTGCCAGCTTATTTCTTGAACCTCCTGCTGAGGTGCTTGTATGTTCAGTTGTTTTTGGCTTTGTAATAAATCTTTAAACTTTTCTTTGGAGTCAGTTGTCCTTTACAGTGAGATGTAATCGTTCATTGGTAAATTGTAAAAGTATGTTCAGTTCAGTTCATAAGCTTTATTTTGATTAAAATATCACAAAAGTTGGTACATGCCACAATAGTGGTGAATTAAAAAAAGCGCAATAAAACCATCCATAAAACAAGTAAATTACCATCAATTCACTTATAGTGCAATTCAAGCCAAAAATGTACACTAAACACATTAAAAACCATAATGAAACAGAGAGAAACCCTGATAAGTGGGCTTTTGTAACATTTCGTTCACCAATGTAGCAAAACAGAAATACCACCGGACTATGTGCAAAAAGCTCAGGCAAGAGTTTTAAAGTGCATGTGCAGAAAAAGAAAGTTGAGGATGGAGACAGTGATACTGATGATAGCTTGTTAGAAAGACTGTTATCTGAGAGACCACGTCCATATAATCCGGAGTCAGAGGGGAACATTTCAGCTCCCTTAGAGGGAGTTAGGGAACCACAAGCTCCACCGTGTTTTTAAGCAGTGGGAAAGCTCTCAATGGGGGAAATGCAGAACGCAGAAAGTGTCCGTTCCCAGAGGCAACCGGATGCTCTTAGGGTACCCGGTACCATTGGTCCCATAATGTCAGTGTATAACCCAAAGCAGGTGAGGAATGGAAGCCCATCACACACAGGGATGTAAGAAAGTGCTGGCTTTGGTGGGAACAGTGTAGTGAATGAGCTGGTTCCATCGCCGAAGCCTGTAGAGTCGAGCACACCGCTGCCGGCTACAGCAGATTCGTCGAGAGGGCCAATGGATCTGAGGGGACCAAGATCAAAATCCCTGGGAGAATTGAGGTCAGATCTGAGAACATGGGAGTCAGTCGAAGGGACTCAAGGGGACTGGTCAAGGGACGACTGGGATCATGGGAGTGCTGACAATAGAGTGGTTTTAAGGGATACACCTGAAGGGAGTAGGTGCAGAGAACAGAGTAGTGACTGCAGAGAGTCGAGAGGTGCATCTAGTCGAGGAATCCTTAGGACAGCAATAAGGGCAAAGAGGTTAGATGTGATGCGATTGAAAGCGGAAGTGGACGAGATTGTTGAAGGGAGCCTGCCTATAGAGAGAGTGGACCTCTATGAGCCATACAAGTTGTTGTTTGTGGCAAAGGATGTGACTCACAAGGCAAGGTCGGCACATGAGAAACTAACTGAATTGGTATGAAGTAGATTTGTCTAAAACGAAAATGTTGCAGGGTGGTCACCGGTTACAGTATACCAATCAAGATTTAGATGAAAAGAGGGTAATTGGACTGAAGACCCATATCAGAGAACTGATGATAGGGATACAAGCATGGAATAGGCTTGACAAGTGGGAAGAAAGATGGTCCAAGAAGAAGAGTGTTAAGAGAAATGCAGCAGAACCACCTCCTCCCGGAGGGGGAGTGTTAGACCTGTCAGCCCTTTGGGTGGTCCCTCCTACTTATTTATTTATTTTTTGTGTCCCCTTTCTGCCTCCTAAGCTTTGTTTTTTTATGTCCACTGGAATTTTTCGGTGTTGTCCTAGGGGTTAGGTACTCCTTGACCCTATAGTTCCTCATAGGCCTAGAAATCCCTCCTTTTCTAAGGGCAAGTTTAGTTACACAAAATGGTGGCTAGTAACTGCCACAACTGCTCACCTCAGAAAATGGATCCATAGGTTAACATAGGGAATCTAGAACCTTCTGGCCTGTTCTGGACACTTGAGGCTAGGGGTATAAAAAGGCCAACTGTAGGGCGGCCATTTTGTCATCCAAAGAGAGTCAGCTGGAGTACAGGCTGTGGCGCAAGGTGGGGTAGGACCTATAGAGGGTGGACTTCTTCTTAAGGGTTGCCTCCTTACTGTAAACACCGCCCCTATTCCTGCAGACCTGACCCGGTTAGACTGCATTCCTGCTGACCCTGGACAGGGAGTCCGTTCGAGCTAAAAAGGACTAGCCCCTATCCTGGGGTGGGCTTGAGGGACTTTTGGAGGAGTGGAGTTGTGTGGAAATCCGCTCCACCGTCCAGTATCTGAGAATTGACTAGAATCTTGAGGAGCTCTGCAGGGCTAGCGAGAGGATTGAGGGAATTGGCTAACCCCCAAACCCCCCCCCCCCCCTGTCTTTCTCTCGTGTCCGCCTGCTGCCTGCGCTTGGCCCCTCCAAGTATCCCCCTACCTTTGTTTAGAAGAGCAGCCGGGAAATCCTCCCCCCGCTCTTAGTAATCCTGGCGGAAGGAGGAGCGACCACTGGGTTGTGACTCACAAGTTTCTCAGCTCGGTTCTGATTGTGTGGCGAGGAGCGGTCAGAAGCTGCGGAGATAGTGAGGTGGAGGTGGCGCGACTCTGCGCAGGCCCGGTGTGATAGACACTATCCCCGAAGGGGGGGGGCGGAGTATCAACGAGGAAGTGTCTGTCAGCGCGCAGGTCCAAAGGAAGGCCTCCGGTCGCTCGAGGAGAAGGGGGTGGTAACTGACTGGAGCCGCTGCTCTCCCGCGCCTGTGCAGTGACGTCGTTGCTGAAGAGTCGATAGAGTTGACTGCAGGAGGAACTCGACGGAGAGGAAACCCGCGGAGCTGCTAACCCGGTGTGTCCCCCTCGGTGCCGGTTTGACTGTCACTCGGCCTGGCCAGCAGGGGAGACGCCGCTGGGGAAAGAAAGGAGGATCTGGTGGCAGGTACTGGTCGGCTGCAACTGCGCAGTGACTGCTGAAATAACCCAAACCTTCTGGCTTCAAGTAAGGAGGGAACTGGGTGCTGATATGGGTCCGGGGTTTGATGTCCGAAGGTCCCGGAAGGGAAAACCCCCCTCTCATTTATTTTTCTGGAAGCACTGAGTTGACCAAATAGGGAAGATTGAGTCCGGGAAGCCATCGGGACTCATGGAAAAGAAAGGAACAAGTAAAATAAAGAGGGGTGACAATGCGGGGAAAGGAAAACGAACCATGAACCCATTTTATTGCTGATGTTGCCTGAGTTTGTTGCTTAACCTTTCCTTTTCAGAGAGAAGGGGGGGGGGAGGGAGAAATTACTCTGACTTCCCTTTGACATTCACCTGATGTAATTTAGTTAAGTAGGGTTTAGTAACTAATTTACCATCTGGACCCATTTGAGTATTCCCGGTTCGTTTACAGGTGACATACTCTGTTTTCTAATGTGCCAAGTCAGCTTAACCGAGAAAATGCCTTTATTATAGGACACTTAATGCTATGTTGAGCCCAGTGAGTTATGAAACAATGTACTACTGAATTGATTGGGGGAGAATTTCCTAATGTGAGTAGTGACAAAACAGTCAGATGAAATAAGTGTGAATATACCAAAATCTTTTATAAAAGTGAACCGTATTTTCCTAAACTGGTGTAGCGTTATTTTTGATTGGACGCTGAGTTGCTATAGGGTGTGATGCAAGCTTAACACTTTTTGCCTTTGAGTTTGACGTTTCCTACTCTGTGCCAAGCTACCCTATGTGGTCTGGAGACCCCAGGTCCAACATAATTGGTGTCTAGTGGTGGGATAGATCTTGTGCTTGCGTCCACTCAATAATAACGTAGTGTACTCCACAGACCTACACCTGGAGTTTTCTCCTAGCGGACTCCCTAATTATATTTTTGTTTTTCCAAATTTTCTCCTGGTGGGGGGTGGAAGTAGCTTCTGATTACCCTCTCAACTAATTTCTTCCGAGTGGCTGTCCCTGACTCTCATTGGTAAAATGGAATTTGCTCTAGAAGAATTGGAAACCTATACTGTGGCCCAACTTAGAGAATTTTGCCAAAATATGGGAGTGTTCTTCAAGCGTGGTGCTAAGAAGGGGAACTCCAAACCAGCTTGAGAGCGTGGGTGGCAGCGCACCCAGATGGGAAAGAGGAGGAAGAGGGGGATCGGGACACTGTCATTGGAGTGGATGGACTGTTCCGACCTGAGAGGGAGAACCTACTGACAGGTCCCAGAACACTCTCAAGGGAGGCCAGCAGTGTCTCGGTGAGGAGCTTAACTGAAGCTGAACTAACGGACTGGAGAGAGGAAAGACAGTTAAAGTGGGAGTTAGCAAGGATGGAGAAGGAGAGGGAGGAACAGAGACAGGCTCATGAATTGTGTCTCAGGGAGCTAGATCTCAAGGCCCTGCAACTAGGGACTCCCAGTCCTCCTAATGGTGGCAGCCAATCCAAGGACTTGACCAGGGAACCCAGACCCTATTTACCAAAGGACGTAGTCGCCAGCTACAGCGCAGGGGATGACATCGCCAAGTGGCTGGCTGCCTATGAGGTCTCCTTAAGAGCCCATGGGATACTGGAGAAACACTGGGGGGGTGGCTTGTATAAATACATGCCTCCTGCAGGAAGGGATACACTATTGGCCCTAGAGCAGGGAGAGCAGACCCACTACCCCACCATGAAAGTGGCGCTGTTAAGAAAGTTTGGACTGACTCCAGAAAAATACCGACAGAAGTTTAGGGGTAGTCACAAATTAGGCACACAGAATTGGGTGGATTTCTTGGACTACGCAAAGAAGGCATTAGAGGGTTGGGTGCAAGGCAGCGAGGTGGGGGACTATGAGGGGTTATATGACCTTATCCTCAAGGAGCACCTACTCGAGAAATGTTTTCCCGAGCTGCGGCAACACCTGGTGGACAGCAAGCAGACCAGCCCCCGGAAGCTTGCTGAGGAGGCGGACATCTGGGCTAGTACCCGGGTGTCCTCAAAGGGGACTGGAGGGGATTCTTAAAGGACCGGACAGGGCGCCCCCCAGAAAAAAGAGGGGGCAGATAAAAAGAGGGAGTTCTCAAAAGGCCCCCAAAACAGTTTCCAGGGAAAGGGAACAGGATTCACCCCTAAGGCTAACGCGCCCAGAAACCCTCATCCTGGCCAAAGTCAGCAGCCAAGGGTTGTCCACTGCTTTGAGTGTGGTGGCTTTGGACACTATAAGGGAGATGTCAAGTGCCCAAAGAGACCACCCCCTCCCACTGGAGGGAAAGCCCCGGGAGTAGCTAGTGTAGTGCTCGGGAGGAGTTGCCCTTGGATAAGGGGGGGGGGGCGGGTGCTACCTTAGTGTCCCTGAGAGATCGGGAGATGGTTCCTAAGATCCAGGTGCCCTCAAATACTACTAACTATGGGCAATGGGTCACCATCAATGGCCAAAGAGGGGAGGCTCTAAGAGACACAGGAGCCAGTATGACTATGGTAAGGAGTCGACTGGTGTCTCCAGAGCAGGTGATTCCACATGTACTCCACCCCGCCACGATGGGTGACGGCAGATTAGGCCACTACCCTGTGGCCGAGGTTCCCTTTGAGTGGGAAGGGGTTGCAGGTTCACTTCGAGTTGCCGTACGCCCTGCCGTGCCAGTTGATTGTCTGCTGGGGAATGATATGGAGCACAATGCTTGGAAGGAGGTGGAATACCGGACTCATTCTGAGATTCTGGGTACACCTGACTGGGCCTGTGCTAGCACAAGGTCTGCGACTACCCGGAGGGGGAGTTTGGTTGGGCTGGAGCCTGGAACAAGGGCCCAGCCAGCTGCCAAAAAGGGAAAGAACCGAGGACAGGAGAAGCCTACCTCGGCTTCCACGCCCCATGAGACAGATAGGCCACCTGCGGTGGTGGACCAGGAGTCCGTGGAGGGGGAAGTTGTCTCCCTGGAGAACTTACCTATCCCTGCCGAGTGGCATGTGGAGGGAGGGCCTACCAGGGAAGAGTTTTGTAAGGGCCAGAAGGAGTGCCCTACCCTTGAGGTACTGAGGCGACAGGCCGAAGCCCAGGCAGCAGGGAACGTTACTGGGAATTACCATATTTCCTGGGAGGATGGACTCGACTACAGGGAACTTAAGGCACCCGTGCACGGTTCATCACGGGCCTTGGTTGTCCCTCAACGTTACCAAGCCTTTCTTTTCGAATTGGCTCATGAGATACCCTTGGCAGGACACTTAGGACAGGACAAGACCTTTGCCCGGCTTGTCCCCCACTTTTATTGGCCTCAGATGAGGGTGGCATCCAACACATACTGTCGGACATGTGTGTCTTGCCAAGCCAGTGGGAAAACAGGGGTGAAGCTGAAAGCTCCCCTGGAACCACTTCCAGTCGTTAGCACCCCCTTTGAAAGGGTGGGCATCGACATTGTGGGGCCATTGGATCCACCAACTACAGCTGGTCACAGGTTTATCCTGGTTCTGGTGGATCATGCCACACGGTACCCAGAGGCAATTCCTCTGAGGACCATTACTGCACCTGCAGTGGCTAGGGCCCTGATGGGGATCTTTACCCGAGTGGGTTTCCCCAAGGAGGTTGTGTCCGACAGGGGGACCAACTTCATGTCAGCATACGCTATGTGGAAGGAGTGTGGAGTTACCTACCGGTTCACCACTCCTTATCACCCACAGACCAATGGTCTGGTGGAAATGTTCAACAAGTCCTTGAAAGGCATGATAAGAAGTCTGCCTGAGAGCCTGCGGAGGAAATGGGACGTCCTCCTACCCTGTTTGTTGTTTTCCGACAGGGAAGTGCCCCAGAAGGGAGTGGGCTTCAGCCCCTTCGAGCTTCTGTATGGGCACCCTGTGCGTGGACCTCTCAGCCTGGTCAAAGATGGATGGGAAAAGACTCCCAGAAAACTTCCCCAGGATGTGGTGAGCTACATGCTGGCCTTCCGGAGCCAAATGGCTAAGTTGTGGAAGCAAGCTTCAGACAACTTGGAAGCCAGCCAAGCAGTGATGAAGGAGTGGTATGACCACAACGCTCACCCCGTGGAGCTGGAGCCTGGCCAGAAAGTGGGGGTGATGGAACCTGGAGAGCTAAGTGCCCTCCAGGATCGCTGGACAGGCCCCTTTGAGGTGATGGAGAAGAAGGGTAAAGCCACTTACTTACTGGATCTGAAGACCCCCCGGCACCCCTGCAGGTGCTCCATGCTAATCGCCTCAAACCCCACCATGAGAGGCCCGAGGTCATCCTGATGATGTTGACTGATGGAGCAGAGGAAGCGGAGAGCGAGCCCCTCCCTGATCTTTTTTCGTCTCAGGAAAAGGATGGGTCGGTGTAGGGAGTGATTCTCTCCCCATCCCTAACTCCTGAGCAGCGAGAGGACTGCCGCCAGGTCTTGGAGCAGTACTCCTCGCTGTTCTCCCTTGTCCCGGGTAGGACCCACTTGTGTACCCATGATGTGGACCCAGGAGACAGCCCACCTGTGAAGTCTAAGACCTACCGGCTGTCAGACAAGTTGAAGGCCAGCATCCAAAGTGAAGTTACAAAGATGCTGGAGCTAGGAGTAACTGAACCTTCTAGTAGCACCTGGTCCAGTCCGGTGGTTCTGGTACCAAAAGCTGCCCCACCGGGCACCACTCCAGAGCTAAGGTTCTGTGTGGATTACCAGGGACTGAATTCAGTGACCAATACTGATGCACATCCGATCCCTAGGGTGGATGAACTTATTGACCGGCTGGGAGCTGCCCAATACTTGAGTACCTTTGACCTTACTTCAGGGTACTGGCAGATCTCTCTTACACATGGAGCAAAGGAAAGGTCAGCGTTCTCCACACCTGAGGGCCATTACCAGTTCTGCTTAGTGCCCTTTGGGCTCAAGAATGCCCCTGCCACCTTTCAGCGGCTGGTGAACCAGGTCTTCTCTGGGATGGAGGCTTTCTCCGCTGCTTACCTGGATGACATTGCCGTCTTCAGCAGCAGTTGGGAGGACCATTTGTGTCACTTACAAGCTGTTCTCCAGGCCCTGAAACAGGCTGGTTTGACAATCAAGGCCAGTAAATGTCATATCGGGCAGGGGTCAGTTGTGTACCTAGGACACTTGGTGGGCAGGGTAGCGGTGCAGCCCCTCCAGGCAAAGGTTGAGGCTATCCTGGCCTGGGAGCCCCCCGAGACCCAAACTGAGGTCCGAGCCTTCCTGGGCCTCACAGGTTACTACCGTCGTTTTGTGAAGGGGTATGACACTATTGTGGCACCCCGGACTGAGCTCACATCCAAGAAGCAACCCCGACGGGTAGTCTGGACAGAGGCTTGTCAGCAAGCCTTTGAAAAGTTGAAACAAGCAATGTGCGCAGCTCCAGTCCTAAGGGCCCCGGATTTTTCCAAGGAATTCATTGTCCAGACAGACGCATCAGAGCATGGCATTGGGGCAGTGTTATCGCAACTCAATGAAGAGGGTCTGGATCAACCTGTTGTCTTCCTGTCCAGGAGACTGCTTCCCGGGGAACAGAAGTGGAGTGCAATTGAGCGGGAAGCCTTTGCAGTGGTATTGGCTCTGAAGAAGTTGCGGCCATACCTGTTTGGCTCGCACTTCCTGGTTCAGACCGACCATCGACCCCTTCGTTGGCTGATGCAAATGAAGGGGGAGAATCCCAAGCTGTTGAGATGGTCCATCTCCCTACAGGGAATGGACTTCCGGGTGGAACATCGGCCAGGAGTGGACCACGCCAATGCAGACGGTCTCTCCAGTTATTTCCGCCTTAGTGATGAGAAATCCCAAGTGGTTGGGTAGCTCTCCCCACTTTCAGCTGGGGGGATGCGTGTTAGACCTGTCAGCCCTTTGGGTGGTCCCTCCTACTTATTTATTTATTTTTTGTGTCCCCCTTTCTGCCTACTAAGCTTTGTTTTTTTATGTCCACTGGAATTTTTCGGTGTTGTCCTAGGGGTTAGGTACTCCTTGACCCTATAGTTCCTCATAGGCCTAGAAATCCCTCCTTTTCTAAGGGCAAGTTTAGTTACACAAAATGGTGGCTAGTAACTGCCACAACTGCTCACCTCAGAAAATGGACCCATAGGTTAACATAGGGAATCTAGAACCTTCTGGCCTGTTCTGGACACTTGAGGCTAGGGGTATAAAAAGGCCAACTGTAGGGCGGCCATTTTGTCATCCAGAGAGAGTCAGCTGGAGTACAGGCTGTGGCGCAAGGTGGGGTAGGACCTTCAGAGGGTGGACTTCTTCTTAAGGGTGGCCTCCTTACTGTAAACACCGCCCCTATTCCTGCAAACCTGACCCGGTTAGACTGCGTTCCTGTTGACCCTGGACAGGGAGTCCGTTTGAGATAAAAAGGACTAGCCCCTATCCTGGGGAGGGCTTGAGGGACTTTTGGAGGAGTGGAGTTGTGTGGAGATCCGCTCCACTGTCCAGTATCTGAGAATTGACTAGAATCTTGAGAAGCTCTGCAGGGCTGGCGAGAGGATTGAGGGAATTGGCTAACCCCCCCATTTTGTCTTTCTCTCGTGTCCGCCTGCTGCCTGCGCTTGGCCCCTCCAAGTCTCCCCCTACCTTTGTTTAGAAGAGCAGCCGGGAAATCCTCCCCCCGCTCTTAGAAATCCTGGCGGAAGGAGGCGCGACCACTGGGTTGTGACTCACAAGTTCCTCAGCTCGGTTCCCATTTGCGTGGCGAGCCACGGTCAGAAGCTGCGGAGATAGTGAGGTGGAGGTGGCGCGACTTGTAGTGTAGTTCCTAGTTTCCCACTAGGCCCTGCGCATTGGAATAACATAAACAGTAGTATCGACGTGGAACTGCGGATATTCCAGGCCTCCACTGACTATTCTAAACTTAATTGGGTTGTGTTACCAACTAGCTCAGAGGTCACTGGAAACTTTCTTCTCTGCATAGGAAGTGATCAGCTTCCCTGGCACAGACAAGAAGGGATTCAGTTTACCAACAACCGTGCAACATGACAACTTTGCTCCTCAGATCAAGAGTCAATCTCTAGGGTTGTGTGAAACAATAGACATGTATTTCACTCAGTCAGTCTAGTGCAGTTTACTTTCACGAGATGTAGAGAACAGAGAGACGGGCGTTTGTCAATAAAGGGTTAACATTTATTGAACAGTCTTTCTTCTCGTACAAGAGAAATGTATTGCCACAATTGCAATAATTGTTATTATAAAAAGTACGTACAGTAAGATAAGTATTGCGAAATAGAACTGTAAAAGCATTGATATGGTTTCTTAGCCATACAATGGTTTAAAAGTAATAAAACATATATACAGTCATATATACATTAGGCTAACATACTCAACTGGTGCTTCTAACTAAGCCTACCCCAGTGTGCCTGACCTAAGCCTAACACGTGAAAAGGGGAGTAAGTAAGTAGCTTAAGTTAAGTTGGTTTTGCCAAGGTTTGTTTCAAGAATTCTCGTCTAAGGGTTTAGTCAACACCATACCTCTGAATAGAATGATGGAGGATTGGTATCTCCTTCAGGGGTCTCTCTCGATATCCCAGTCACCCGCGAGGGTAAACCGGAAGCGCCGGGACTGGATTTCTCTGCACGAGAAAGGCAGCGGCTTCTCTTCAGCGCGTCGAGGAAGGAGGCGGGGGACAGCGTCCGCGGGCAGCTTGAATCTGCTGGATGTCTTCGCAGAGGACGGCTGTTCAGCTCCTTAAGCGTACTGCACCATAGGTCGCGCTTTAGCGGCGATAATGGTAATCAGCAGCTTCACCACCACAGGATAGCAGGCTGCAGCGACAGAGTGCTAGATTTACCAACACAGGGTCATGCAGGCAGCTGGCATCAGCAACAGGCAACGAACATTGCTTAAGGCAACGTTGGTAATATTTATACCTGACAGGTGCCGGGTTTGACGCAAGTTTGCTGGACATAAGACGTCAATTAAAGATGTCACTAGGAAGTGATAGTTATCAGTTGCTCATTGGAGTTCCATTACTAATCAAAACATAGCAAGCGGGGATTTCCAGGTTTGCTAAGTTTTTATCTTGTTGAAGAACTCGGAGTGTTATCTAGGAATATGAGATAGTGACTGCTGCTCTGTCATTGCACTAATTGGTCGCAAAGGAAGTAGCAGAGAGTCATGCTGGAATGTGGCTCTGTTCGTGTGAGGCCAGAGATGACTTTTCAGAAAATCGCACTTGAACGGTTATGCCAATATAGGGAATAAATGGATTTATAGCCGAATAGGGGCATAAGGTCACAGTATCGATCAGGAACCTAGATTAACACGCAACACCCAATCCACGGGTTAATGTCCATCAAAATTACTAAAACTAAGCAATTAGATGCATGTGTAACATTGCCCACCCCAAAATACATAAATGCATTCGAAATAGGCGTACTTGTAATACATGGATTTAGGTACTGTACGTTTTTTAAAGCATAGAAATCATTCAAATAATTATTGCATATGAAATCAATGAAAGATTATGCAAAGAGAATTACACATGAAGTATCTCTGACAGAAGAAATGCGAGATAAATCATCACATAAAAATGCATTGTAATAACATGTGTGCTAGAGGCTGGTGTAATGTTGTTACGTCTCTAGATGTGTTTAGAAACAGAAGTGTGAAGCTTCTGTTCTCTAAGAATAGTTTTTACGTTTAAGCAAAGAATTGTTCGTGCCAAAAAGGGTCAATATTAAAAAAATTGTCCAATTCAAAGAATTATTGCTTGAATGGGAAAAATAGATTTCCAAAGCTTATTGCAGTTTTTGTTGATCAAAACTGAAGGCCGAATTCAGAGTTCATGGGAACGTGTGTGTCGGAAAGCTTCTCAAAGTTATTGTTTCTCTGTGGGTGAGAACATCGTATCAGACAGGCTCTCAAAGAATTGGTCTACAAATTCAGGTGATAGTTCAACCAAATTAGATAGCGCTGTAACTTGGCAGGTGTGAGAATGATTGCTGTCATCGAAGGCAGGACCAGCAATGCTCACAGCACGTTGTACCTGGATGATGTTGCTTTTGTCACTCGCTCCACTGTTACCACTTGGCTGTAGTACAGGAGTCTCCACAAATGCCGTCATCAGGATTGGTAGCCGCTGGGGACAACACAATGCGTGAGCCGTTATTGGACTGAGCAAAGTATCGACGTCCATTGGTACTGCTGATGGAAGTGAAAGACAGATGTCCAACACGCATTCATCGCCGCAAAGCATACACCGTAGCACAGGTAAAATGCAATTTTGCCATATTGGTCTGAATGAAAGGAACCAGGTCATGTTTAGATCTCTCAGCCTGGCCAATCCGAGGACGTTAGTTATCCTGTCCCGGTAGTGCATTGCTAGGATTGTCTCTTCCATTCCCATGGGAGCTATGTCTGAGCCGAGGCTTGCCATAACGTAGCAGGAGGGTCAAAAATAGAATCCCTGCGACGAGTCCCAAAAATAATGGTATGCCGCCAAAAATGGAGTGCACAAAATTAGGAAAGATTCCCAAAATTGCCTGGAAGGGTGTTAGCAGTCCCGTAAAGACTGTCTTAAATATGCCTGGGATGCTTGTTGCACTAGACATGTTAAGGAGTTGGCTCAATATTTCTACGAAATGCACGGGGCAATTTGTTGATAAAAGGTCATGAACTTCAGTAGCCGTCCTTGCGACTAGAAGATCATACGTCTCTTTAGATGACGTTATAGGCACTGTTGTCTGTAAAAGCACAGATTTCACTTTGCTTAATGTATCAATTCGTATAGAATAGAGATTCAGACGAGGCCAGAGGGGAGTCACTATGTCTGGAGGCCCGCTCGGGAACAATGCTTGCATACAACATTTGACCATGGACGTTACTTCTATTAGATAACTTTTCCCTGGCGCGAGGCCACAACATCTGTGATCCGTTCTAAGAATGTAACTCCCGTTTGCGAGTTGCATAAAGAAGGGCTCTATCTGAGTTGCAGGTGTGACTAGCTGGTGGCATGAAAGGTTGTTTGAATTTCCATCACATGCTCCGTGTAAATTAATACCCTGACACAAAAGTATACTGCTTAGTGAATGTTTACAATTCTCACCACTAAGGAATACATTTTTGTCGCTGTCACTATAGCAAGAATGAGTGTATGGTAATTTCCATTCGGATTTTACATATCCTTTACCCAATTGTTCATATTGGCCAGCAGGTATGTACTCAAGGCACTTTTTAAATCGGAAAGTTGTTATCGGAATTGTTATAATTCCGTGTATTATCCATTCAATGACAGGACTCTCTGACATTGTCAATGGTAATCTCTCGAGTCTTTCGATGCTCAGGATTGTATAGTCTGCTCCTTTCTGTGCCAAACTGATCTGTTTATCAGTAAGGTTAAAACTGGAAAATAATGACGTTGTGTTGATTAAACGCCAAGGCACATAGCCTGAACGAAGATTTTGCAGCGTCCAGCCTAGTTCTATAATAGAGCGTAATTGAGACTGGCCATGTTGTAACATTAGCAAATCTCTGTCTATCACATCAAAGGCAGAGGATACAATATTGTCCAACGAATATATTCTGGAAGACAGAGTCGTTAACCCATTGTCTACCACAGAAAGTGATTTCTCCAAATTAATACGATCAATTTCTCGTATTTTCTCAGCAGTTTCAATTTGCTTTACTTTCCAAGCCTCGTTGTAAGCAGCATAGATACTGGTCGCTATGAAACGCTTTTGACGCTGTTTGCGTGGTCCAAGAATGAAATCGCGCAAATCAGCACCATCTTTTAATAAAGACAAGTGTTGCTTAATTTCAGCCAGTGTGGATGTAGTTAGCCATTCGAGGCAGAGTTTCCCTACACTGTATGTTGTTATAATCCCTGGATGTTGTCTCTGGGAGTATCTAGAGTCTAATCTGGTCATTTTTAAACCCTGTGTTTTATTCAGGAATCTATCTTGACAGCTGTTTGTGTCTGTAGGCCAGATTAACCACTTTTTCCAATCAGGATGTGTTCTGTTGAAATGTAAAATTTGTGACACGTCTAACTCAATATCTGTGGTTGTATTCTCAGCTATTGGCTTTGGAATAGACGGTGTTCTAAGGTCTTTGATCTTAGCTAGGCCAAGACAAGATGTTTGGTGTATAGTGTCATTTAAAAACATTTGTTCTGGTATCATGCAGGTTCTAAATAGTGCTTCTATGCCTTGCACCTGCCAATCTTTTGTACCCCAGATTGTTTTCGTTTCAATATTATTTTTCCAATAATCAAAACCAAATGTCATCATTTTGTCATAAAATGCTTCTGAATATATCAATTTAGAATTTGTCAGCATTGTTTTCATTCCTGTTTTCTCTAACAGTTTATAATAAAACGTTTCTGCATTACTGGTGTTAAACCCTGAGAAGTATTTGAATTTCTCAAAAAATGCTTTAGAACTGCTTATAGGTGGTGTAGAACAATGTTCCCATTGATTATACATAAAAACATTTCTAGGCTGTGCAGATTTATGCAAGTAATGATCCCCATAGTGGGTGTAACAGAATAATTGCTCATAACTAGATGAACCTTGTAAATAGTCATGATCTGTGAATCTAGCTGACATTACTAAATCAGACATCATGTCATTAATACTGTTAAAGTCCCAATCATCAGAGAATGTACTAGGTGTTACAAAGTCACTTAAGGAAACCTTTAGTTGATGAGGATACTTCAGGATTTCGACCGGACCATATATCTCATAGTCTGTTTTCTCCCATACAACCCCACCAGGTATTGGAATTGCTGTGACATTTACTGTTGACAGTTCTCTTTTCTTCACGTGGGATGATCTGTGTGGTTTCAGGACTAGGTTGATGTTCTGACTTGCTGTGTCCATTGTAATATATTTTCCTTCAATGAATTTTCCCAAACACAGTACCATGATGAGCCAAAGCAGGAGGAAAAATACACCTAGACCGAACCAGAACTCTAGCCAAGGGGAAACAAGGTAGATTTTCTTTAGTTGATAAAAGAGTTCCGTTGCTTTTTCTTTAAAAGACTTTTTTGTTTCTGGCATCACTTCGGGGTCGTTCAAATCTTCAGAGAAGTTGTCGAAGTTGATGAAATAACCAGAGGCAGTTCTGTCAATTGATGGAATTGTTCTTTCAATCTGTCTCTCGGTAGCACTTTCTGATGCCACATCATTGTAGACTGGTGTTGTTTCTTGACGAACTGTTTCAATCTGTGTTTCAAGAGGCACGAGTTCCATGGCATTATTGCATAGTACTTCATTGTGCACTGCAGGCTGATCGAATGTGATTAGTCTTTCAGTTTGAACCTCTTGGATTGTTGCAAGTTTGGGTATTCTGTTGTTTCTTGGGAGTCCACTGGGCCTACTGTTGATTATAGGCCACATGCTTGTGGTTTTACCAGATCGATAGACACGACTCTGTTCTCCTTTTTACCAGCAAGGGGCGGTAGCACAACTGATCTTGTTCCAGTGACTGCCAAGACAGGTACTGCTTTTCTGTAAGAAGGCCCAAATTCCTTCTTAACCGCGATCTTTTCTCTGACTAGATCCCCAATCTTTGGAATCCAGACAGGCCTTGCTGGGGCTGTTGCGGGTGGTGCCTCGTCAGTGGTACTTGGCTGTTGCTTTAACTTTATGTTGCTTAATGATTTTCTTGTTTCATTCAGTTCCTGTAAAACAGCCAAACGATCCTTTACATCAAAGTGCTTTGTTTCTTCTTGTACCACTGACATCTGACTATCGAGGTCCTGAACTCGCATTCTAATTCCGAACAATAGTTCGTATGGGCTGAAACCTTTTAGAGAATTTCTTGGCATGTTGTTAAGACTAGTCTGGACACTTATTAAATGTTTGACCCACCCAGCGCCTGAACCTAATACCTTCGCTGTTATAGATTGCTTTATGTCCCGGTTTTTTCTTTCTACCACACTATTCCCTTCGGGGTGCGACGGACAAGAATACCGCAACCCAATTCCCATGCTAGCCATGGCCTCCTTATAAGCTCGAGAGCTGAAAGTAGGACCCTGGTCAGAATGGAACGTGGTAATTGCGTATATGCCGATAAAGACTCGCAAATCTTTTATAACCGTTCTAGCGTCAGCCGGGCGCCTCATTTTTTAAGTGCTTTTCGTCTTAACTGTTAATAGGACGCAGGTTGGGGTGCAGGCAGCGTTACGCTCTTTCTGACTGGTAGCCGGTAGCAAGGTTCGCTACTGCGATCCCTATTGCAGTTTTCACAGTTGTTTGCATATATTTGGTGTTCTACACTCATTCCCGGCCACCAGTATACTGATTGTAATTCAGTCAGAGAGTCCCTGATTGTTTGGTGTCTCAGACCCAATCCCATGTGTGCGTCTGCTATTAAAAATATTCTCCTGTTCGTGTTTGGAATTACTCTGTCCCCCACTCCAGGGATTCGAGCAAAAGGAACGGAGTTTGCATCGATTATGTATGCATAATTGAGTGGATAGTTTACGGGTAGTGCTGCACAGTCGCCTTTTACGGTCGTTTTTACTGCCAGCATGGTTTCCCCGTCTATGTATTTATCTGTACGCTTTTTTGTGGCTACGGAAGCCGGTTTAGTTGCTTCCGCGGTGGCTGTATTAGCCAATGAATTCCCTGCAACGTGAACACCATCACGTTGAAGACTCTGTGCGTGAATCACGTGAGTCTTTTGTAGTTCTTTACTTAAAAGAGCTACCTCGTTCCAGAGCATTTTATGCTTTATTGTGGCACCAGTGTCATCTTTGTAGTCGTTTTCGATCCAACTCTGCAGTTTATTGTTGTAAAAATTAACGCAAAAATGAGAATCGCACACTATAAGTGTGGGGAATTCGCGTTCTGCATTTTCGAGCGCCATCTTTAAACATCTGATTTCAGTTCTTTGAGCCGAACAGTACTTTACTGATTCAGTTTTTGTTATTTTCGGTTTGATTTTACCGCGCAGCCAACGACATTTAATGATCGCACATGCTGCATCGTAGGATTTTCTCTCTACGTTGAAATGCTGTACAGAGCTATCTGTATAGATTATACAGGCATATTGTGGGAGAGGTAGAATCTCGATTGGCAGAGGATATTCTTCTTCATACTCTAAATTATTCAGTTCTTCGTATTGCGGGGCGAAATAGTATTTCACATCTTCCGCTCCTAGAGAATCTATGCACTGTATCCATTTCGGATCTAGTGACACTGTAGGCAGGTTTACTGGGCTGAATAGCGCCTCGAAGGCGGATTCCGCTGTGAGGATGTTAATCCTTTTGCCGTGTGCTAGTTCTCGTTCATTTGCTAGTGCGATTTGCACTGCGTTAACAGTTCTTTCTGTGCGACTGAATGTTTTTTCTGCTTGTGTGTACAAGTGAGATTTAATTGAAATTGGTACCTTTTCTCCCTCATTAGAGGTTAGGTATGTGAATCCGCATCTTCCTGGGATGACTCGGATTACAAGATCGATCGTGTTGTCACGTGTATCTAATTTTGTTTTTGCTAACATGTCTGTTTGCAGTGATCTCAAAATTTCTGTGTGTTTTTGAGTCCAATTGATTTGTTTAAAATCAGGTTTTATTAGTTCGTAGAGAGGTTTAACCTTCTCTGCGTAATTTAGAATGTAAGTACTTCCGAAATTCAGAAAACCTAGAATGGATTGTAAATTCTTCAGCGTTTTTGGAGCTTGGAGTACAGCGCACTTCTCTAAGAAGTTGTCCGCTAGGCTTTTCCCTTCACTTGATAATTCGTACCCTAAAAATAGTACTGTCAGATGGGCAATTCGGGACTTTTTAAAGTTGAATTTGTAACCCTCTGCTGCGAACCCAAGTATAATGGTGTTCACTCTCTTCAAGTGAGTATCCAAGTCGTCATCTGTGAGATAAATATCATCTACGTAAGATAATGCTTCATCATCATAGATTTGTAGTAACTCTGTTACCCTAGCTGAGAATAGTCCTGGGCTGTTCTTGAACCCCTGTGGGAGTCAACAGAATTTTTTCTGCGACCCAAATGCGGAGAAAGCGGTCAAATATCTGCTTTCTGGTGCAATGTTTTGACAAAAGAAACCATTAGAAATGTCTAATGTCGTTTTATATTTTTTCCTAACTATATTATTCATTAGGGCTGCACTATGCGAGTTTTGTACTGCAAAAGTTTTGCAACATGTATTAAGATGTCTGTAGTCCAAAACTAGACGATATGAATTGTCTGGCTTGGAGACAGGAAACAAAGGATTGTTCATTTGAGAGGTGCATGTTTCAATCACCCCCTGGTATTCAAGTTGATCTAAGATCTCCCTGACCTGTTTTTTAGCTTCTTGCTTTATGGGATACTGCCGTTGGGCAGTTGGTTCACTTTTTAGTTGGATTTTGTGAGGAGGTGAATCCTCATCCCATCCTACATGATTTTTATACAATGCAGGTGCCTGGGCTACTGCCCATTTCCTTGCATATGTATATTTTTTGTGAATCGGTATGTGATTCGAGAAGGCAGGCATAATCACTTCTTCGCCACGAGGGCACTCCCTGACAAACTCTGGGGGCCAATCTTTTTCAGCTAACAGAATATCATAGCCTTTTGAGAGCTTATCCCAAAATAGACCCTTAATTTTCCTAGTCTTATCACCCTCCATACGCAATGTTATTTCGTATATTTTATGGGGCTCGCTAAGTCTGGCGTTGGCAGTTTCAACCTGAATGTATTCATTCGTGTCCACTGTCTCCAGATGACTCATCAAGTTCTTGCGCGCTATACTGATCTCTGCTGCACTGTCCAACATTGTCAATGCCCACTCCCCGTTTTTCAATTGTGTCCTCAGTATTCTCGGCATGGTTGATTACTCTAATACTGGCTACCTTCTTTTTAGGAAATTGAGATTTTTTACTCTGAGCAGGTTCCTTGTCTTTGGACTTGGTGTGCTCTCCTGGGTCTGACCGTCCTCTTCTTTCCGAATTCTGTGGAAGAGATCGAGAGGGACGTGTATCAATACTTTGATATCTATCAGGTTTTTTCAGATTATCCCTATTTCTAAGGTTATATCTTTTCTCAGAGGGCTCCCGCTGGGGAGACTGGCGTTCTCGAGTCGGAGTTCTTTCCCTCCGTCGAGGAGACCTTCCTCTGGTCTGGAAAACTTTTTCCTTGGGAGTGGATTGTTTATTTCCATCCCAGTTCTTTTTAGGAGTGTTTAAATTATTTTTAATAAATAATTTTTCCGGACTTTCGAGCAGTTGGGGCTTTACTGGTTTCCCACCCAAGCTGTCTCTACCTAATTCTTCATAGCATTTTTCTATGATTTTTGCAAGCTCAACAGGATCTTTTATATCTGTTTCCCTCAACTTCTGGCGAATCGCCACAGATGCTGCTTCTCCTCTAATGTTGGCTAATAATATAGCCGTGACCTGCTTGAAGTCTTTCAGTAATTTCATACCTAGATTTAAAGCGGGCTCTGGACCGAATTCATTTTGAATCTGTTTTAGCACTTCTGGTATAACCGCCATAGACGGAACACCGTGTGTTTTTGTGTAAATGGAAGCAAAGACTGTACCCCAAGTGTCGCAGTCCTCCACGTGTGGTGCGATTCCCATAGGAAGGCAGATGGTCAAGATTCTGTGTTTCTCAATAGTGGTAGTATCAGGAAATACTGCCTCTATTTGAGTGATTTTCTGTGCTAACCAGAAAGGAATTTGTTCCCGTTTTACGGGTGTTTTACCAAGACATGACTGTATGTTCTGTGGTGTAATTTTATTTGTGTTCCCCTGGTGAGGGGTCAGCTGGTGTGAATTAACAGCTGGCTGGACTGTTGCAGTCCGCATTACATATTGGACTAATTGCCTATGTATTTTTATTAGTGTGTTTAGCTGTACTAACAGTTCTTCCTTAGACATTCTTGCAATGTCAGGATGTGGTGTGTAGCTGGCTAGAACCGGCCACGTTGCTCCTGGTCTACCTAGAGGACCGAGCCTAGTTATGTGATTATTGTGTTTTAGGGCGCCATTAAACCAGAGCAGGTGCTCTTGAAATTTAAGTGGGATTTCAATCTCCTCGAAAGGAGCGTACTCTCCCGGAGGTTCCTCTATTTTGTAATAGTGAAACTCTTGTGTTCTAGCGTTTGCCGCTGGAAAGTTTATCCATGAATAGAATACCTCTGTCTGCCGATACTCGTGAGCCTCTATCACGAAAATTACTGTACCACCTTGAGGTGTCAGTCCGTTTTCTATAAGTTTTAACGTTATAGATCTTCTTAAGTGGACCGGGATGATAATTGCATCCGGGTCTGCTTGTTCGGGACCTTGCTGAGTCGCATCTGCTGCGCCCCCAGTGGTTCCGTTATTTTCTACTGACATTTTAAAAATGCAGGTTTGCAGAGTAGGTCTCCAAGGAGACAAAGATTAGGTGCACAATATTTTGGAACACTGTATCCTTCAACGTTGAATAAACCGAAGCTTTACATAGGAATCTCTTCCTACTAAGGTCGGGCGGATTTTAACCTTTCACCCACTCCAGACGTCTATTGGAGTATTTACGGGAGAAAGGGGTCTGTGTGAAAAATGCACGACTGAGTTACTCTAACGTCTTGCGTTAGTTTATCGCCTTACCAAACGTTTGGGCGCCATGTAGTGTAGTTCCTATTTTCCCGATAGGCCCTGCGCATTGGAATAACATAAACAGTAGTATCGACGTAGAAGTGCGGATATTCCAGGCCTCCACTGACTATGCTAAACTTAATTGGGTTGTGTTACCAACTAGCTCAGAGGTCCCTGGAAACTTTCTTCTCTGCATAGGAAGTGATCAGCTTCCCTGGCACAGACAAGAAGGGATTCAGTTTTCCAACAACCGTGCAACATGACAACTTTGCTCCTCAGATCAAGAGTCAATCTCTAGGGTCGTGTGAAACAATAGACATGTATTTCACTCAGTCAGTCTAGTGCAGTTTACTTTCACGAGATGTAGAGAACAGAGAGACCGGCGTTTGTCAATAAAGGGTTAACATTTATTGAACAGTCTTTCTTCTCGTACAAGAGAAATGTATTGCCACAATTGCAATAATTGTTATTATAAAAAGTACGTACAGTAAGATAAGTATTGCGAAATAGAACTGTAAAAGCATTGATATGGTTTCTTAGCCATACAATGGTTTAAAAGTAATAAAACATATATACAGTCATATATACATTAGGCTAACATACTCAACTGGTGCTTCTAACTAAGCCTACCCCAGTGTGCCTGACCTAAGCCTAACACGTGAAAAGGGGAGTAAGTAAGTAGCTTAAGTTAAGTTGGTTTTGCCAAGGTTTGTTTCAAGAATTCTCGTCTAAGGGTTTAGTCAACACCATACCTCTGAATAGAATGATGGAGGATTGGTATCTCCTTCAGGGGTCTCTCTCGATATCCCAGTCACCCGCGAGGGTAAACCGGAAGCGCCGGGACTGGATTTCTCTGCACGAGAAAGGCAGCGGCTTCTCTTCAGCGCGTCGAGGAAGGAGGCGGGGGACAGCGTCCGCGGGCAGCTGGAATCTGCTGGATGTCTTCGCAGAGGACGGCTGTTCAGCTCCTTAAGCGTACTGCACCATAGGTCGCGCTTTAGCGGCGATAATGGTAATCAGCAGCTTCACCACCACAGGATAGCAGGCTGCAGCGACAGAGTGCTAGATTTACCAACACAGGGTCATGCAGGCAGCTGGCATCAGCAACAGGCAACGAACATTGCTTAAGGCAACGTTGGTAATATTTATACCTGACAGGTGCCGGGTTTGACGCAAGTTTGCTGGACATAAGACGTCAATTAAAGATGTCACTAGGAAGTGATAGTTATCAGTTGCTCATTAGAGTTCCATTACTAATCAAAACATAGCAAGCGGGGATTTCCAGGTTTGCTAAGTTTTTATCTTGTTGAAGAACTCGGAGTGTTATCTAGGAATATCAGATAGTGACTGCTGCTCTGTCATTGCACTAATTGGTCGCAAAGGAAGTAGCAGAGAGTCATGCTGGAATGTGGCTCTGTTCGTGTGAGGCCAGAGATGACTTTTCAGAAAATCGCACTTGAACGGTTATGCCAATATAGGGAATAAATGGATTTATAGCCGAATAGGGGCATAAGGTCACAGTATCGATCAGGAACCTAGATTAACACGCAACAGACTCTGCACAGGCCCGGTGTGATAGACACTATCCCCGAAGGGGGTGGCGGAGTATCAACGAGGAAGTGTCTGTCAGCGAGCAGGTCCAAAGGAGGGCCTCCGGGTGCTTGAGGAGAAGTGGGTGGTAACTGACTGGAGCCGCTGCTCTCCCGCGCCTGTGCAGTGATGTCGTTGCTGAAGAGTCAATAGAGTTGACTCCACGAGGAACTCAATGGAGAGGAAACCCACGGAGCTGCTAACCCGGTGTGTCCCCCTCAGTGCCGGTTTGACTGTCACTCGGCCTGGCCAGCAGGGGAGACGCCGCTGGGGAAAGAAAGGAGGATCTGGTGGCAGGTACTGGTCGGCTGCAACTGCGCAGTGACGGCTGAAATAACCCAAACCTTCTGGCTTCAAGTAAGGAGGGAACTGGGGGCTGATGTGGGTCCGGGGATTGATGTCCGAAGGTCCCGGAAGGGAAACCCCCCCTCATTTATTTTTCTGGAAGCACTGAGTTGACCAAATAGGGAAGATTGAGTCCGGGAAGCCATCGGGATTCGTGGAAAAGAAAGGAACAAGTAAAATAAAAGAGGGGTGACAACTCGGGGAAAGGAAAACGAACCATGAACCCATTTTAATGCTGACATTGC
This sequence comes from Lissotriton vulgaris, assembly GCF_964263255.1. NCBI lineage: Eukaryota > Metazoa > Chordata > Amphibia > Caudata > Salamandridae > Lissotriton > Lissotriton vulgaris. Next base: position 1,646,682,892 of record NC_141695.1, read on the forward strand.
CTGAGTTTGTTGCTTAACCTTTCCTTTTCAGAGAGAAGGGGGGGAAAAGGGAGGAATTACTCTGACTTCCCTTTGACATTCACCTGATGTAATTTAGTTAAGTAGGGTTTAGTAACTAATTTACCATCTGGACCCATTTGAGTATTCCCGGTTCCTTTACAGGTGACATACTCTGTTTTTCTAATGTGCCAAGTCAGCTTAACCAAGAAAATGCCTTTATTATAGGACACTTAATGCTATGTTGAGCCCAGTGAGTTATGAAACAATGTACTACTGATTTGATTGGGGGAGAATTTCCTAATGTGGGTAGTGTCAAAACAGTCAGATGAAATAAGTGTGAATATACCAAAATCTTTTATAAAAGTGAGCCGTATTTTCCTTAACTGGTGTAGCGTTATTTTTGAATGGATGGACGCTGAGTTGCTATAGAGTGTGATGCAAGCTTAACACTTTTTGCCTTTGGTTTTGACCTTTCCTACTCTGTGCCAGGCTACCCTATGTGGTCTGGAGACCCCAGGTCCAACAGTGAGTATCAGGAATTGGGACCTACCCTTTACGAGAGGTAGCTAGTGGAGGATATGTACATGTGCCTTGGAGTAGAGGAGATTTGGCGGCATTCACAAATGACTTCCCAAAACTGAGAGAGAGCCCAGTTGAGTGGTAAAAACAGGTTGAGAGGTTTGTCAAGATCTCAAAGGTGTTGTGGATTGATTTGAATACACTGTTTGACATTGTGGTTCAGAGTGACTTGTGGCTAGCATGTAAGGTTGCTGTTGAATGGTCCACTTCTGAACCGGACATGGATGTTGTTACTAATGGCCCATCACCTTTTGTTATGAAGAAGTACGGACAAGTGATTACGTAGTTGAAAACTAAGGTACCGCAACAGGACATTGATTGGGTAAAAATAGATTGGACAGTTCAGGAACGAAAAGAGATGGTGCATGAGTATTATGAAAGGTTGTTGCAAGTCTTTAAGCAGTACAGTGGATTGGATGTAACAGATCCTTGGGATATGGGACAGTTTGTGTCAAAATTTGTTCTGGGATTGAGACCTGAGATTTGTCTTATGATCCAGCAGCATTTGATTTGTTGGCAGAACAAGCCGATGGATGAAATATTGAGGTATGCTAGATATTGCATAAGAAACTCAAGGATAAACTGATGCTGGTTCAGATGCAAGCTGCTGAAAAGGGAGGCCAAGTACAGTCAGGTGGAGGTAGGCTGGGAAGGAAACAGAATGGTCAGAATAAGGCAAAGGGAAATACAGACGATTCTAGGCCAATGGTGGATTTGGCTACTCTGAAAAAGACTACTAAGCGTCATCATATTGGACACTGGAGACGCGAGTGTCCTTTGAATCCTGCAAATCAAATACAGCAGGGGGAAGATGTAGTGCAGGTAAAAGAGCTCGAGGTGACAAAGACAGTGGCGAAGTCAAAGTCTATAAAAGGGGGGACTTCGGCTCTGCGAGAACAGGTTCCCCTACCTCCGAGGATACTGACAGGGACTCGGACCTACCACCAGATGCCTCTTTTTGAAGACAGCGACGATTGTTATCTAGACCCATTGGCATGACGGTGCCTGAGGGGGGAGGAAGTCTACATTCTTGGGGCAGACTTGGAGGTAGACCAGAGGTGACCATTTGTGGAAGCTGATGTTGATGGTCACCCTACCACCTTTCTGGTTGATACTGGTGCTACCCGTTCTACTGTGAGATCTGCAGTAGTCCCCAACCTACCCCTCTCTGGACAATGTATCCAAGTTGTAGGTGTTGCGAATAAGAAAATAACAAGCCCTTTGACAGAACCGATTCCTGTGAAAATAGGAACGTTTTGAGATCGACATGAATGAATGAAAAATGAATGAAAAACAACTTATAGAGCGCTAAACTCAGCCCAAGGGCATCAAGGCGCTAAAGTGCAAGGCAGAATGCAGGAAGACTTGGAAACACTCATACCACCCCCTCAAGGGAACAGCCAGGTCTTTAGGGACTTTTGAAAGAGAGTATGTGATCTTTGACCCGAGAGATCAACAGGCAGAGAGTTCCATATGTTGGCCGCAGCGGTTGAGAAAGCTCTCCCACCCCATCTCAACCTTTTAAACCTAGGGACAACAAGGAGATTCTTTGTTGCTGACATCAATTTGTGGTGTGCAATTTGAGCCCTGTTTGTTTACTAGGAAGGGATCTCCTGTGTAAACTGAATTGTAACATTTATTGTACCCCTAAGGGAGTGGAACTGCAAGCAAATGATGATGATGCTGCTTTTAAGGTCATCAACATTTGTGTATGGAGATGTATCCTGTTGTGACAGTGGAAGAGCTTCCACTGGATTTGAGAGATTCGGTCTCACAGGAAGTGTGGGACTACACTGGAGAGGACCTAGGCTTGATTAAAGGAGTAGAGCCTGTCAAGATTCAGGTTAAGCCGAACGTTGATTTTCTGAGAACACCCCAGTACAATTTTACCCCAGAGACTGTTGCAGGGATAAACCCTGTGATCGAGTTCATGATCAAGCAAGGGATCCTGAAGGAGATAATGGGCAGTCCATGTAACTCACCTATGATGGGGTTGCAGAAACCGAGTGGGATATTTAGGATTGTACAGGATTTGCGCTGGGTAAACTACATAGTTGTTCCCTGTTGTCCAGTGGTACCGAATCCATCTGTAATACTGTTTCAGATTCCATGTCAAGCAGAATGGTTCACTGTGATTGACCTTTGTCAGGCTTTCTTCTCGATTCCATTACATGAGGAGAGACAAATTCTTTTCGCATTTAAGCTGGAAAACCATGTTTTAACATGGTGTTGTATCACACAGGGGTATACAAAGAGTCCATCAATCTTTAATCAGATCTTGAAAAAGAACCTTGAGAGTCTTGTACAGCCACAGAACTCGGTTCTCGTACAGTACATTGACAACCTACTTGTTGCGTCAGAGACTGAAGATGCATGCAGGATTGATACCATTGCCTTACTGAACCATTTGGCAGAGAATGGACACAAGGTGTCGCCAAATAAGCTACAATACTGCTTGAATGAGGTGCAGTATTTGGGTCACCGGATAGAAAAAGGCATGAGGAAGGTGTCACCAGACAGAATAGAGGCCATCATGGGAATAATGGTGCCTTCTACTCAGAGAGAATTCAGGATGTTCTTAGGGATGGTTGGCTACTGTCGTCAGTGGATTGCCAACTTCTCATTGAAAGCGAAGCCCTTGCAGAGACTGACGCACAAGGATGTAAGTGATCCGGTACCATGGGACGATGACTGTATGAAGGCATTCTTAGAGTTGCGAGAGGACCTTTGTCATGCTCGGGCATTGGGGATGCCTGATTACAACAAACCTTTTTCACTATTCTGTTGTGAGCGAGAAGGTTGTGCACTGTCAGTTTTAGTCCAAGAACATGGAGGTGTCCGTAGACCATTTGCCTACTTTTCTGCTACTTTAGATCCAGTAGCTTCAGCATTGCCTGGATGTCTCAAATCTGTTGCTGCAATGAGTGTCAGCGTTGAAAGGTGGGAGAGTATTGTCATAGGTCCTCCTATAGTAGTTCATGTTCCACATTCTGTTGAATTGTTGATAACCAGGACCGAGACACAGCACCTGACCAATAATAGGCTCACATGCTGCGAGCAAGATATACTTGCTGCGGAGAATGTGACCCTTAAGAGGTGTTCTGTTTTGAATCCTGCCACACTGATGCAGTTGCCGAACACACTTGATGAAGATTTTCTGGACCATGATTGTCTTGATGTGACTGAGCTTTGCACCAAACTGAGACCCGACATTGTTGATGAACCATTGCTCGACACTGATGAGATTTTCTTTGACGATGGTTCATGCTTGAGAGACAGTGTTGGCCAGTTGAGAGCAGCATTTGCTGTATGTACCATTACAGGAGTAGTTGAAGCCGCATGCCTGGAAGGAGTATACTCTGCTCAGGTGGCTGAGATTATTGCTTTGAATCGTGCCTGCTTGGTAGCCGACCAAATTTGAATTACCATTTACACTGACAGCCAGTATGGTTTGGTGTGGTTCCTGACTTCGGACAGCTATGGTCACAGAGAGGTTACATGACATCGTCTGGATCACCTATCCGAAATGGAGAGTTTCTGAGGTTGCTCCTAGAGGCCTTACAGCGCCCCAAGGAAATTGCAGTTGTTAAGTGCAGGCTCATGGAAACGGGACAGATTTCGTGTCACTTGGAAATCGTAATGCGGATGAAGTTGCACGTTTCTGTGCCGAACGAGGTTGCTCATTCACTTTGAAACATGTAGATGGGAGCCAAGAAAGAACCGTGTTCAACACAATGTTGGCCACGGCAGACACTCGGGATGAGCGCAAATGTCTGCAGGAACAGGTTTCAGACCAGGAGAAGAATGTGTGGATCAATGCAGGTTGTATGAAAGAGGATGTGGATATTTGGGTCTCAAGTGATGGAAGGGCAGTGTTGCCGGATGAGTTGCTGAGCCCGATGGCAAGACAGATTCATGGTGCGGTACATCTGGGAAGAGATGCTATGGTGCAAGTGTTCAGACAAACGTAGCACAATCCGTGATTTAGTGCTGTAGCAGAAGCTGTGTGTCTGAGGTGTGTTACATGTCAGCAAATGAACGCTGGAAAGAAAACTGATCACAAAGAGTCACATTGGGAGGTCTGAGGGACCTTTCAACAGGATGCAATTGGATTTCTTCCAAATGCCTAGGTGTAATGGACTGAGGTATATCTTGGTTGTGGGTGTGTGTGTTCTCAAGGTGAGTGGAGGCTTACCCTACTCGTAGGTGTGATACACTCACTGTAGCAAAGCTGTTGTTGAGGGAAAATCTAGACAAGAATCCCAGCATTGTCATTACTAAACCTGCCACTCCTGCCATATATTGAGTCTCTTGGATCCCGGGACCAGAGAAGTTTTAAAGCATGGGTAAATGTCCATGGCACCCTCCTTCTAAGGGCCCCCCAGAATATAGTAAACCATATCTATCTCACCTCTGGTTATTTCTGTATATCAACCTCTCTCTTCTCTGCCTACCTCTAAGTCTGTTTCTTTTTGCCCAGTGACATCCTATAGATTTTTGGTAACCCTGGAAAGACATATTTCCTTTGCTTTTGTGTGAAGCCTCTTTTTGAAGGTTTGTAATCATGCAGGCTTCTATTAGTAGAAAACAGGTAATATAATTGAAAGTTCTTATGTAAAGCGGCCCAAAAAATATGTCTTGCCCAGGATCCCCAAAAATCCATAAGACAACACTTGACACAAAATATATGCAGTGTAGTCACCTTTTTAGGGCTTTAACATTCGAATCAGGATGGTTCTTTGTGCTTGCCACTGTTGCATCAAATAATAAATAGTAGATCTCGGTGTGCTTATGTGCAAGCCTGTTTTTCCATGTGATAGCACAGCCAGAACTCACCAACAGGGTTTGTTCAAACAAAATATCAAGCAAGAAATATCACCATACCAAAATACTATGTCCAAAATATTGTTATATAGAAATATCATCAGCAAGGATAATTGTGTCAAGAATATAATTTTTTTTTATAATTCAATTTATTAACATACATCAGCATCAAGTACACTGTACAGAGGGATCAACAAAATCGTGCTTGGTGAAGACAATAGGTGAGAGCTAATTACAAAATTACATCATAAGGGTAAGTTACGGGTGAGGAGATCATCCTGCTCAATACTACGTGTTGGTTCGCATATCTCCCCTCTGTATGAGTTCCACAGGCTCCATATGCAGGACCATTTTTTGGGGCAGCCCCTGGCCAAATAGACCATCTTTTATCTGTGTATGCACCTAGCAAGTTCTTTTTTCCAGGACTCTATCGTGGGTGATTGAGCCCCGCCCCACAGCTGTGCGATATTCCTTTTTGCAAGCATTAATCCCAGTGTGACCCATTGTGTCTGGTGAGCGTTTAGGTCTGTAGGATCCCATACATTTAGGAGGCACCTCCGTGCCTCTGGGTGAAGGTGGACGGTTAGCACTGCATTGATTGTGTTGCATACTTTTTGCCAGAAGGAATGTGTGTTCGCACTCCCATATGATGTGCATGAATGTTCCTAAATGGCCGCATTGTCTCCTGTACTCCACCCAGTCATCCCTCCCCTTCTGTACCAAACAGGGTCCTGTTATATATACCCTGTGGAGGATTTTGAGCTGCACTAGCCTTAGTCGTGCTGGAATTGTAACCAATTTCGGGAAAGATATTGCCTCCTGCCATTCTTCATCGTCCATTTCAATGCCATCTCTTATCCGTCTCTCCCGCAATAATTGGAGAGAATCTGCCATGTTATTAATCAGTGTCTTGTATATTAAGGAAATAGTTTTTTCAGGTAAGTGGCCATCGAATATTCTATCTTCTAACGGTGAAGATTCGGGAGGTGTGGAACCCTTCAGCAGAAGGGACCGTAATGCGTGACGGGCCTGTGTATATCTAAAACCCTCAGTGTAGGCCAGTTCATATTGCTGTTGCAGCGTGGTAAAGGACTTCACCTCGCCCTTATCCCAGATGTCTTTGATACGTAAGATCCTGATGAGTTCCCACTTGTCGAAACCCTTTGATTTCAATAGATTACCCAGCTTCTCAGAGTGCCACAATGGAGTCGCTAAAGTCAACTGATGTCCCCATCCAAGGAATTTGGTGGCGACATGTCATATATGGGCTTAGTGGTTGGTGGGGCCTGTCAATGTATAACACTCAGGTTTGAAGTAAAGTGCTCTATTATAGTTCCCCCAGGGAAGAAGCCACCTACCCATGTTATAGCCAGGGTCATCAGGCCGACCATAGGTGCCATGGTTAATGGCTGCTAATTGTGCCGCCCAATAGTATTTTTTTCTGTCAGAGAGGCTAATGCCCCCGTCGTACCAGTTTAATGTTAGCTTATTCAGAGAGATGCGTGGTTTTCCGTCCCATAGCAAGTCTCTCTGGAGGCCCTCGATTTCCTTAAAGTATGTCGCCGGGACAGGATCTAAGGACTTTTGTAGTACGTAAAGGAACCGAGGCAAAGCCGTCATTTTAAAAAGGGCCACTTTGCCTAATAGTGAGAGGGGGAGTGACTTCCTGCTGGTTATGTCTCGTCTGAGCCTGTGCAGTGGCGGGAGGAGCTTGCGTGTGTATCGGAGTGAGGGGTCTAGCGAAATAAATATACCTAAGTACTTGAAGCCCACTGTGCTGATTTGTATAGGCCAGTTTCTCGGCGGAGCGGGCGGGTCTCCCTTGAGGACGTACAAAAGGGACTTGCTCCAGTTGACGGAGAATCCGGAATATCTACCGAATATTATCAAGATATCCAAGACAGCCACCAAGGAGTTCCTGGGGGAAGCAAGATAAAGTAGGATGTCGTCCGCATGAAGTGAGATGCGATCCTCCCAACCAATGTAGTCCTCATATTACAGGGTCCCTGTGGACCCATGCTGCCAGTGGTTCTAGGACTAGGGCAAATAGGTGAGGCAAAAGCGGACACCTCTGGTGAGTCCCACGACTGAGTGTGAATGTGGCGGACTTTTTGTTATTAACCACCACTTGTTCCTTGGGGCTTGTTATACAAGAGGTGTACCCATTGGATACAGTTCGGACCAAATCCCTTCTTTGCTAACATTGCCCAAAGATAAGGCCATTCAATAGTATTGAATGCCATGGTTGCGTCCAAGGATGCAATCATTGCTGGCTCTTGGATCATGTTTGCCCTACCCGGCACCCCGTGGACTCAGAGCAAATTCAGCTGCGATTATTCGGGTTTCAATCCATCCGGCTCTCAATCCAGTCAGCAGCCTCCTCCGGCTGTTCAGTTCAAAGAACAAGGCTCATTCCTCTGCCTCGTCACGAAGACACGCCGGGAACAGCATAGCGTACTTCAAGCCTCTCTCCCTGAGTTTCTTTTTAACCATAAGGAAAGTTTGTCTCTGTCTCTGCACCCTTTGCGTGAAATCAGGGAAGAAGGTGATTTGGGCGTTATTGTAGTGAAGAAGCATCCCCATCCTGGCATTCTGAAGGATCACATCCCGGTCCCGGAAATTCAGTACTCTCGCTAACATCGGGCGTAGGGGGACCTCTGGCTTCGGACGCCACCCCCAGTCCCCATGCGCCCTTTCAAGGATTGGCCTAGGCCTTTAGGTTGCAGGTGCTTTAGGATAAGGTCTTCAACAAAGAGGTCAAGGGTCTGCCCCTCTTCTTTTTCTGGCATCCCCAGAATGAGTAGGTTGTTGCACCAAAGGTGCCCCTCATAATCATCCAGCCAAAGTTTGGTGAATTTACAGAAGGCCTGTATGTCTTGGATTTCCCCTTGGAGTTGCACGACATCTCCCACCAGGATAGTTGTGGTGATTTCAACCTGTTTGACTTTTTCATTAAGTTTGGTAAGGTCTGCTCGAATCAGGTTTACGTCAATCGAGATGGAATCCATTTTGTGCTCTAGGGTGGTCTTAACACCGGTTATCGCATCCATGACATCCTTTAAACGACAACTCCTAGTCTTCTCCTCCCTGATTGCCTATGGAATTTTCTCTGTGGTGACGGCCCTGTAACATGTCTTTGGGGAGGGCATAGCGGTCCAGTTTATTGGTTTGAACAGTTTTGGATCCCTTTTGTACCTGTGGTTTTGATCTTTTCCATTGCTGTGTCTGAATGTCTTTAGGCCCTCGCTGTGTAGCACGTCACTTTATCTGGCCCCAGCGGGTTATTACTTGGTGTGGGGTGGTGTCCCCGACACCGGTACCCAGAAGTCAGCCGAACAACAAGGCGAGGGAGCAAGAGAGGGGGAGGATGCAACTTCCTGCCCTACAAGCGCACGATCTCTAACGTGGTGAACAATTCTGGGGCACAGGCTCGATTTCTTCCTGCACTGCGCGAAGTGAGCACACTATTGTGTAGTTAGTGCTCATGGCTCTCAGCCCCAGGGATTCCGCGACTAGGTTGCTGTACGGACCCCCAATCTCACACAAATGATCCGTGGTGTCTCCTAATATGCCTGGATTTTTTCACTCACTGCTCATCGCCCTAGCCCCGGGAAGAATGGGGAGGGACGGCCTCTAAGTTCTCGCCTCCTCGTCCTCGATAAAGCTGGACAGGCTGAGAAGGAGGGGTGGGGGAATGGGTGAGTCCTGCACACCTCTAGTCCAAACACATGAACTCCCCGCACCTCACTGCATCCCCGGCAGATACACACTGCCCGTGGCCATCGTCGGAGCTACCCGCATGGGCACACACGCTCTGTCATTCTCCGCTACACCTCGGAGATACAGGGAGGGTCAACCCCACCAAGATGGAAGCTCCCAGCGTCTCCGCTAGTGCCCGGATTCCACGGGTTGAGTGGGCGGCACCACCTTGTCTCTGCAGAGGCTTAAGGCGGCACTCTAGTCCCCGGTTCCGGCGCTGCTACAGGCCATCGTCAAGCGGGACCTGTAACTTTTGGTACAGGTGATCGCCAAATTCGGGAGTCGCTGGATATAGTCTTGCTTATCCTCCGGTACGTTTTCCCTCCCCTGGGAATTGAATTAGTGTGGCGGAGGGAGGTGGGGGAGACAGTTTCTACAGAGCTAGCGTATTATGCGCCCATCTCGTTCCCCTGCTTCACCACGCCCCAAAAAATATTGATTTTAAGGTAAGTAATATACATTTTTTAAATATTGAAGTCATTTATATTCTTTGCAAAAATATAGTTGTTTAAAATATAATTTGTTAATTATTATACATTTAGTATATATTTTAAACATATATGATGTACAAAATGTGTATAGTTCTTTGTTTTTTAATATATTTGTTACATTATTAGTAATTATTAAATTAAATTTTATTATTTGTGTGATTTTTAGTGCTATAGCGGGTTGTGGGTTTATAGGGGTATATGGTGGGAAGTCAATTATTTTTAAATAATTAATTAATAAGTGTTTATTAATATTAATTAATTGATTACTAATTATGTTTGTATTTTTTTGGGTGTGGGTTGTGGGGTTAATAGCGGTGAGGGATGGGAAGTTTTTTTTTCATTAATTAACAACAAGTTGCTAATTAATATTAATTAATCAATTGATAATTAATTATGGTAACTGTATTTTTTTTAGTTGTGTGTTGTGGAGTTTACAGGAGTGAGGGTGGGAAGCAATATATTTGAAATTAATTATTAATTAGCTGCTAATTAATATGAATTAATTGATCATTAATTTTTGTCAATTGTGTATTTGTTTAGGTGCTGGTTTTAGAATTTATAGGGTTAAAGGGTCGGAAGTCATTATTTTTAATTTATTAATAAATACTATTAATTCATTGATCATTAAGTATGTTAACTGTGTAATCATTTATTTTAGCTGCGGGTTGTGAGCTTTATAGGTGTAAAGGGTATGGAGTAAATTAATTTAATAATTAATTTTGAAAATGATATTCAATATTAAATTGATCATTAACTATGTTAATTGTGTAAATACTTTTCTGTTAAATGTCATGAGTATGTTGTGTGTTTTGTGGGGGTATATTTTAGGAAGTAAATTAATTAAAATTAATGAATAATTAATGGTGATTAGTTTGTTGAAAAATATTTTTATTATTAGTGTAAATATTTTGCTTTTTAAATTTAAGATTTAGATGCCGATTGAGAGGTTTGTGGAAAGTAGCTAAATTAAATGTATGTGTTTATTATGCTAATAGATAATTTCTCAATAAAAATATTTATTTGTATGACAATTATTTTTGTATTTTATTTACAATAATAATTGTAATTATTTGTGATATGTATTCAACATTTTAATATGTTTTTATTTTTATTATTTTAACTATTATTATAGTGGTAGTTTTTTGTACATACTTATATTTTTCTTTATTTACTTTGTTTTTTAAATAATTTTATTTTGTTCAAGATTTTTTGTTTGCTTTTAATGTTGTTCTGACTGGAGTGGAAATAGTAAATTTTACCACTCTGCAATCCAACACTTTCCCGACTGTTGTACTGACTAAAGTGGGACTAGTAAATGTTACCCCTCTGCAATCCAACACTTTCCCTACTGTTGTACTGACTAGAGTGAGAATTTTAAATTTTACCCCTCGGCAACCCAACACTTTCCCTACTATTGCACTCATTGGAGTGGGAATAGTAAATGTAACACCTCCGCAATGCAACACTTTCTCTATTGTTGCAATTTTCGGAGTGGTAATAGTAAATGTTACCCCTCCACCATCTAACACTTTCCCTACTGTTATTTTTGCATTGCTTGAAGTGGAAGTAGTACATTTTTTAGATATTTACTAGAATAGTTCGCGTAGTTTTGTATAATTTGTAGTGGGACTAGTATATGTCTGAAATTTAATATTTTATAATATATATGTTATATTGTTATAATTTATATTATTGTGTTTTTTTTACAGTTCTAATAATTATAACTATTAATGTTTTTAATGTGTAAAATATTTTTACTAAATGTGTTGTTTATTTTTTTATTTAATATATACATATATTGCGTATGCACAATTCTTCCAACTCCGGAAGAACAAGTCCACCAGACGAAGTGTAATCCAACATTCTTTGTTACAGAGAGTCCTCCATGATGCGTTTAGACCCCCTGTGTCTTAATCATATGGATAGCAACATTGAACATTGTTCATTGCTCAGAATTCAAACACTGTGAATATAAACAAAGGACTTCAAATGAGGTCAGTCACATTTCACGATTAAAATGGCATGTTTTTAAATGTCAAAATAATTTGAGTTTTCAGTGCGTGCTTCTTTTCTCACGAACTACATTGCCCATAATACATTGAAATTGGCTGTGGTCCATCTGCCGTAATATGACTACATGTAGTCGTATCGGTGAAGGACCACCAGGTGCTCCAGGAATTCGCCATTTACTGGCAGTGGTGCAGCAGAGGCTCAATGTAATATGCTGAGAGGGTCTGGCGCAGTCCCGCTCAGCATATTAGGAGTTCCTCCACCGCCAGCCATTTCATGGCGGGAGCCCCTCGATGAAAAGTCTGGCGGTGGAGGAACAAAGATCCATACATCCCCTGCCATGGGAATACATTCAGGGGAGCAAATCATGTGCCCCCCTATCGTTATTACCTCCCTAGTTCCAGCACAGCATGGACTTCACCATCCATGCCGTGCTTGAGCATTTTTGCCGTTCCTTTTTCAGGACATCGCAGTGGGAATGGCAAAAGGACAATCTGCCTGTACGAGAAAAAACACGCAATCAGGCAGACAGTCCTTGCGTGGCTTTAGCGGTGCGGTGTCGGTGGAGAGCTGGCTCAGCAAAGCCAATGCAGTAACTAGGTCCTTAGAAACTAGGTGATACATTCCATTCAATGGATAATTCTTGTGTGATCATAAGACATGACAGGTACAGCAGAGGTTAATAAGGCAGTTTTTGTTTAGCCCAGGACTTCCCTGATGTCCCATTCATTTTAACAGAAGAATGTTTCCAGCACCCACCAAACAAAGCTTTCCCCTCTCAAACACTTGTTTTATGCTGACCTCTCTCTATCTAAGCCTCACATTTGGTGATCAGCTTCACAAACATGTAGAAGAATTCCGAGTGGAGTGGGCGATAAATTCCACTCTGCTGCGGAGGTCTGGCCACTCTTTGTTACGCCATTAATGTGGAGTTCCAGCCAAACTCCGCAAACTACCATTTGCCAGAGTTTCTTCTTGTGTGCGGCTTGTCAATGGTAAGTTGGGGAGTGCAAGCAAAAATTGGCACCCCCTAGTACCATTTTGGTGCTAGGTGGGCACTTGGCAGGGTTTTCTCAACACAGGAGGTCACCTCAGTTCGCTGGCAGGAAGCTGCCGCTTGAGTAGGAAACCTGCAGAAAAGAGGCAGCACCCCCTGGCATGCTGCCTGGTGCAGTTCGCCCTCAATTTTCTTCGCAGAACAAGCTCCCGGTGCTAAAAATCAGCGTGATGTGCCGCTTTCTGCCCGCTTGCGGAAATCCACAGAATCGGGCGCAGTTTTCATGCAACTCCACGAAATTAAGTTTCCTCCCTTGTACAAGCAATTCGACAACAATCATATTGTACTGGGTTCAAAGTAACAATTTCTAACCTGTTTGAAGTAGTTAAACTTTCCTAGAATGACTCACATTAGAAATGCCAGGAAAGGTCTTTCTTGCCCTACTCAAGGGAACACTGCATTCTAGTTACCTAGCAAGCATGCAATTTATGTCCGATTATATTTCCTGTCTACCAGCAGCAACAACACAACTACACTGTCAAATTTTTACAGTCTGCACAAGCAATGTGAGTGACCCCCAAATGCACAGGGAAACATATGTTTGTAATCGGTTAAAGTCATGCTTTCTCAACCGTGCAATGTATATTTTAATAAAAACCACTGCTGCACTTCGAATTTCAAATACCAAAAGAAATTAGATATGTTGACAGAGATGCGAAAATAGCTTTGATTGAAAGTCCAAATATTTTCAAGCTATCCACGGGAAAAAAACAGTGTCATGTTATATCATTATGCATGTGTTACTCGTATTTTGATACACACTGTTAATCTCAAAATCTGCAAAACGTGTTCCCTTGTATATGAGAGAGCGCAATTTGAATGAAAAGTATATCTGTACCATATTTACAAGCATATCGCATAAAGTTAGAACTTGTAACGTGAAGTAGCACTTGTAGCATAAGGTTAGTCGATGTAACCAATGTAATAGGAAATGTACTTGTATTTACACTAGAATACATTAGAATTAGAAGGCCCGTATACATATAGGTTGGGCTAATATAGAAATGTGTAGAAATGCTTAAGAACAGTAGAACATGCTGAATAGATGTACGTATGTAATTATTAAACGAAGAAAGAAGATGAAATGCAAAGTGAAGAAATGTGCAGACTATATAGCACTGTATAAGAATAAGAGTATAATGTTGTATTTTATGTAACATGGATTCAAGTATAATCAAATGATTTGCTAATTCAAATATATGTGTGTTAAAAGTCATACTGTGTAGAAGAGTTTGTAGGAATGTTAGCATAGTGTGGTCATGTGTGATTTTAACCTAACTGACCAAGGGTTCGCAAGAGTGTAGTCCGCTGTATGTAATTTAGTGGGCTCACAGGAATAGGAATAGCCTTGATCTGTACGTGCGAGCCAAGAGTCAAAGGTCTTGTTAAATTTAAAGTGACAATGCTAGACGAAGTTTATGGCCTAAGTGAGATAAGAGACGCTTGGAATTTGGAGTCTTGTTTTAAGTAACCGTTCACAGGACCAAACGAGGTTATGATCACAAATGAAATGAATAGAACTCTGATGAGGTGATAGACTTTGCTCTGAAAGTGTCAACTGGAATGTCAATGAGGTTACCAGAACGAAGATGAAGATGGCGCCTGAGAAGCAAGGTCAACTTTATGGACGACGCGAAGAGACGAAGCTATGGAAAGAACCAGAATGAGATCATGTGAATGTGTATGTGGTGGGCGTCAAAGGGGCGTTCCACCTATACTGTGATTGTGTATTTAGGGACAGCACCCAGGGGAGAAGAGCAGCGCAAGAGCTCAGAGCAGATGGCCTGAAGACATAGAGAGCAGAGGGAAGGGAGCAGTAGGCCGAGGACCCTTAGAGAGCGGACGGGTAGGCAGAAAGGGTACTGCTTCTCAACATAAGTTACCATTAGAGGCTAAGAGAGTTTGAACTTCTTTGGAAGTCAAACTGCTGACACCTTTTTTAGGTAAAAGGACTTGCTAGTAGGGATGCCATCTAGCATAGAGTAGGGACAGATTTAACTTGTTTATTCTCTTTTTGTAGATGACGCAACGGATCCACTTAGTGTCTATGCTTTTCAATTTGTTGATTCTGGAACTGATTTTAATCGTATTCTTTTGTAGACTTAGGTTCTTTAGGGAATTTATGTTCCTTTTAGTTCCTGTATACTTGTTGAATCTTATCTTGAGAGGATTATATATGCAATTAATTTTGATTTTATATTAAACTTTTAAAACTTTTATCAGTCGTAAGTGGTTCTTCAGAGTTGCGTCAGTCTATGGGGTTGATTTAACCTATGTGGGTTTGCCTTTTACTCAATGACAGATAATAATCGATCCAAAATTGGATGAATGAGATAGGTATCTAGGTGATCAGAAAAGGTATCAAAATCTCATTCCCCGCAGTTGGTAGCAGAGAAAGATGGTTTTCTTCTTGAGGAAGGCAACCTAGGTCAGGTCTAGATTACCCCAAGGTCCCTAGTCATCGACGACCAGAAGAAGAATCCCTGCCGAAGAAGGTGCTGACGGTGCGAGAGAAAAGCAGCAGAGTCGGTCGAGAGTGAGTATAAGGGTCATGCGTTGCCAGATTGCGGTGTTTTATGTTGTACTTGTGTTGTAATGTCAAGCGGAGTTGAATGCCTGTAGTGTGATTGAGGGAAGGTTGTGAGCGCGCGCAACCGGATAAAATCTTAAGTCCAGAGAAGGGCTTAAGTGGTTCGGGTGTATCGAACACCCAGAGTAATTGTCTACCATTGTAAAGGGGGTCATGAGGTACCATTGATCGCCCGCAGGACCGATGATAGGGGGAGTGTCAGAGTGAGTGTATGAGTAACGGACGCTGGTCGTACGTTTACTGTGTGTAAGTAACCTATCAGTTAAGGCGAGCGTCTGAAGTGAGAGGAAGACGTCTCGTCAGTTGAGGTGACAATTACAGTTAGACTGTGGACGTACAGTCAAGAAAAGTGATCGCTTGGACGGAAGTAGTCATTTTTCGGTGTGTGAATGAGACGCATGCAAGACCGCGAGGCAAGCTGAGAAAGGAGGAGAACTGCTGCAGAGGGGACGAGTGACGTCAGCGTAGAGCCGCGCTGGGATTGGCCGGTTGGTGTAGAACCGCGCTGGGATAGGCTGGTTAGCGAGAGCCGCGCAGGGATTGGTGGTTTGTCATTGGGAAGTAAATAAGGAAGAGTAATTAAGGAAAATCGTAGATTCTTGAAAATGAAGTGTTTTAAACGTTTAAGGGCGATCTTTAAGAGAGATAGAGGAAACTCGTATGCAGGGGAAGAAGCCCCACCAGAAGGCACACCAGCTTATTATATGGCTGTGAATGTAGGGTTACACTCAATACTATGGATCTCCGAGTGGAGTAAGCTAACAGAAGGAAATGAGGAACTGACGTTCCCGAGATACGGGACGTTTAGGGTAGAAGCATTGAACCAACTGAAAGCGGTAATGCTCGCAACGAGACCTCTACCGAGGCCAACACAGTTCGAAGCCCTTAGTGCATGGTTTAGAGCGGCACACGATAAGAGCCTGAATAGACGCCAAGAAAGAGTGAGACGATCGGTAAAAGCAGTGCAGGATGCTAAATGGGATGACGAAGCTAAAAAGTGGAGGGTGCAAAAGATAGAAGCAGACAAACTGTACCCAATGCTTGAGGCTACGGGAGAAAAGAAACCTCTAGAAGAAGATGAGGATAGCGAGCCGGATGAGGATCTGATAGAGAGGCTATTATTAGATAGACCACCTCCGTACAACAGAGAAGCCGAAAGTCCCGAACTACAGCAAGGGGACGGGGCTAGGTGGGGGGAATATAAACCGCTTCCCACATCAGAGTGGGACCCCAAGAAAGGTGAGGAAGTACCTCAATCTAGTCCCGTGCAGAGAGTAGTAGGACGATTCGTGGTCCAGAAGGTGCCAGAAACGGAGCATGCAAGGTCGTATCAACTGCCGGATGCTCTACAAGTACCTGTTACCATAGGTCCTATAGTGTCAATCTACAACCCAGAGGAAGTTCAGCAGGAGGAACAGGCACGATGGGACAGGGAAAGGGCAGAGATGGAAAGTAGGAATAATACGATCAATTCCCAAAGGCAGTTGCTAGGACCAAAGAGTCGGAGTACCCCATTGGATTCAGCAACGGGTCCCTGGATAGAACAGGGGGGTCAGAGAGGACAGATGGATTTGAGGGGACCGAAACCGAAATCCTTTAAGGAATTAAGGGAATATTTGAAAGAATGGGATGCTGCCGTAGAGACTCAGAATAAAAGAATAGAAACAGAAGCAGAATGGAGAGATCAGGATAACAGGATCCTCTCTCACTGCGGAGCTGGCGAAAGCAGTCCGGAGTGGGAGAGAGGGAGTCAAGGAAGCAAAGGAGATACTTGCCACACCACCAGTGGCAGTAGACAAATGTGTGAAGACAAGAGTACAGGGTGTGGGGGAGTGCCTCGCCTCATCCTTAGTGAGGGAGAACGAAAGACGCAGGAGTACCGTGACGGTTTCAGGTGCACTCACCATGCCCCGGGCGAAAATGTGCGACATTGGAGTCACGAGAATATAGGGAGTCGCGAAGGGTCTCGCCATACATCCGGTGATCACGGACGAGATTGCGGGAACATGGAGGACCGCGAAGGACCTTATCGTTTATTGAGCGACACCAGACAGCAAGGGAGTTGCAGTGATATAGAACAGAATGGAGGATCCTATCTCGCCTCTAGAGAGACAGAACAGAAAAGACAGGATGCAGTGATGGGGAATAGATCATTGTTCCACCATACCCCAAGGGAAGATGGGAAAGCTTGGGATCTAGAGAGGTGGGAACAAAGAGAAGCAAGAAGAACTCCTCATAACTCACCTGTACCCAGACGTAGGACTCGTAGTGGGGGTGAAAGAGATGTAAAGGAACCACCTAGGAGTGAGGTACTGCGAGCTGAGATAAAAGCAAAACGGCTCGATGTAATGAGTTTAAAATCAGACTTGGAAGAAATAATAGACGGCACATTGCCAATGGAAAGGATAGAGTTGTACGAACCGGATGAAATACTGTTTATGTCTAAGGACGTTACTCGGAAAGCGAGGTCAGTTCATGAAAATGTATCTAATTTGGCAAACAGATATATGATAGACCTTTCACGAACTAAAGCTTTACAGGGTAACCATAGGCTAAATTGCACGGATCAGGATCTAGATGAGCGTAGGACGATTGGGCTGAAAATACACATAAAGGAACTGATCCTGAGTATCAGATTGTGGAGGAATTTGGATAAATGGGAGGAAAGATGGTCCAAGAGGGGATCCGTCAGAAGGAGTACACTTACGAGGTCCCCGGATGGAGAGCTAATGCGAATGGAAGCTTTCCCTTTGCGAGAAATCGCGAACGGAAGCTACGTGCATGTGCCCTGGAGTAGGGGGGATTTAGCGGCATTTACCAATTCCTTCCCAAAGTTAAGGGAGAACCCCGTTGAGTGGTACAAACAGGTAGAGAGGTTCGTGAAGATCTCTAAGGTGCTGTGGGTCGACTTGAACACCCTGTTTGACATTGTAGTACCCGGAGATTTGTGGACGGCATGCAAAATTAATGTTGAATGGCCCATTTGTGAACCAGAGAGGGATCCCCGGACAAATGGACCATCAGAGAGAGTCATGGAAAAGTACGAGAGGGTAATTGCATGGTTAAAAGAGAAGGTGCCGTTGCAGGACATAGATTGGGTTAAGATAGATCGAACCACACAGGAACCTAAAGAGACCGTTCACGAGTTCTATGAGAGATTGCTGAAAGCGTTCAAACAGTACAGTGGGTTGGACGTGATGGATCCCAAAGACATAGGACAGTTTGTGTCGAAGTTTGTCCTAGGATTGAGACCGGACATATGCTTAATGATACAACAGCATTTGATCTGTTGGCAGAACAAACCTTTAGATGAGATTCTGAGGTATGCGAGGTACTGTAGCGATGAAATAGATTCTAAGGCAAAGAAACTTAAGGAAAAGCTGATGTTGGTGCAGATGCAATCAGCTGGAAAGGGTGGACAGCGACAACAGGGAACAGGAACACTAGGAAAGAAACAGAATAATCAGAGCAGAGATGAGGAGGAAAGACCGAGACCGAGGATAGATATCGCAACACTGAAAAAGACAACGAGGTGCCATCAGTGTAACGAGGTGGGACATTGGAGACGCGAGTGTCCTTATAATGTCGAGACGGGGGAATTAGAACAGGAGGAGGATGAGGTTCAAACCAGCATGATAAAGGGAACAGCAGTCCCAAAGGGAAAGTTTATCAAAGGGGGGACTCAGACTCCTCGAACTCAGTTCCCTCAACCGCCTCGAATTGCAAACGGAGGGAAAACTTATAGACAACTGCCACTGTTCGTAGGAGGAGAAGAATGCTACTACGTTGATCCCCTTACGGGACAACGAGTGAATAGGGATGAAGACTGTACTCTAGGAGCAGCCCTGGAGGTAGATCAGAGAGGACCATACGTGGAAGCTGAAGTAGCTGGATGTCCTACGACCTTTTTGGTGGATACGGGGGCCACTCGATCCACTTTGAGATCGGCGGTAGTCCCAGGTCTGCCAATGTCGGGAGAAACGATCCAGGTGGTAGGAGTTGCAAATAGGAGAATGACGAATCCTCTGACCGAACCGGTATCAGTGAAGATAGGGAATTACAGTGATGAACATCAGTTTGTGATTTGTGATTCTAGCCCTGTGTGTCTGCTAGGAAGAGACCTGTTGTGTAAATTAAACTGCACAATATATTGCACCCCTGAAGGAGTAGAAGTGCAGACTAACGACGATGACGCCGATTTTAAGGTTGTAAACTCGCAGGAATGCGTGGAACTGTATCCTACCTTAACGGTGGAGGAGCTTCCACAGGACTTGAAGGAGACTGTGTCAGCTGAGGTGTGGGATTTTACTGGAGAAGAAATAGGACTGATCAAAGGAATTGAACCGGTAAAGATCATGGTAAAGCCCAATGCCGAGTATCCAAGAACACCACAATATAAGTTGACACCGGAGACGATTGCAGGAATAAAGCCTGTGATCGAATCCATGATTAAACAGGGAATACTGAAGGAGATCGTGGGAAGTCCATGTAACTCCCCGATTATGGGTTTGCAGAAGCCTAGTGGGAAATACAGAATAGTGCAGGACCTTCGAAAGATTAATAATATCGTTGTTTCATGTTGTCCAGTGGTACCGAATCCATCAGTGATATTGTTTCAGATACCGTTCCAAGCTGAATGGTTCACAGTGATAGACTTGTGCCAGGCTTTCTTTTCGATTCCTTTAGATGAGGAGAGCCAGTATCTGTTCGCTTTTAAGCTGGAAAATCGCGTTTTAACATGGTGTCGTATTCCCCAGGGGTATACAGAAAGCCCATCGATTTTTAACCAGCTGCTGAAGAAAAATCTTGAAAGTCTAGTACTGCCCATGAACTCGGTTCTGGTCCAGTACATAGACGACCTACTTGTGGCGTCAGAAACTGAGGAAGCTTGCAAAACAGACACCATCACCTTATTAAATCACTTGGCCGAGAACGGACACAAGGTGTCTCCAAGTAAATTGCAGTATTGTCAGACCGAAGTGCAATACTTGGGCCACAGGATTAAAAAGGGAAAACGGAAGGTGTCTCCAGACAGAATAGAGGCGATCATGAAAATGAATGCGCCTAAAACACAAAGAGAAGTCAGGATGTTTCTAGGCATGGTTGGTTATTGTCGACAGTGGATAGCCAACTTTTCACTGAAGGCAAAACCTTTACTAAAACTGACGCACAAGGGGGTGAGTGATCCGGTACCATGGGACAAAGATTGTTTGATGGCATTTTTGCAGCTGAGGGAGGACTTGTGTCGTGCCCCGGCTTTGGGAATGCCTGACTATGAGAAACCATTCTTGCTTTACTGCTGCGAGAGAGAAGGTTGCGCTTTAGCAGTTTTGGCCCAGATACACGGAAATGTGCGTAGGCCAGTAGCGTATTTTTCGGCTACATTAGATCCAGTAGCCGCAGCGTTGCCCGGATGTCTCAAATCCGTTGCTGCAACGGGTGTCAGCATTGAAAGATGTGAAAATGTGGTGATGGGACATCAGTTAGTGGTGTACGTACCGCATTCTGTGGAATTGTTAATGACCAGGACCAAGACTCAGCATCTGACGAATAGCAGGCTCACACGCTACGAGCAAGTCATATTGGCTGCTGAGAATGTGACCCTAAAGAGATGCTCTGTTTTGAATCCTGCTACTTTGATGCCACTTCCAAGTGATATTGATGATGAAATTTGTACAGATCATGACTGCCTTGATGTGACTGAACTATGCACCAAACCGAGACCAGATATCGTAGATGAGCCATTGACTGATCCCGATGAAATATTCTTTGTTGATGGTTCATGCGTAAGGGACGATATTGGTCAGCTGAGAGCAGCATATGCAGTTTGTACAATTACCGGAGTAGTGGAAGCCGCCTGCCTGGAAGGAGTACATTCCGCTCAGGTAGCTGAAATCATTGCTTTGACCCGTGCCTGTTTGGCAGGCAACAAAATTCGAGTCACCATATACACCGATAGCCAGTATGGTTTCGGGGTAGTTCACGACTACGGGCAGTTGTGGTCTCAAAGAGGTTACATGACCTCCTCGGGTTCTCCTATTAGGAATGGAGAATTTGTGAGATTATTGTTAGAAGCATTACAAGGTCCAACAGCTATTGCAGTTGTCAAATGCGCCGCGCACACAAAGAATACCGACTTTGTGTCGCAAGGTAACAGATACGCAGACGAGGTAGCACCTTATTGTGCAGAACAGGGGTATTCTCACACCAATGTAGAAGTGGGGGGAATACAGGAAAGGACTGATTTGACTATGTTGTTAGACACTGTAGATACGTGGGATGAATTGAAGTGTGTTCAGGAAAATGCACCAGATGTTGAGAAAAAGCATGGGAGACAGCAGGTTGTACCAAAAGTGAGATGAATTTTTGGATTTCTGCAGATGGGAGAGCAGTTTTACCAAACGAACTTGTTAGTCCAATGGCAAGGAGATTGCATGGACCAGCACACATAGGTAGAGACGCTATGGTGAGAGTATTTAGACAAACGTGGTATAATCCGAAGTTTAGAGTAGCGGCAGAAGCAGTATGTCAGCGTTGTGCGATCTGTCAGCAACTAAACGTAGGGAAAAGAACACCAGTCACATTGAGTCACATAGGGAGGTCTGGGGGGCCTTTCAATAGAATGCAGTTAGATTTTATTGAAATGCCCAAGTGCAACCGCCTCAGATACGTTTTAGTGATTGTCTGTATATTTTCCAGATGGGTTGAGGCTTATCCTACACGTAGGTGCGATACACTCACAGTAGCAAAATTGTTGCTTAGAGAGTTAATACCGAGGTTTGGGGTGCCAGCCTCTTTGGAATCAGACAGAGGAACTCATTTCAACAGCGAAATAGTGAAGATGCTATGTTCAGCCTTAAGTATCGACCAAAAGCTCCATTGTAGTTATCGACCAGAAGCCTCGGGATTGTAGAACAAATCAACAGCACAATAAAGTCCAGACTCGCCAAAGTTTGTTCATCGACATCCCTGAGTTGGCCAGATGCACTTCCATTGGTCCTTATGAGCATACGTAGCACACCAGATAGAAGAACAGGTCTCTCTCCACACGAAGTGCTAATGGGGAGAGCTATGAGACTGCCATCGGTTCCGACTGCAGCATTGTTGAACATCACAGACGATTTGATCTTGGACTACTGCAAGGGACTATCTGATGCCATTCATTCTGTGTCCCTCCAGGTCCAGGCTGCAGAGGTTCCATCAGCACAAGACTTGTGCCATGACCTGTGTCCAGGGGACTGGGTCCTGGTGAAGAAGCATGTCAGGAAGAACTGTCTAGACGTGCGCTGGCGTGGACCATTCCAAGTCATACTAGTTACGAACACTGCAGTAAAGTGTGGAGGCTTGCCCAACTGGATACACGCCTCACACACCCGAAGAGTTCCAGCACCTCTGGAAGAAACAGCTCCTCTCTCGGATGAAAATCCAGCAGAAAGCGGAGAAGCCACAGAGAGGGAAAGTCAAGCTGTAGAGGTGATTGAAGAGGCTGAACCTGTGTCGGAACAGGCTGATGACGGTCAAGACACCAGTGAGACCGAAGCTGTCTCAGAAGAGGAAAGTAGCTGGGAGTTCGAGTCAGACATCGAACAAGCTATAAGTGATCAAGAGACAAGTCCAAGAACAAGGAGCAGGAGGACAAGGAATGGAGAAGCTAGTTGGCCAGAAAGAAGGAGAAGGTCAAGCTTGAGAGCAAATCCAGAGAGCACCCTTGTCCCGATCGCTGAAGATTCAGATTTAGCCGAAGAAGCTACGGATTCAGGCTCTGAGAGTCCGAGAAGATCCAGGAGGGTACGTGTGCCCTGCAGAAGATACGCCACCCCAGAGTGGACTTATCTAGCAGATGTCTTGGGGACAGAGATCTGGGAGAGTGAGAGAAGTGCAAGTGATCAATTCGATCCGATTGTGGCAGTGGAGATATGGATGTTGACGCCTGGAATCGAGACTGAGGGGTTACTGACTTTCACACTTCCCATTCCCCTTTACCTAAGTCGGATCAAAGACCTAGTGCTAAATCGATTAGAGTTTCCGACTTTTGGTCATCAAATACCAGCACAAGAAGAAAAAGTCATTCGTTTAGAACTATTGGAATATGTTATTAGAGCTGCAGGTACGAGAATCATTGTAGATGCATAAAGACTTTTGTGTTTAAGCTATAAAGAAGAAGATAACCTAGCGCCGAGTGGAAAGAAGAATAAAATTAGGGATTACATTTAGAGGACGGAGAAGGGTTAGGGTTGTCTGTTGCTAAAGATAAAAAGACATTGTTGTGAAAAAGAGACTTTTTGTTGATTAAGAGCGCTCACAGACTGAAGAAGAAAAATAAAGCAATAAAGACTTGAAGAAGAAAACTTTTCCACGAGAAGGAAAGAGTTACATTGTTTGATAACATGGAGAATGGCAACCCAAACCGAAAAGCCAAATGCATAATAGGTACACTAATAGCAGTAGTAATTTTTCTCATTATTACAGTAGTTACCATATCATACATAGTAGGGCATACAAGCGTGAAAGAGACAACAGATGTAAAGCCTGTAACGACTTTGAAACCTGCTCTTGTTGGGAAGAAGGAGGAGAGCAATGTAATCCGTGAAAAGGCGTTATTGGCAAATGAAGCTCGTAGGTTACACGTAGACGAGTCACAGGGAAATTTTAGATCAAATGCATATGCCAAATTATTGTACGAGTATATCGATGCTATGGAGGCCAAAGATTGTTATGTTTGTATGCAATTGCCGGCTTCTGTAGATGAAGGTATCAGATATCATCATCTCCCACTGACATATGGGATAACATGTAGTTTATTGCTTAGTATATTTTATGGTACAGAAGGGTTCGAGTACTACTTTTCAAATTATGATTCGGTACTGCCTGAAGTCCCGAATTATAAACAAATGAATAAGTGGGACTATTATAAAAAGGAGGATAGATTAGCAAAATTCTTCCTTCCTTGGGATACAGTAGATACTTCATATGCACGCAGAAATAATCTGACTTGCAAAGTGTCAGAGATAGAGAAGAAATTCATTGGACAAGTAGATGACAGATACAGGAGGCAGAAGATTCTAAAAATGTCAGGACAGTGGAAAACTGATTGGACCGAAGAAGAAAAAGCACATAAGAAGAAAGGTAGCAATGGTCCAATAGCTTTGGATAGAACGCAGAAAGGAAAGTTATGTTTAACTCGAAGCAAGACATATTATGAGAGTGTATTTGTAGGTGAAGTTAATTGCGAACATGCTTTTAGGTTAGAGTACTATACGAAAGATTTCATGAAAGAGATGCAAGCAATTCCTAATGTATATTTTGTATGTGGAAGAAATGCCTATGTAAAACTGCCTGACAATTGGTATGGTTCGTGTTATTTGGCAATTGTCTTCCCCAAAATATATCATGCAAAGGATTTAGAGATTATAGAAGGAAAGGCTTCGACAAGAGCGAAAAGGGAAGTAGGAGATGCTGAGGTAGTTGGAGACATATTTGGAGCAATGTTTCCTCTTTTAGGTTTGGTACTTAACGATGTTAAAATCAGGAGACTAGCTACAGTTGTGGATAGATTATCTGCAAGTACTGCAAGGTCATTGATGCTAGTAGAAGGAGAGATGCAGTCGATTAGAGCAATGGTTCTTCAGAACCGTCTTGCTTTAGATGTTCTGCTAGCAAAAGAGGGCGGAGTCTGCAAGGCTCTGAAGGTCCAAGAATGTTGTACTTACATTCCAGATAATTCAAAACCACTTGAGAAGGTCATACAGAACATTACAGAGATACACCAAGAAATCGAAGATTTAACAAAAATAAATGTTTGGGAAAAAGTAGGTCATGGAATGGGAAAAGTTGGAGATTGGTTTGCCAACCTTGGTAAAAGCGTTGTGTGGTATATATTGAAACCTGTCTTAATAATATTGATTTGCATAATTACATTGTTGGGTTTAGTGAAATTGTACAAATGGTATAGGACGAACCGGTTACAAAGGTCCATGAGAGAGCAAGAAAGGAGATTAGCTGCTTTACAAGATCAACAGTATAAAAGTTTAAGAGCTCTCGAGACGATAGAAAAGAGGGAATCTTGTAACTAGTTCTGTGTAAAGTGCCATTCAAATTGCAATTTTAGTGATGACCCCTAGAGGTCATCAAAGGGGGGAACTGAGAGAGCGCAATTTGAATGAAAAGTATATCTGTACCATATTTACAAGCATATCGCATAAAGTTAGAACTTGTAACGTGAAGTAGCACTTGTAGCATAAGGTTAGTCGATGTAACCAATGTAATAGGAAATGTACTTGTATTTACACTAGAATACATTAGAATTAGAAGGCCCGTATACATATAGGTTGGGCTAATATAGAAATGTGTAGAAATGCTTAAGAACAGTAGAACATGCTGAATAGATGTACGTATGTAATTATTAAACGAAGAAAGAAGATGAAATGCAAAGTGAAGAAATGTGCAGACTATATAGCACTGTATAAGAATAAGAGTATAATGTTGTATTTTATGTAACATGGATTCAAGTATAATCAAATGATTTGCTAATTCAAATATATGTGTGTTAAAAGTCATACTGTGTAGAAGAGTTTGTAGGAATGTTAGCATAGTGTGGTCATGTGTGATTTTAACCTAACTGACCAAGGGTTCGCAAGAGTGTAGTCCGCTGTATGTAATTTAGTGGGCTCACAGGAATAGGAATAGCCTTGATCTGTACGTGCGAGCCAAGAGTCTAAGGTCTTGTTAAATTTAAAGTGACAATGCTAGACGAAGTTTATGGCCTAAGTGAGATAAGAGACGCTTGGAATTTGGAGTCTTGTTTTAAGTAACCGTTCACAGGACCAAACGAGGTTATGATCACAAATGAAATGAATAGAACTCTGATGAGGTGATAGACTTTGCTCTGAAAGTGTCAACTGGAATGTCAATGAGGTTACCAGAACGAAGATGAAGATGGCGCCTGAGAAGCAAGGTCAACTTTACGGACGACGCGAAGAGACGAAGCTATGGAAAGAACCAGAATGAGATCATGTGAATGTGTATGTGGTGGGCGTCAAAGGGGCGTTCCACCTATACTGTGATTGTGTATTTAGGGACAGCACCCAGGGGAGAAGAGCAGCGCAAGAGCTCAGAGCAGATGGCCTGAAGACATAGAGAGCAGAGGGAAGGGAGCAGTAGGCCGAGGACCCTTAGAGAGCGGATGGGTAGGCAGAAAGGGTACTGCTTCTCAACATAAGTTACCATTAGAGGCTAAGAGAGTTTGAACTTCTTTGGAAGTCAAACTGCTGACACCTTTTTTAGGTAAAAGGACTTGCTAGTAGGGATGCCATCTAGCATAGAGTAGGGACAGATTTAACTTGTTTATTCTCTTTTTGTAGATGACGCAACGGATCCACTTAGTGTCTATGCTTTTCAATTTGTTGATTCTGGAACTGATTTTAATCGTATTCTTTTGTAGACTTAGGTCCTTTAGGGAATTTATGTTCCTTTTAGTTCCTGTATACTTGTTGAATCTTATCTTGAGAGGATTATATATGCAATTAATTTTGATTTTATATTAAACTTTTAAAACTTTTATCAGTCGTAAGTGGTTCTTCAGAGTTGCGTCAGTCTATGGGGTTGATTTAACCTATGTGGGTTTGCCTTTTACTCAATGACAGATAATAATCGATCCAAAATTGGATGAATGAGATAGGTATCTAGGTGATCAGAAAAGGTATCAAAATCTCATTCCCCGCATATATATAGAAGCCACGTCTTGGCTAGTACAGTAATTTAGGAGCCGCGGCTTGAGCAACGAATAAAACATAGTTGACTCTTGGGGCACATGTAAAAAACAAAAAAACGTTAACTTAAGACTGTTTTAAAACACTTAAGGAACACGGGGGCCTAATTTACGAAGTAGTTCGGGCTGGTTTAAGATAACCTAATGTCTGTTTTGGGTCAAGAAAAACCCAAAACAAATCAAGCCCAACAGTTTTATGGCTGTCATAAGTCAGGAAAGATAGTTTAAAAAGATTACCTTTATCGAAAGTAAACCCCTTTTAGATGATCTGCCTCTAATGCGCCATACAATATATCAATCAATCAATTAATCAATCATGACACTTGTATAGCGCACTACTCACCCGGAAGGGTCTCAAGGCGCTTGGGGGAGGGGGTCTGCTACTGCTCGAACAGCCAGGTCTTGAGTTGTCTCCTGAAGGCGAGATGGTTCTGGGTCAGCCGAAGGTGGATGGGGAGGGAGTTCCACGTCTTGGCCGCTAGGTAGGAGAAGGATCTGCCTCCGGCGGTTTCTCTTCGGATGCGTGGTACGGCGGCGAGGGCGAGGCTAGTGGACCGTAGCTGGCGGGTGGGCGTGTAGAAGGTCAGGCGGTCGTTGAGGTACTTGGGGCCCAGGTCGTAGAGAGACTTGTGTGCGTGGGTGAGGAGCCTGAACGTGATCCTCTTGTTGACGGGGAGCCAGTGCAGGTTCCTCAGGTGGCCGGAGATGTGGCTGCGTCGGGGGATGTCCAGGATGAGTCGGGCGGAGGCGTTCTGGATGCGTTGGAGTCTTTTCTGTAGCTTGGCTGTGGTTCCGGCGTAGAGGTTGTTTCCGTAGTCCAATCGGCTGGTGACGAGGGCCTGGGTCACCGTCTTCCTGGTTTCGGTTGGGATCCATCGGAAGATCTTGCGAAGCATTCGTAGGGTGTGAAAGCATGATGAGGAGACAGCATTGACTTGTCTGGTCATCGAGAGGGAGGAGTCCAGGATGAAGCCCAGGTTGCGTGCGTGGTCAGTTGGCTTGGGAGCGGTGCCCAGGGATGGGGGCCACCAGGAGTCGTCCCATGCGGAGGGTGATGGTCCCAGGATGAGGACTTCCGTCTTGTCTGAGTTCAGTTTCAGGCGGCTGTCCTTCATCCACTCGGCGACGTCTTTCATCCCTTCGTGTAGGCTGGTTCTGGCGGTGTCGGGGTCTCTGGTGAGGGAGAGGATCAGCTGGGTGTCGTCGGCGTAGGAGATGATGTTGAGGTTGTGTTGGCGTGCGATGGTGGCAAGAGGTCGCATGTAGATGTTGAAGAGGGTGGGGCTGAGTGATGATCCTTGCGGAACGCCGCAGATGACTTCGGTGGCCTCGGATCGAAACGGGGGGAGGCGGACTCTCTGAGTTCTTCCGGCGAGGAACGAGACGATCCACTCCAGTGCCTTCTCTTGGATGCCGATGTTGCTGAGGCGCTGGATTAGGGTGCGGTGGCAGACAGTGTCGAAAGCTACGGAGAGGTCCAGGAGGATGAGTGCCGCTGTTTCCCCGTTGTCGAGCAGGGCTCGGATGTCGTCGGTGGCTGCGATGAGGGCGGTCTCTGTGCTGTGGTTGGCTCTGAAACCGGACTGTGAGGGGTCGAGGGATCCGTTTGTCTCGAGGAAGGCGGCAAGCTGTCTGTTGACGATCTTCTCGATGACTTTGGCAGGAAAAGGAAGGAGCGAGATGGGGCGGAAGTTCTTGAGGTCGGTGGGGTCCGCTGTAGGTTTCTTCAGTAGGGTGCTGAGCTCGGCGTGCTTCCAGCTCTCCGGGAAGGTGGCGGTGACGAAGGAGGTGTTGATGACGTCTCGGAGTTGGGGTGCGATGGTGGTGCGAATATGAACCTATGTAGAAAATGTTACAAAATAATCTGGCACTACCCAGGATAACGTGACGTGTGAAAGAGGCAAATCTTTTGCAAATACATCCCCTGTTTATTTTACTAGTACTGGTGGTTCGTTTCTAAGTACAACCGATTTTTTAAGATAAGGGAAGTGAAGAGATGTTGGATAGTTTACACACAAACACAATGCATCTGTTTGGGAAGTGAGGAACAGAGCACATGGGCCCAGATTTACAAATGTTTCGCATTACTTTTTTAAAACAAACCCAATACAAAATATTACGTTTTGGAATATTGTGATTTACGTTGGATTGTAAACCAAAGTAAAACAAAATGTGCAGTGAGTTCCATGGGTGGTGCATAGACATTCACTTGCAAAAACCCATGGGTGTTGACACACATCTCTATCTACAAAGAAGCATAGTCAGAGGTTTGCGCCAAAAACCTATATCTGCACAAGGCTGGCATAACAAGGAGAAATGCTTTCATTATACAGTACACACACAAAGTGGGAAACATTTTATAGCATAATTTTTGTACTGGAAAGGACCACTTCCAGCACAAAACCTATGCGTTCCACAATGCAGACACCGTTGCTCTATGGTGCAAGGGTGATGGCAGCCAAAAGTAGGCCAGTGCAGGATGAGAGCAAAACAGTGTCACAAATTAGTAGATATTATTGTGTTCTGCTCTCTTCCTTTAAGGCAATACAGCTCAGCAACGTCATTTATTGTGCCGCGTTGCATTAGTTCTATCTAATTCTGTTCCTTTGTGTCCAATATCCCAGAGAACAACTCAAGTAGTAGACTGTCTCTCCTTCCTCCAGGTTTCTTTGACAGCTGAATAGTGGTACCCGCCATTTAAACTCTGAACCCCCGTGACTCTTGCTTCATGCAGAGGTACTCAAGTTATTTACACCTGTCTGGCTACTGCAAAGACAAATGGCTCGTCTGGTTTAGAGCATGGTTCTCGTAAATGGTTGACATCTGGAAAAACTTTTCATTATGGGGTAGTTGCAAAGAAGTTTGGGGCATATTATCTAGATGTGCGTTATATAACGCACATCGCACATTTCCATATCGCCGGCTATCGCCGGATTTTTTCGCTGTGTTAGCGCGCAATTATCAATGCGCAACACACAGGCGAAATTAAGGGGCATATTATCTAGATGTGCGTTATATAACGCACATCGCACATTTCCATATCGCCGGCTATCGCCGGATTTTTTCGCCGTGTTAGCGCGTAATTATCAATGCGCAACACGTAGGCGAAATTAAATCCGGCAATAGTTGGCGATATGGAACATTAGCGCATGAAAACAAACGTTGTTTTCACACGCTAATGTGTGCCTTGATAATATGGGGGGGGTGGATTCAGCGTTATGATCCACACCCCCATGTTATTAATGCCTTAACACCTGGTCAGAGCAGGCGTTGGGAGACCTGCGATAAACGAGTTTATCGCAGGTCTTCTTCTCCCAATGCTTGCCTTGGTAATAGGGTGTTACCACCTTCAACCACATTTTACATGTGGTTGGACGTGGGAACGCCCACTTTGCATGTCATTAGCGATGTTTCTCGCTGACATGCAAAGTGGGCATGAGGCAGGCGTTAGCATGCCCTTGTTAATAGGACGCTGGAAGTATCGCAGCTTTCTCTGCACAATTCGCCGAAAAAGCGGAGATACTTCAGCTTGCTAATATGCCCCTAAATCAGGCGATAGTCGGCGATATGGAACATTAGCGCATGAAAACAAACGTTGTTTTCACGCGCTAACGTGTGCCTTGATAATATGGAGGGGTGGATTCAGCGTTATGATCCACACCCCCATGTTATCAATGCCTTAACACCTGGTCAGAGCAGGCGTTGGGAGACCTGCGATAAACGAGTTTATCGCAGGTCTTCCTCTCCCAACGCCTGCCTTGGTAATAGGGTGTTCCCACTTCCAACCATATTTTACATGTTGTTGGACGTGGGAACGCCCACTTTGCATGTCATTAGCGATGTTTCTCCCTGACTTGCAAAGTGGGATTGAGGCAGGCGTTAGCATGCTCTTGTTAATAGGGCGCTGGAAGTATCGCAGCTTTCTCGGCACAATTCGCCGAAAAAGCGGCAATACTTCAGCTTGCTAATATGCCCCATGGTTCCTTGAGCAACGCTTGTATTGTTCATTTATTTGAAGAGACTGGAGGTGTCCGTTTTTTTTAAAGAATGTGTGTATTAAATGAGAAGTTGAATCCTAGCTCAGTCACTGGTCCAAATAATTCAAGCCATCCCCGAGTCGCTCAAACTATAAATATATATGGTGTGCATTTGTATATTTACAAAAAAAACTAGAGGAGGGCATATTTGTGAAGACTGCCACTTTTCGCCCTTCACTAATTTAATTTACATTTTGATAGCATGGTAAATTGCAAAGCTTGCAGAGTTTGAAAAGAAGTTCGTAAAAAAACAGAAGAGCAGCTTTTTGCAGCCCTTTACTATATAATGGGAAGATATTGGGCTGACATTCAGGGCCACGAGCAGCAGTAGGTAGGCTGGTGCTGCTCAGCAAAAGAAACACGATTCCCTGCCCCCGGAATCCTGTACTCTGCAACGCAAGACTTCTGTCAGTGGAGAGTCACCGTTATACGCAGCTACCAGCCTGCACTGTTATCACTAAGGACCCCCTAGATTAGTAGTAGCAGGTACACTGCCCCATTTCAGAGCCAATGTTTTGCCAATGGGGCATCCCGAATGAGGTGCACCCTATGATACCCTGCAGTGGGATGACCGGACTTTGAAAACCAAAAAACGGGTATTCCTCAAACATAGGAGTAGGACTATTATTTTGCATGGACAAAATGCAAAGAACGGCCTGATTAGGAGTGTTCACCCAACATAGAAAACAGTGATGGAGAGGCACTAAGGTGAATTAAATGCAAATCTTACACATTTTATTATTTGTGTTAATTACATTATTTTCAGCCAGGGATGGCTAACTATTTCGGTATTGGAACAGTTGAGAATTTGCCTCCCTGTGTGTTCATTTCACCCTTGATGAAAGTTGGGATATGTATTAAATTTGCCGGAATAGATGGCAAAAGAACTGATAGTGTCCAGACACCCTAACCCTGCAACCTGGTGGGCGTCCAGCTGCGGTAAATCATCACGTGCTGAGCCGAGTGTCCTAACTTTGCCTGAGGTAAAGTCAGCATAGTTTAATGACTTTGCCTAACTTTCAATTTGGAAATATAAATCTTTATGTGCCTCTAAAAATACACAACCATACAGGGGCTTAACAGTCCAATAATGACTCAACCTATGCCTATCCATTCACAGGATAACAAGCCTCTTAGGCCTAGTTCACCTACATCTCCAAATATCTACACTGACCATATAGCCCTACGACCGTCCACAAATGACCCATCCAAATGGCCTTTCCACATACCTTCAACAGAACCCACATCTCAGCATCTAACACTGAGCACAGATAAAAAACAAAAGCCTCTTTTATTTCCTATGGGATGCTCCTTCCGTATTCAATTAACACTAGCATAACATTATACTTTGATTTGCGTTCCCATCCACTATATTCCCAATGAGCATGGGTCAGTGTTCACTGCTAATATCTGACATGGCCTTCATGAATAAGAATCACGACAAGACCAGATCTTCATTCCATCTATGTGGAGTCGGTAGATTAAGCACTGTTAAATGGTGTGCTTGGTAACACATATAGCGAAAACTGGGGCAAGGAGCGCTAAATACAAAAAAAGTTATCATTATAATTATTAATATGATCACTGATTAATGCCCTGGGTTCACCCAGGACCAGTGCTTAATTTGAGCCAGTGGTTTCTGGTGCTCACCACCAGCGCTTAATTGTCAGCACTGGCATTTATGACAGCTGGTACATGTTGGCGTTGTTTGTGTCATCTAGACATAAGCAGAACAACAGGTGTTTATTAATTCAATATACATTAAAACACCTAATACGTGTCGTCTAAAGCCAGTCTTCTACATTTGGGGGGTTTGAACCGTCTGAATTGTCTCACTTGTAGCAGACTGAGTAGTAGCCGTAGTTTAGATATTCTCATTTGCAACACTGCCAGTGGCAATGGGTGGTGCAAGCTGCGGTAACCTCCAGACGAGGGCCCTGGCACTTATGTTTTTTTTTTTACAAATTAAGCACAACCTGGAGCCCTCCACACTTATACCTCCTTCAGCCACACACACAGAGCAACACTGAAGGGCACTGGAATCCTACACATCAGATTCTCTAGCTCCTCAAACGTACTGCCCTCTGATCCATGCCCTCTCTCGTCCAAACATGTCACTACTATCACAATAATTTCCTTGATCATATGTCAGTGTATTGCACTTTAATACCCCCTTGCATCACAAATGTTTTTTTTTATTATTTCCTCAATCTCTGATGACACTCCACCTGTTATAAGTTGCATGAGTCATTGGTGATTTCAGCTTAAGGGGTATGAGAAAACTATATCCAGTTTTTCGTAGAATGAACAAGTTGTACAGCACCACATCTGTGATGTTTTTGCAGATTTTAAAATTAACCGAAAAAAACAAAAAATGTGGGCAGCTCAAAAGTTGCAATTTTCTTTATAAGTTATATGTATTGTGCATCATGCATACTTTTTGCAGTTATTTTGAGTACCTTTTATCAACAGGGGTTTATTTTACACACAAAAAGTCCAAAGAGATATAGGAGACAGGTTATACAAGAACATTTCTCAATCAGGGAGATAATGGGCCAGATGTATCAAAGGGTTTTGCCCATTCTGTGTCTGTGGGAAAATGTCTTGGTAGATATGGCCCAATGTCTCT
The DNA here is from genome assembly GCF_964263255.1 of Lissotriton vulgaris. Classification (NCBI taxonomy): domain Eukaryota; kingdom Metazoa; phylum Chordata; class Amphibia; order Caudata; family Salamandridae; genus Lissotriton; species Lissotriton vulgaris. Next base: position 1,646,716,635 of record NC_141695.1, read on the forward strand.
CGGGAAGGCATTTTTACAAAAAAACACAGTCTTCAAGTGGCAAATAATAATGCAGAATGTTGTGTTATGTGAAATGGCAAACATTTTCACACATTTTGTGCAATGTGAAATTCGGTAATAACACAAAATGATGCTATTGTAACTGTTCTAAAAAATAGGCTGAAATCGGATTACTGCACAATATTTCCATTGCACCCATGGTCTGAATAAACACCCAAGTGCAATGATTAATCTATTTGAAAGATCAGTTAATGGAGGGTTAGGAAAAGTAAGAGAACAATGTGACAGTTGGATTGGTACTTCCCAAAGGTAAAGGCACCTATTAGTGCCCCTGCCTTTTTTTAATGAATGATGCTAATTTGCCCATTGATTAAAACCCTCCCAGATGTGCAAGTGGTCTTTGTTCATCCCGGTTTACCTGAGCACTTTCCACTTTACTGAGTACACTGGGAACCACTTATGATGCAAACAGGCCACAGTTTATTATATCTTGCGTAACACGTGGTTTATCAAATCACATTACTTGGTTATTATAATATATAATAATACAAAGCACAAATGGACTATATTTACACAGTATTTGTCCTTACTAATATTTTGATCACAAGGCTCATCCCAGCCCTGTGCTATGGCCCCTTAACAGGTGTCTAGTGTATGCGGCTTCCAGGCTTCCCTTGCTACTGTGATCAGTGTGGGTGGCCATCAGGTCCAGCCCGGGCTGCAAATGCTGTGCCCGCTTAAACCTGTCCCTTGCTGACCAAAATGATTTAGTTTTCTTCAAATGCTTTTGGCATTTATTCCTCACATTAACCTCTTTATAGGTGGTGTGACTAATGCGGTGTGTCACAATAATAGTTTTCGTAAACATTTATGCAGGAATTGAGCACATTGCCTAAGAAATATCATTCCATAGAGCATTAAGATAATATAATTTTTTGTTCAAGTCAATGTGACCTGTAAGGATCACACTTGGCGCTCTGCAACAAATCGTTCTTCTCAGTACAAAGCCTGAGCAAGCAGCCACTTAGAATTCCAAGAGCATTCCTCCGTACAGTGACCCAGAAGTGGGAAATATTGCCTGTAACTAAGAGGAGTTACACTACTGTACCGAGAGTGGAAAAAATCCATGCATAATCCCTGATATTGTTCTTGTTCAAAAGGGTACATATGCTTCAAAGGCTTCCTTGACGCCGCAAAGTCCCAAGCTTGGCTGAAGTAGCTGTAGGCAGGAAAGACATCACACAAACCTACCTCCCTTTGGAAACGAGATCCACCAACACACACTACCAGCATTCGTTGATGTGAATGCTATTGTGTTGGCATAAATGTAATCAGTAGAGGTTGTACTGTTAATAGCCAGCCACTGGTAAGAGTTATATTGGGTTTCAGTTTACTTCTCACTAGTTTTATTTAAAGAGGCAATTCAGGGTACAGAAAAATAAGTCTTGCCCCTTTAAGAATCATCACCAATAGGGCTTCTAGGACGTGCTTTGTTTGATGATGTAATTTTGGGTCATGAGATCTATTGTGGCATCATTCATCAAATGGCTCCTTTAAGATTGGCATTTAAAAGTCTACGCAAAAGTCAAACGTAAAAAGTTCCCGGCACAAAAATCATTTTGGAAATGTTCTACACTGTGCCACATCTATTTTCACACTAGAGCAATTAATTATGAGCACTGTACCCAAATAGTGCCTGTGCCTATTCTGCATGTGCTATTTTCGCACTTTCCCCCTTTTATGCACGTGCACTTAGCAGCGGCATAACAGCCCCCGAAGCCCCAGCGGTGCGGGAGTGGGAGGCGAGCTGGGGGGGGGGGGGGGGGGGGGGCTCCATCTCTGTGCACATGTGGCACCTCAGAGCTATTGATTGTGTCCATAGCATTGGGGACCCCTCCATGTACTTTGCAAGGGTGCCCCCCTCAAGTTTCATCACGCCAGTGACAGTTACAGACATCTTAAATACAGGGTGGTTTTTGTTAGGAGCCAGCAACCAGTGCTGCTGAATGCCAGAGTGGCTCCATACCAAGATTTCCTAATATTCATTCCATCCTCATGCCTTTTTCTTTCACCACACGGAGGGCTCGATTCACAAAGGGCCTCTGCACTCATGGCTGGGATCCCAAAGTCATGGCGGGGGACTTGCTCTCGTGGTGTAACCTCTGCAATGAGGAGGTTCTTCAAGAGTGGAGAGCCCCCGCCACAGAGCGGAGGTCTTTAGTGAATCGGGCCATTAGTGATTTCAACGGACAGGTTACCGCAGGTACACCTAGGTACGGGCTATTTGTACTTCTTTAATTTGAAAATCAGAGTGCCAGCACTTCTCAGCAGTGTTGCAATACTTTTAATGGGAAAGTACTGGCACTTCTCAGGGGCAAACAGATACTCCTAGTGAGTAAATAAACATTTAGATGATCATTTTAAGGACGGACCAGCTGGCACTTCCTCTATCTTTATCTGATTCTAGCAGGTTCTTTTTCATCACCACGATCTCCCTTTTTGCCGGTTTTCTTACTTTCTTTTCGTCTATTCTTCCCCCCTTTCTCCCATTATTTATGTAGCTCTTGGAATGCCTCAGCTGCTTCTATTTTCATGTCCCATGACAACGTCCAAAAGCAGCGTGGCCGAGTGCGCACAGTGTCAATAGATTATTAACGGATAGTAGCATTCTAGATAATGTAATTCAAGTCTGAGGTAAGCGTCTACATGAAAATATAAGTATTGTTAAAAAAGAAAAACAATGTAAAGTGACATTTTTAAAGATAGCAGGTTTTAATTTCCACCAGTTTAAAAATACGGTTTACTGAAAGCGGCCGTTGTAACTCCCGGTCCGTTCATAAAAAAGCATACTAAACAATAACAGGGTTCCTGCTTCTGGCCGCTGAACCGCGTCATAGATGTAATTGCTTGCATCTGTGACCAGCACAGAAGTGCCTGGGAGCTAGAGGAAGGCTGCTTCCGTGGGGGACAGGCGCATGCAACACTTTATAAGTACATCAATCAGTGGCGCTTCTGCTTACCTCTTGGGTCTCCTGTAGAGCACCACGTAGAGGAGTACGGCTCCCACCGAGGCAGCGGCCACCGCCGCCGTGGCTTGGGTTGGGACTGTGAGCGGCATTCCGCCGGCCCAGATGTTCGCGCGCGATGCTTCCTGCTCGGAAACTTTTCTGGGACTGCTGCCTTTCTTTCCTGCGTCTCAGCACGAACAGGGCAGCTCCGCGGAGGCCTCTCGTTTCCTCTTGGCCCCTAACGAAACGAGGTTCCTCCCTTTACCTCGCGGCCTGTAAATATCAGCATATTAGTACCACCTGCTTTTGGGACGCCTTGGTTCTGGGGCGAAAACTCTTAATATATCCTCCATCTCGCCCACTCTGCCCCTCCCCTCAGCCACTCATCCGTCCCTTTCGCCCCAACGGTCAGGACAGCGCGAGATGGGCTTTCGGTTACTGAGACAACGGGATAGACTCCTCCGCAGCGTCAGCGGGGGCCATAGTGATCTCTTTATGACGTAGCGAGCGATGTGATGTCATGGTTCTGTTGCTTTAACGGTCTGCTGCGTGCCTGACGCGCCTCAAAACCTCAGCGCGCGCAGGACTGGAGCCCGAGAAGCGGTGGGATTAGTGGCGTCGTCTAAAACGGGGAGCGTAGTGAGATGAAGGAAAAGGGGTGGGGGAGGGGTAAAAGGAAGATAAGTAAGTGGAAGGGTGTGAAAGATAAAGTAAAGTAACGGATAGAAGCATGAGAAAAGGCAGATACCATGTGAGAGATATAGAGAAAGGGTAGGAAGAGGAGAGGCAATGAACGGAAAGCAACAGGCAAGATGATGGCGAGGTGGGAGCGAGGAAATAAAAAAGAGTAGGAGTATAGAGAGAAAAGAGTAACTGAAAGGAAAGTGGATCAAGAGGAGGGAGAGTGGGAAAAAAGGAGAAGAGACTTGGAGAGAAGGGATGGGACATTGAAGTGAGGTGGAAAGCAAAAGTGAGGCACATGAGAAGACACAGAATGAAAGGAGGAGTCAAAGTGGAATTAAGGATCTAAGCAGCAGTGCTTGAAATGGAAAAAATAGAAGTGCAGGTACTCTGAACCAGAGTGCCTGCTTGTTTCTGAGAAGTGCCAGTACTCTCCAATTAAAAGTATTATGTCACTCTTAAAAAGTGCCAGTACTCTCCCTCTCAAAATAAAAAAGTTCTGGTACTCCGTACAAGTGACCTCCTGGTCAACAGGAACACTTGTCTGCTATCAAGCAAACCGGGCCGAAGACGGCTGTAATGCCAGAAACCGGTCCCCGGGAGCTTGTTTCCTTCCCAGTGTAAGAATTGGCTTTTGTAGTTTGGTTTGCCCTGTTCCCATCATGCACTGGGACAGGAACAGACTAATTTGCATACAGCCAGGTTCTGAAACTGGGATGGTGCAGTGAGCTAAAAAACGGTGTTGGATCTAGCCCTGATCTCTTGACTGGGTGAGAGCTTTCTGCTTAATTCAGAGACTCTGTCCCTCACCACCCCTTGTTGTAAATATCTTCTGGAGAGATCACAAATATTCCGAAAGATGTTAAACAAACAGTAAAACATTTATTCACATGCTAACTGAAGTAAAAGAAAATAAGCGCATATCGTGCCTTGCACCACTTAACTTTAGAAACGCATTCATTTTAAACACATCTTGCAACCGTGTAAAATGTGATAAAGTCTCCATAAAAATCCCAAAAAGTATATTTCATTAACATGCAGAAGTGTTTCAACAGAGTACATCAGATATCAGTGATTTGAGTAGTGCTTTTGGAAAGTGATAGTTTTCAAAACTGAATGTTGAAACATTCATGCCTCATCCCACCCTAGCAACTATACATTCCAATAGTGAACTAAGACGCAAGTCAGTTGTCTCATGGACCCTTCTGGGTACTTTATGTAGTTATTATACATGGACAACATTATCATTTATTAAAACAAACACAAGAGCACGCTCTGTACAGCCCACTCCCTAAACTAATTTGTTTCAGGCTTCTCATAAGTGATAAAGAAGAAAGAGGCAAATAAAATGATTAAAGCAGTTGCTTACGATATCACAATTTGGTCAAGTGGAGAAGCCTGAATATTTTCTAGTTTCACATTTAGCAGTTCTATTTCATTCCAAATCAATAATCAAGTTACTTAACCTTTACACTCAACTCTCCCCAGATAGTGAAACACATTTAGCATAAGCATGGGCGAATTTTGCGGATCTCGCGTTCGCGAATTTTGCGGATTTGCGGATTCGCAATCCGCAAAATCCGCGAATTCCCGCGAATTTGCGGATTTTTTTTTTTTTTTGTGTTCGCCCGTGTTTCTGCCAGTTCGCGAGGGTTTTTACAATTTCGCAATTTGCGAACTTACCTGTCGGGTCGCAAGTTTTGCGAACTTGTTGTTTCTACGTGTCCAGCCTGTTTGGGACACTCTTCTTCATCACTGCCACTCTCTGTCACCACTGCCACTCTCTGACTACTCATGCCACCCTCTGGCCCACCCATGCCACCCTCTGTTTCATCACCACACCCTCTGGTTGTCCAGTGTACATTATTTTCGGCAAAGCAAAGCACACCTTCCCTGCCTCAAGTGACCTGAATTAATTTGGGGCTGATTAATGTGTCACAGAATATTTTTTTAGCTGGCACCTGCTTCCTTAGTGCGCCCTGATTAGTGATCTTTTGCACTTGCTAAGTGCTTTCATTGTTGCAAAATTAGTTACAACACCTGCCCTGCCCCAACTGACAATAATGAATTAGGGGCTAATTAATGTGTCACTGAAAGAATTTAAAGTTCCAGCCTGGCACCTGCTTGTCTGCTCCTTTAGCTGTAAATCAGGACCTTTGTGGCATACAGTTAAGGTCAGAGCAGGGTCACACAATAGTTGCAAGCAGGCAACCGAATTCTGGAGGGCCCCCTCAGGAAGCAATACAAAGAATCGTTACAAATCATGAGGTTGACCTTTTGCACCTGCTCATTGCTTTTGCTTTTGCTGAAATCGTTTTGCGGTTTTTTTCGCGCTATTCGCGGGGCGCGGCGTCGTGCGAAACCGACCGCGGAAGCCGCCAATTCGTGCGAATGAGCATTTTATTTTTTTGCGGCTTGTTGTTTCGCGAGTTTTTTTGCAGTATTCGCGAGCCGCTTGCAGCGCAACACGCGAATTTACCCCAAGGTCGAGTACGGGCGCGGCCATTTTGTTTGCGTGACGTATTTCCGTTTCCGCCCGCTATGTATAATCTCGCGCAGTAAGCGCATTGCGAGTAGAGGTTCGCACGAGATCGCGCGGGAAATCTAGAGGTTCGCACGAGATCGCGAGGAAAATCTCGCGCGAACTGACTTTCGCGCTCGGAAACGGGCGCCGGCCATCTTGTTTTTCATTCATTTCCTGTGTCTGGGCATGGTGTTTAATCCTCTTGATATCTTTCCCATCCTTTGCTTGTTTTCAGTTTTTTTTTTACGATTTTGCTTCTTATCTATCCCTCTCTTTTCCTAGCTGTATATTTTTGTCTTTTCTGCTATTTTTCTTTACTTTTAAACTACTTTTGTAAACTCTTTTCTTTTCTTCTTCCCTATCCTATTCTTTCTTAATTTTCTACTTCTTCCTACCTTACCTGCCCAGACCATGGTCAAGCCAGGCGCCGTGAAGCTGCCCAGGCACTTGAGGGCCGCAGCGGCGGCGGGGAGTAGTGCTGGACCCAGTGGCAGGACAGCAGGCGTGAGATCGAGGGGGGAGCAGGTGACGCGCCGGGAGATATTCAGCCCGGAGGAAGTGGGCGCGCTGGTCTACTTCGTCCAGCGCCGCCTGCCCAGGACCATCGCGGGAGGCGGCAGGATCGCGGCCGGCGGCTATAACATGCGGGAGCGCCGGAAGCGGTGGGAGAAGGTGTGCTGGGCCATATCCCACCTCTACGGGGTCCAGCGCACCTACAGCCAGGTCACCCATCGCTGGACGGACCTCCTGGACCGCGAGCGCGACCTGCTGGACCAGCTCGGCTTGGAGATCCCCGGCCTTGGTGAGTAGTAGTAGCCATTGGCATTTAATCACTCACTACTATGATGTTTTCTCCTGCTCTGTGTTGTTGTATTGCAAATATTTGTTTTTTACATGGAGCAAGCCAATAATGCCGCTGATGACGATTACATTGTAGTTAAATTATATTTCAAAATCTTCTGTGCATTTCAGGTGCACTGCTCTCCTTCTCAGTGGGGTTGCTACTATGCTTATTTGTTTTCTATTTCGTGGTCTCATTGGCCTGAGTAACTATTATGTATGAGTGTACTTAACAGAACTGCGTAATGCTAGACACTAGGGGGCAGATTACATTTACAAGCCCCTTGCGCCACGTTTACGTTGCCTTGCGTGACGCAACAGCGGCGTAAACGTGCCGCATCCCTGCAAGTCATTTACAGCATGACGCATCTAGGGAGATGCGTCACGTTATAAAGCCATGGGCCTGCACCACAATGGGTGCGTTCCTAGTACGCAGGGTGGGCGGTCCAGCGGCTGTGCGCCTCGCAAAATTGCCTGCGTGAAATCTACAAGATTTAACGCAGGCACTTCTGCGACGCTGCTACGTCAATTCAATTCCTTATGTCTGCTCGAAGCAGGCGAAAGGACTGACACAGCATGTAAAGTATTGGGTGGCCCTGAGCATTACTGGAGTTGCATTGCGTTGGCGACGTGACTCCAGCGATGCGCCGCTCTTACGTGACGAGATGCGTCACGCAAGTGCCTACCCTTGCGCCAGGGCGCGCCGCATTGTAAATGAGGCACATCTGCCGTGTCGCAAGGGTAGTTTTGCGTGACGCATTTGATCTGGCGCATCTCTGGAGATGCGCCAGAACGCGTAAGTAAGTATGCCCCTAAGGGGCAGAATTGCAATTACCGTCGCATCCCTGCAAAGTAGCAGGGATGCGCCATTAATTGTGCGGCCCGCTACCACCACCAAACATGGTGCGCCGTATTTGCAATGCGGCGCCCCATGGGCCCAAAACGTCACCGAAGCTTTACTGCTGGAGTTGCGTCGCAACGATGGCGCAGCTCCATCAATGCTCTGGGGTACCCTATCTCCCCAATGCTGGGTCAAGCCGTACGTCTGCTTCAAGCAGGTGCAGGGTTTGTGTGACGCATCATTGTCCTAAAGGTGACTGATTGATATTTTGTAGATTTCCCTCAGCCACTATTAGGATGTGTTCCAGCGCAGGAATGCCCTCCCTTGCGCCGGAACGCCCCCTGATGGCGCAGGGCTTTATAACGGGATGCATCTCCCAAATGCGTCACGTTGTTATAATATTATACGCCGCACCATGGCGCCCTTTTTTGTTTAGCTGCTGCGTCACAAAAGTCACGCAAGAACGGCGCAAAAGAGCCGCAAGGGCTTAAATCTGCCCCTTCCTTTGTAACCCTGACAATAAGAAAAATAGTGGCGGTGGATTGATAGTTTGACTATTTAAATGACTGGTAATGTAGCAGGCAACTGTTAGTGTTGTCACTGATCTGACTGAAATCACAATGGAGTTTGTCTGTCACTTTGCGTCTTGCCTGCGGACTGCTGCCTGCCAGTCCTAGGTGAACGTTTCAGTACTTTGTTTAGTGAGTTACGTGACTTTCGAAGTCACAGGTCCGCATATAAATGAAAAGTAACCATAATCAATATAATTTCGCAGAAATATTTTGTTATTGTTCTTTTGAAATGTTTGATTTGGTTGACATTGACAAGCAACAATCATCCATGTTTTCTGTTCTTTCTTTCATGTTGTACGTCAGCTCCCCCCAGGGGCGAGAGGAGGACACAGGAGCAGCAGGCGGCGGATGCTGTTCATCAACAGGGCCAGGATCGGGCAGGCGAGGGCTCCTCTGCTGGCCCCAGTAAGTTTTCATTTTAGACTAGTACCTATTTTTCCTAGCGTTCCTCATTTGACTTTTTTCAAAATTGTCTTTGCTCTTCTTGTAGACTGTATCTAAATTCTTATCCTGCCTCTACTATGACTCCCTGTGGTATTACTAGATTATTCTTATTAGTCTGTCTGTGTAGCTAACTAAGATTGCACGGTTGGCGAAACTCCCATGATTCTAGTCAGCAATAGCTCTATCAACTTAGTGCAGTCCTCTGGGATTGTCCATAATGTCTTTTGAAGTGTTCTATCTGGACTCATGCTTGCAAAAATTGCAAAACCTTTCGCTCAGTCACTCTAGTCTGGACCAAAAAACACAGATTGTATTTAAGTTTAAAAGCTTTATTAAAAGTAAACACATTTATTAAAATGAAGTCATAATAAAACTAAACGTTTAACTGATAATGGAAAAGTGGTTAGTGCTGACGATTAATTGAAGACATTTCTTGTGGTCGAGCCGAGCTCTCACCTGGTTTCAACTTGATCTTGTTGTTAGAAGTCCATCTTCTGTCTGTGTGGAGAAAAATGGTGCGTGTTAAAAAAACAGCCTTCATCAGTTGTGCCAAAAAGTGCAGCAAGACAACCTTCCCTGGAAAAAGGGACATTTTTTTTTAACTTTAACGACAGTCACAAATTACATTGTTTTCACATGTCTTCATTCCTAGACCAAATACTAGTGACTGCTTTATTCTAACATTCTTAAATGTACTTTGTAGGTGGAACATCTGGTGGCGGGGCCAGTGTGGAGGTGGTGGTGCTCGACACCGAGGCGGAGGGCGAATCGGGCGATGCTTCAGGGGAGGAGGCGGCGGCGGCAGCTGTGAGAGTTGAGACGGTGGTGGTGGCGGCCAGAGGTAAGCTCTTATATATTCCTTACTTATTGAGATTGAAGACTAGCTGGGAAGGCAAGAATATGAGATGCATGGCTGGGTGAATGATGAAGCAATGATGGGTGGAAGGACAACAGCCTGGGTGGGTGACACAGAAACTGTATGTGTCCATATACCTGGATCATGCTACTATCTGACTCTTAGATAGCATATGTGTATCTAGAGCAGGGGTACTCCTAGTACGGCCCGCGGGCCGGTGGTGGCCCGGCAAGCCTTCGTTGGCGGTGCGCTGACCTTGCAGACAATCACTGCTCCCCCGGCCCCCACAGAGCAGAGGCTTTTTTGTATTTCACCTGTTAGCGCCCCTGCATCTCCACTCTGACAATCACTGCTCCCCCGGCCCCCACAGAGCAGAGTGGAGATGCAAGGCCACAAAGAGGTGAAATAGAACTAAGCCTCTGCTCTGTGGGGCCGGGCAAGCAGTGATTGTCAGGGTGGAGAAGCAGGGGCGCTAAAACAAACAAAGCCTCAATAATATGTTAATGGTCTTTTAAAGACCTGTTAAGTACTTTGGTGTTGTTGTCTGTGTGTGCGCGTTGAGGAAGCGGTCTCAACCCGGGCTGAAGGCTGACACAGATAGACACACACACAGTGAGATGACAGAGGGAGAGGGAGGGCAGGAGGGAGAGAGAGATGGAGGGAGGGCAGGAGGGACAGCAGGAGGGAGAGAGATGTATGTAAATGCTGGGTCTGGTGGCTCAGTGGATGAGGGCATCTGCTGCAGGGACCTGTGTGCAACCTCATGGTCACAAGTTATCGTTTTGCTTTAGCCCCGCCCCCTCTGACTCCGCCCCCACCAGTGCGGCCCTCGGCCCCAAACTACACTGTAAATGTAGCCCCTGAGAGAAAGTTTGTGAGTACCCATGATCTAGAGAGAGTAGACGGTCAGTGGATGAACTAAGTGTAACTTTGAAGAGCATGTAACACTAACACTGCACCCGCACGTCCGTTCCAGTGTAGGAAAGGCAAGGAAAAGAACTTTTAATTTTGTCCAAATACTACCATAAATAGTAGCAGTAGTTTGTATTGCAAGCACTGCATAGATCCGGTTATTATGGTGGCCACTCCCTACCTCTCTTAATAAGTTTAGTAGTACTCAGTCATTCATGTGTGGATGTATCACTGCCTGTCACTCAATAAAAAGCAAAGCACCTAAAGTCATCCCATATATAAGCAAAAACATCCCATGTGAAGTGATAGATAATCAGATTATTTATCTTCTTCAATTTTCCATTTCTAGTACTCATTTCCACTGTAGGGTGAAAGTTAAATTAATTAAGCAGTAGCCCTTGAGTTGTAACAGAGTATTCTCAGTGCCACCCGTAATAGAAAAGTAAGAGATTCACCACCTGCATGTACTGGACGGGTACAGTAACGCAACGGCAACGCAAGTCTAGGTCACTCCTCATGGCGTGCGTCTCTTTTTCTCGGGTGCAAGTTTACCGCGCTGGCATTATGCCGGCTTGCAGAAAATAACGTACCAATTTTCCAAAACAAGAGACAAGAAGAAGAATAAGACTGGTGTACTTTCATAGTCGACTCCAATGGAAGTCCACAGTGCTCATAGAATTTGTTCCTTAAACTCCCACTAATGTTAGAGCAAGGATGAAGAAGTGTGAGGTTAGATAGATACTGGCCTCAATAGTTATGTAATGCGCTTGCAAGTTGCTAGTTGTACTGCAGCACACATTTCTGCTGAATGATTGAGTTAATCTTAAAGAGCATTGGTTACAGACTATGTCTTTCTTTCTTCATATAGGTTCTCCTTCCAAACGAACAAGGAGGAAGGAGCTGGCTAGAGCGGCCCGGCAACGGAGAATCGAGGCCACTGTTGCGGAATATCGGCGGCTGGTGGCCCTGGAGGACGTGGAAAGTGTGCGGTCGACAACAACGACAACGTCGTCCTCCGTGGCCTCACCGGCTGCCACCGTGACCCAGCACAGTGGTCCACCGAGACTGAGCCGGGCTGCCAAAGGCAAACGCCACCGCCGAGCAGCAAGGCCAACAGCTGCTTCTCACAGGCCTTGCACCTGCAAGGCAGTGAAGGCACGCCTGCGCCGCACCACCCTGATGGTGTCCCGCCTTCAGCAGGAGCTCGCCTTGCTCCGCGAGGAGCATGATGCCCTGGCCCAAAAAGTGAACAGCATCCACCCATAGTGTCCCTTGCCCCTTTTTTAGAGACTTTTGGGGGGTGGGAATTGGGAGTTGGGTTTTTGGGGACTTTTGAAGGACAATCGTTGGGGTTAGGGAGGGTCTTGCGGGAGATTATTTTGTTAGGGATATAAATATACTTTTTCAAACTTTATCTGAGCATACCTGTTTTTTACTGCTTGCCTGGTGGGTGGGGGTTTAACGTTGACTGTTTTCCTGAAAGTTTAGTTCCATTTTCTTCCTTTAAGTGTAAATGCCCAAATGTTTTCAACACTAAGTGCCTCTCACAGACTAAGTGAAGTGAATCCAAGAGTCCTAGGACTTTAGTAGTACTACCTTCAGGCTCTCGTCTCTCGTACTAATACTCCATTATACCCCCAAACCACCAAACGCTTATCTTACCTGTAATTTGTGTTTGAAAGTAGGGCTAGGCCCAGGGCTGGCTCCACGGGAAACACCGAATAACGTTGGCAATCTTGGTCGGATAAAATTTCCTCATAGCGGTGGTAGTAGTGGTGTGACACAGTGGCAGTTGCATGCCTATGAAAAAAAAGAAAATGAAATCTGGTTTGTCCTCCTGAGCAATTCAACGGTACAACTGAGAATATAGCAGGTGACAGAAGTACAGTAGAGCAGTGCCACATTGTAGCCTAACAAATGGTAAAGTATAACTACTAATTCGGTTGAAGTTCTTTCACATTAGCAATGGTTCTTTGTCAAGCAGAGTAAGAATATATCATCGACAACTGTGGAAAGAAAGAATGCGACAGTACAGGGCCTGTGTGGAATTATTGATAACTATATTCAACATAAGGTCTCTGTAGCCAGATACCCGAGAGCCTTGCTGGTCACTATAAATCCATTCACAACAACACTCAATGGGGTTGGTCTGGAAGGTGTCACGTTTACTCCCCGTGATCCAGTCGATGCAAATATGGTTCCACCTCCAAATGTCACCAACACCCAGAAGTGTAAACACAGGGTGTTCGAGGCATTAGGCGAGGGAGAAAAATAACAAACTAAAATAAAAAATGTGGGATGGGTAAAGGTAGGGTCAGCAGGGAAAGGATACCTGTAAGAGAAGACAAGACAGGCATCAGTGAAGTGATGTCCTAACATACAAGGGTACTCTCATATAGTCTCACTAAATAGTCTGCAAGTCTCCCGCCTACTCATGGGAAATGTAGTTTCATAGTACGGTAGGCGCTTAGGGGCTGCGTAACCTGACAGAAGGTATAGTAGATAGAAAAGGAGAAATTGCTTTTTTTCTAGGTGTCCCCTCACTCACCAGGGTTGCCCCTTGGTGACATGCTTCATCATTGGGGCCATCCCAGTCCTCTACGGCCTGGGGCGTGCTGCGACTTGCGAATTACGTAGGAGCACTTACAAATGACTATGTGTGGTGCAGATAGTGGAGTGGACTAAGTGATGTGTTAAGGGATCAATGTAGAAGCCGAGAGAGAGCAAAGAAATGCAGTCACAGTCAGAGAAAAAGGCAAGGGATACTGTATCTATGTGGTTGTAGTGGTCCTGTTGGAAGTGGTAAGTAAGTTGCCCGCAGAAAAAAAATCCTCCTATTAGCGGCACTCCTCCATTGCAGCCGACGCTTCGTCCACCGATGTTGGTCACCAGAAGACACCCTGTCCACTGCCTGCCTGATGCTGAATTGTGGCTCGCTACTGTGAAGCCTGACTCCATCCTTTTTTCCCCATTGCAGAGACTGAAACCCGGCCTGTAATTATTCAACGAAAAACAGGAAGTGATATAATATTACAACACCACTGATAAATAAATATAAGGTATGTAGGCTGTGGAGTGCAAAAAGTCACAATTTGTTTTTCCTAGTAGACAGACAGTACAATGTTTTTGAAAGTGCGTACTCTGAGTCACCTTTTGAAGGATAAGTAAGTATGGGCAAATTAATGTAGCGGATCTTGCCCCTCAAGCTAGGTGTACTGTAAACTGTGTTTTAGAACAAAAATAGATCTTCCTAGCAGTGCTCCCACCCAAAAAACGAGGCCTAGCAGAAAACTGGAGACAAAACTTACTTTGAAAGTAAAAGTAGGCCGAAGTACCCTAATTACCCATTACCCCCCGTGGATTGTATTCAAACCACTTGCAAGCAACCAAGCAAAAGTAGCCATAGCCAGCATCGCTCCAAGACTCGAAATCCCCCCCACTCAAACACATGCAATAGAAATACTGCTAACCCTAACGAACCCTAAGTTAAGAATAGTGGCAAAGGCTTTCTTTAACTATGCCAAATCCCCCCTTTCCCACCATGGATTTTCTTCAAATGACTTGCAACCAAAATTACACATTCTCACGAGTGCTCTAAGACCCCAGAACTCAGTTTGAAAAATCTAGAACACCCCGATACACATGCAATCCTGCTGCTAGGGCTAACCCTAACGAACCCTAAGTTACAAAAAGTGCCAAAACTAAAGGCTTTTCCGCGCGGATTTTGTCCCAACCACTTCTACCCGGTATTAGACCTTCCCAGGAATGCCCCAAGACCCGGCAACCCACCCGCCAAGAAGCATAACACCCCCAAACAGGCCAAAAGCAAAATCTCATACTTGCAATATTTCTGGGCCTTCGGTCCAAACGCGCTGCGTAGCTAGGCCATAAGTCGGGGTTGGCACGACGGATTTCCTGAAAAGCAAATGCAATCAAGATTAGAGTGTCCCAGCAGTGCTCCCAGACCACGAAACTCACCCGCAAACACCAGGAAGCCCCCCTAAGAGCACCTCAAAGGCAAGCAAGTCATCAAAAACACAAAAAAAATTCCGCCTGGGATTTGGTCCAAAACACTTTTATCCGGTATTAGAGCTTCCCAGCAATGGCCCCAGAGCCGTCAACCCAGGAGAAAACGAGTAGAAGACCCCCAAACAGCCAAAGAGCAAAAGTACAAAAATGGGGACTTAGTCACTTTTTCACAAATTTCCCAAATCACTCCGCGCGCGCTCTGCAGCTAGGCCCTAAGTCCCCTCAGCCACCATGGATTTGCTTCAAACCTCTTGCAAAGTAAAGTATATATAGCCAGCAGTGCTCCCACACCACGAAACTCACCCGCAAACACCAGGAAGCCCCCCAAACAGGCCCCCGAAAACGCTACATAGAGCAAAATGTCAGAAATAGCCCCAAAAAAAATCGGCCTGGATTTTGTCCCAACCACTTCTACCCGGTATTAGACCTTCCCAGGAATGCCCCAAGACCCGGCAACCCACCCGCCAAGAAGCATAACACCCCCAAACAGGCCAAAAGCAAAATCTCATACTTGCAATATTTCTGGGCCTTCGGTCCAAACGCGCTGCGTAGCTAGGCCATAAGTCGGGGTTGGCACGACGGATTTCCTGAAAAGCAAATGCAATCAAGATTAGAGTGTCCCAGCAGTGCTCCCAGACCACGAAACTCACCCGCAAACACCAGGAAGCCCCCCTAAGAGCACCTCAAAGGCAAGCAAGTCATCAAAAACACAAAAAAAATTCCGCCTGGGATTTGGTCCAAAACACTTTTATCCGGTATTAGAGCTTCCCAGCAATGGCCCCAGAGCCGTCAACCCAGGAGAAAACGAGTAGAAGACCCCCAAACAGCCAAAGAGCAAAAGTACAAAAATGGGGACTTAGTCACTTTTTCACAAATTTCCCAAATCACTCCGCGCGCGCTCTGCAGCTAGGCCCTAAGTCCCCTCAGCCACCATGGATTTGCTTCAAACCTCTTGCAAAGTAAAGTATATATAGCCAGCAGTGCTCCCACACCACGAAACTCACCCGCAAACACCAGGAAGCCCCCCAAACAGGCCCCCGAAAACGCTACATAGAGCAAAATGTCAGAAATAGCCCCAAAAAAAATCGGCCTGGATTTTGTCCCAACCACTTCTACCCGGTATTAGACCTTCCCAGGAATGCCCCAAGACCCGGCAACCCACCCGCCAAGAAGCATAACACCCCCAAACAGGCCAAAAGCAAAATCTCATACTTGCAATATTTCTGGGCCTTCGGTCCAAACGCGCTGCGTAGCTAGGCCATAAGTCGGGGTTGGCACGACGGATTTCCTGAAAAGCAAATGCAATCAAGATTAGAGTGTCCCAGCAGTGCTCCCAGACCACGAAACTCACCCGCAAACACCAGCAAGCCCCCCAAACAGGCCCCCGAAAACGCTACATAGAGCAAAATGTCTGAAATAGCCCAAAAAAAAATCGGCCTGGATTTTGTCCCAACCACTTCTACCCGGTATTAGACCTTCCCAGGAATGCCCCAAGACCCGGCAACCCACCCGCCAAGAAGCATAACACCCCCAAACAGGCCAAAAGCAAAATCTCATACTTGCAATATTTCTGGGCCTTCGGTCCAAACGCGCTGCGTAGCTAGGCCATAAGTCGGGGTTGGCACGACGGATTTCCTGAAAAGCAAATGCAATCAAGATTAGAGTGTCCCAGCAGTGCTCCCAGACCACGAAACTCACCCGCAAACACCAGGAAGCCCCCCAAACAGGCCCCCGAAAACGCTACATAGAGCAAAATGTCTGAAATAGCCCAAAAAAAATCGGCCTGGATTTTGTCCCAACCACTTCTACCCGGTATTAGACCTTCCCAGGAATGCCCCAAGACCCGGCAACCCACCCGCCAAGAAGCATAACACCCCCAAACAGGCCAAAAGCAAAATCTCATACTTGCAATATTTCTGGGCCTTCGGTCCAAACGCGCTGCGTAGCTAGGCCATAAGTCGGGGTTGGCACGACGGATTTCCTGAAAAGCAAATGCAATCAAGATTAGAGTGTCCCAGCAATGCTCTCAGACCATGAAACTCACCCACAAACAGACGGAACCCCCCCTAAGAGCACCTCAAAGGCAAGCAAGTCATCAAAAACACAAAAAAATTTCCGCCTCGGATTTGGCACAAACCACTTTTAGTGCTTCCCAGCAATGGCCCCAGACCCGTCAACTCACCTGCAAAGAGGTAGAACAACACCCCCACAAGTGCTGAGTCTTTCTTCATTGGGCGTAAACCAGCCCTCTGCTTTGATGGAAATAGGAGTCTGGAGGAGGAGGATAGAGGAGCATGTTCTTCTGAACTTGTGAACCTGAGGAATGCAGACTGCGGCACCTTCAAATAAATTAGCAAACAAGTGAAGACAGTTCTGCTGATGGGCTTGTCTTTGTGATAATCTGATTAAAGTTTGAATTATATTAACTGTGCACAACAAAGAAAGACAGACACACAGGAATAAAAGTGAATAAGGATGAAAAAGAAAGTTATTGATTCGTTGTCTCATTTTCAGGGCTCGAAGTCGGAATCACGGTCCAGGAATAAGAATAAGGCTTCGTCATCATACTCTGCGAATTCAGCCCGGGTGAGGTCAGTGCCACCTGACAGAGTAGAAATTCCCTCATCTATGGTGCTGGCCACCTCCTCTTCATCCGGCACGCTCTCTCGTACTCTTATATCTGGTGGTATGAGGTGCTGATTCATCTTGATCATTGTTAACCTCTCCACATTTTTGGGCGAGAGGCGGCTCCGTTTGGGAGTTACAATCCCACCAGCCGCACTGAAAACCCGTTCAGAAGACACACTTGCGAGTGGGCAAGACAAGTAGTTTAAAGCCAGGTTGGTGAGCTGTGGCCACAATTCTTTTTTCCCATGCCAATACGCCAATGGGTCAGAATTAACATAGACCTCTGTGGAGTCATTCAGATAGTCCTTCACCATCGACTCAAGGTCCTCCTCCAAGGTTCCTCCACTTTGCGTAGCTCTTGCTGTGCCTCTGGCCTTTTGAGAACCAAACCCACGCAGAGCTAGCCAATCCTCTTCAGCCTCCAATGTTTCTGCTGTCTTTCGTGCAGATGATGCGGTTGCCGGTGTCTTTAACGGCTGAGAGGTCACTTGTGCCACAGCCACAGGTGCAGAAGTGGATTGTTTTGACTGGGGATGGCCTGCTGATGTACTGCCATTTCCTTCAATTTCCAGCCGTTCTGTTTCAAACTTCTTGGCTGACAAGGCTAGCCAACGTTTGTACTTTGTAACATCTTCATCAGCAAAAGCAAAGAATGCTCTGCCTGCCAGCGCCTTTTTGTAGCGTGGATCCAGAATAGTAGCACAAATGTAATGCTGTTCTGAGTGGATCTTTTGAAGACGTTCATCACCTTGTAGGAGCTCTAATAATTGCTCAGCCAGAAGCAAAGAAGAGCCTTTCTTTTTGTCATCTTTTCGAAACACAGAACACACCTCCTTCAGTTGGTCCTCCAGCATGTACAACAATGGGATAGCTTTTCCCAAATTAGAGTCCTCCTTGCTGACTGCACGCGTGAAGACCTCAAAAGGACGAAGCATGCGTGTTAGGCTTTCAACTATGTTCCATTGCGGCCCACCCATCCTCAGCTCCTCTATACCCTCTTTCAAGAAATATTGATCGAGTTGCGTATACTGCTCATACAGACGCTCAAGCATGTAGAAGGTTGAGTTCCAACGTGTTACCACCTCCTGGATGAGTGCTTTCACTGGCATTTGACATTGATATAGCATGCTCCTCAGCTGCTTGCGGGCCTTAAAAGAATGCCTGAAATGCTTGCAAATTTTTCGGCAGTTCTCCAATACACTGTACGCTGCACTGAGTTTATTACCCAAGAATTTTTGGACAACCAGGTTTATACAGTGCGCCAAACACGGCACTCTGAAATAGTAACCGTCCCTCATGGCCTTAACTATATTGGAGCCATTGTCCGTGGAAACATAACCAACCTTGCGTTTTAGTGGGGACAGACAGTTAAGGACCTTTGTGTTAAAGACATCCAAAATGTTTTCTGCTGTGTGACGTTTCTCCAAACCAAACATGGCTAGTGTTGCATGTTTCCGAGCACCTTTAAAAACAATGTTAGTGTCAACACCTGAGTTTAGCTTTGCTTTAGCCCCTGAAAAAGAGACCCAGTGTGCAGTGATGCACATGTAATCAGCGCCTGCGCCACTGGTCCACATGTCTGTTGTCAGATGTATAGTGTGAACAGCACTCTTCTGCAAAGCTGCCCCAATCGCCTTCAGAACATCTTCATGTAGTGCTGGAACCGCAACTCGGGCAAAATAGAACCGGCTAGGAACCTTCCATTTAGGGCAGAGCACTGCCACTAATTCTAGAAAACCAACCCCTTCGACAAAAGAAAAAGGGAGAAGGTCCAGAGCTAGCATTTTAGCCAGCTTAGTGTTATACAGACGGGTCATTGGGTGGTTGCGTTCATATTGCGCTTCTGTAAACAACATCTTTTTAATGTTGCCCTGGACCAATGATTTACGGGATGATGATCTCTTCGACCCAGTTACGCTCGCTGATGAACTTTTCCGCATTGATGTCTCACTCTCTCCCACACTCTTAGTGTGGCTCCCATGGGGTGTGCTGCTGACATGGGAACTGGGTGTAAGTGAAGTGTTTGGATCGTCTTCTTCTACCTCCTCGTCATCAGCAGATGACAAATCAACGTTTTCATTACGTGCAATTCCGGCTTTCTTGACCGCCTCTAGGTGCGGAAACCATTCGACAGGGTGCCTTCTCTCAAGATGACCTCTCTGGCCTCCGGTACCATAGTTAGAACCAAGCTTACCACGACTATATCGAAGCTTACAAAGGCTACAAATGGCTACGTTTTCCTTTTTTGGGCAAACACTAAAGAAGTCCCAAACTGGAGACTTGAAATGTCTTCGGGGGCCGCCGCCGGAGGAGGCGTCGATACTGGTGGTGGTGGTCCTGCTGCTAATGACAGATGAAGTGGAGGATGTGGATTGCCGAACTTCAGTACGTTTTGCACTTTCACCACCACGAATTGAGGTCGAGGACGAGGTGGGTACCTTCTTGCGAGGAAGAAATATGGAAGCGGTAGGTTTTGGTGTACTACTTAACTCCAAATCTAATGATTCCATTTCCATTGCCTCCTCGCCGACATCATCATCACGCTCAGCAGCTTCTCGGGATAGGGTCAAAATGTCTCTTTGCTGCATGCCCGGTGGGGCTGCAGTGACCTTTGTGATGACTGGCTCGTCGTCATCGTGAGAGGCTTCATCACCAGCAGTATCTGTCACTTCTTGTTGAGCCTCATCACACTCCATAGGTTTGAGTTTTTGGACGACCTTCCTTTTACGCTTAGGTACCGGTGGCAGATCATGGTGTGCCTCTGCCTCACTGTCAGACCGCAGTTGTCGTGGTTCCCAAGACAGATCACTTGCACCAGAACGAGGTGGGCTTGAAGAAGATGTAGACACCCCCCTTGATCTTTTCCTTGCTAGGGATGTGGAAGACAATGAATGATCATCAGGAGGAGTGGCTTCCAATGATACCTCAGCTTCATTGTCGATTTCCAAATGTGCCCCTACTTCGGGAGGAACAACTATTGTGGGCACTTGTGAACGTCCATGCACCTTTGCTTGCGCATCTCCTTTTGCTGCCTCTCCTTCCACATGTACTTGGGCGTGTACTTGCACATGGTGTTGTTGTTGCGGCTGTGGTTGTTCAACACTTGTCAGATGAGTTACAACAACCTGTGTTGATTCAGGGACATTGCTGCTACTTTCTTGCGATGAGCCAACATCACTGGTCGATGGTGATTGGAGAAGTACACTGACTGCCTCTGAAGCACTCAAGGGCTTTGACTTAAGTTGGCGTGGTGGTGGAGGCACTGAACCCAATGGAGCAGGGGTGCTGCTCTCAGGTTGGTCCCCAGCAGATCCTGCTGCTGCAGGCGTACTTTTTCTTTTGCTCCCAAAAAAAGTGGCGGGTGACACACCAGCCTCCTTGGTAACTTGCTTCTTCTGCTCCTTACTAGCAACTTTCTTGCTAGAGGAGCTACGGAGAACTTTCTTTGGGGCCATCTTCTTCAGAGCAGGTCAGACAGCAGGCCGCAGTTGCACGAATTGTAGAGTTGTCTGAGGCCAGACGTGACGTCGCGTGACGTTATGCTGCACACACACACCGCTGCAGGACTTCTTCCTGGCACTGGTGGTTCTCTTGAGTCTTGTGCACCTAAAAAAAATGGAAGACAGAGGAACATCAGTTCAGTTATAGAGCACAAAAAAATCGAAAAACACTGCAAAATCAGCACAATCCCAATCCATCCATGCCCTCCATAATGTTTAAATTCAAGACAACCCACAGAAAGACTAGGCCCATGCAAGACTCACTACCCCTGGGCATAAATAAAGGTTGAAAAGTAGGCAAAATGGTTGGAGGCCTAACAACAAAGCCTGCATTCAAAATGGCCACTTGCCTGCCAAGCACATGGCCAGTGCCTGTAGCTGCACTCAAAATGGCCACCAGCCACATGGCATGTCCCTCCCCATGAACACCCCCAAAAATCGAAAAACACTGCAAAATCAGCACAATCCTATTCCATCCATGGCCTCCATGATGTTTAAATTCAAGACAGCCCACAGAAAGACTAGGCCCATGCTAGACTCAAATACCCCTGGTGAAAAGGCCCCAACAACAGGTCAAAAATCGAAAAACACAAAATTGTACAAAAAAAAAAAATCGAAAAACACAGAAAAATCAGCACAATCCCAATTCATCTATGGCCTCCATGATGTTTAAATTCAAGACAACCCACAGAAATACTAGGCCCATGCAAGACTCACTACCCCTGGCATAAATAAAGGTTGAAAAGTAGGCAAAATGGTTGGAGGCCTAACAACAAAGCCTGCATTCAAAATGGCCACTTGCCTGCCAGCACATGGCCAGTGCCTGTAGCTGCACTCAAAATGGCCACCAGCCACATGGCATGTCCCTCCCCATGAACACCCCCAAAAATCGAAAAACACTGCAAAATCAGCACAATCCCATTCCATCCATGATGTTTAAATTCAAGACAGCCCACAGAAAGACTAGGCCCCATGCACCACTCACTACCCCTGGTCAAGGCCCCAACAACAGGTCAAAAATCGAAAAACACAAAATTGTACAAAAAAAAAAATCGAAAAACACAGAAAAATCAGCACAATCCCAATTCATCTATGGCCTCCATGATGTTTAAATTCAAGACAACCCACAGAAATACTAGGCCCATGCAAGACTCACTACCCCTGGCATAAATAAAGGTTGAAAAGTAGGCAAAATGGTTGGAGGCCTAACAACAAAGCCTGCATTCAAAATGGCCACTTGCCTGCCAGCACATGGCCAGTGCCTGTAGCTGCACTCAAAATGGCCACCAGCCACATGGCATGTCCCTCCCCATGAACACCCCCAAAAATCGAAAAACACTGCAAAATCAGCACAATCCCATTCCATCCATGATGTTTAAATTCAAGACAGCCCACAGAAAGACTAGGCCCCATGCACCACTCACTACCCCTGGTCAAGGCCCCAACAACAGGTCAAAAATCGAAAAACACAAAATTTTACAAAAAAAAAAATCGAAAAACACAGAAAAATCAGCACAATCCCAATTCATCTATGGCCTCCATGATGTTTAAATTCAAGACAACCCACAGAAATACTAGGCCCATGCAAGACTCACTACCCCTGGCATAAATAAAGGTTGAAAAGTAGGCAAAATGGTTGGAGGCCTAACAACAAAGCCTGCATTCAAAATGGCCACTTGCCTGCCAGCACATGGCCAGTGCCTGTAGCTGCACTCAAAATGGCCACCAGCCACATGGCATGTCCCTCCCCATGAACACCCCCAAAAATCGAAAAACACTGCAAAATCAGCACAATCCCATTCCATCCATGATGTTTAAATTCAAGACAGCCCACAGAAAGACTAGGCCCCATGCACCACTCACTACCCCTGGTCAAGGCCCCAACAACAGGTCAAAAATCGAAAAACACAAAATTTTACAAAAAAAAAAAATCGAAAAACACAGAAAAATCAGCACAATCCCAATTCATCTATGGCCTCCATGATGTTTAAATTCAAGACAACCCACAGAAATACTAGGCCCATGCAAGACTCACTACCCCTGGCATAAATAAAGGTTGAAAAGTAGGCAAAATGGTTGGAGGCCTAACAACAAAGCCTGCATTCAAAATGGCCACTTGCCTGCCAGCACATGGCAAGTGCCTGTAGCTGCACTCAAAATGGCCACCAGCCACATGGCATGTCCCTCCCCATGAACACCCCCAAAAATCGAAAAACACTGCAAAATCAGCACAATCCCATTCCATCCATGATGTTTAAATTCAAGACAGCCCACAGAAAGACTAGGCCCCATGCACCACTCACTACCCCTGGTCAAGGCCCCAACAACAGGTCAAAAATCGAAAAACACAAAATTTTACAAAAAAAAAAAATCGAAAAACACAGAAAAATCAGCACAATCCCAATTCATCTATGGCCTCCATGATGTTTAAATTCAAGACAACCCACAGAAATACTAGGCCCATGCAAGACTCACTACCCCTGGCATAAATAAAGGTTGAAAAGTAGGCAAAATGGTTGGAGGCCTAACAACAAAGCCTGCATTCAAAATGGCCACTTGCCTGCCAGCACATGGCCAGTGCCTGTAGCTGCACTCAAAATGGCCACCAGCCACATGGCATGTCCCTCCCCATGAACACCCCCAAAAATCGAAAAACACTGCAAAATCTGCACAATCCCATTCCATCCATGATGTTTAAATTCAAGACAGCCCACAGAAAGACTAGGCCCCATGCACCACTCACTACCCCTGGTCAAGGCCCCAACAACAGGTCAAAAATCGAAAAACACAAAATTTTACAAAAAAAAAAAATCGAAAAACACAGAAAAATCAGCACAATCCCAATTCATCTATGGCCTCCATGATGTTTAAATTCAAGACAACCCACAGAAAGAATCAGTCCACCCACCACTGAGTACCCCTGGGAAAAGGCCCCAAAACAGCAAAAAAATCGAAAATCCCAAAATTTTAGTTGCAGCAACTGTAATGCCCCAAACAAACTTACTTGTAAAATTTCTAATCCAACAGTGATCCAAAGAAAGTCAAAAAGGCCTCAAATCCAAAGATCCAGCAGCATCCACAAAAGGTAATCCTTCCAGGTCCACATCCGAATGAAAAGTGACCAGGAGATGGACAAAGCACTGGGAGGAGCCTGCTGAACAGGAACAGGAAGTTGAAGACTATGGGGCACTTCCTTCCTCCCACCCCCCTGCCCCCCTCCCCAAAATGGACTCCTCGCTAAAAAAGTGCAGGCAAATGTCAAACTAAGGAGTTATTCACATAAAAATCATCATTTCTAGAAGGTTTATGCTGCTTGCTGGTGGATTTCTTGTGCAGAATTGCAAATTTATATTTTCGCGCGCCGCATCTCAAATCTCGCAATTTGCGAAGTACCGCGAGACGTGATCTCGCCGTACTCGCGTTGACAAACTCTCGCTGGCAAGCCGCGATGACGTAATCGCGCTCGCCAATTCCCGCGGGATCACACAGCAAGATCCAAAATGGCGCAGCACTCGCAAACTATCGAAAAAAACAACTCGGCAAACGATGATAAACGCCGCGCGCCGCAAAAATTGTATCACCAACGCCGCGCGCCGCCAAAAAAATCCGCTGCGTGCGAATTTGCGGATTTTGCGGGAAATCCGCAAATCTCGCGGATTGCGGATTTCCCGAAAATCCGCAAAATCCGCGAGCGGAACGGATTTTCCGCCCACGCTTAATTTAGCATAATAGAACACATTTATGGCACTTCTTGGTAACAGGGCTTCATTTAGAGGGCAGTATGGAATAAAACACTCAAAATAACTCCATGATTCACTGTCCACACCATGCAGGGTTCGATTGGGATTGAAAATCGGCCCGGGCAGCAAAAAAAAATCGGCCCACATTTGCATAATGAATTTCCTCATATGACTGCTTCGGCGTAATATTATTTTAAAAAAAAGCTGGAGTAAAAAAAATGCACACATTAGTTTACACTGCTGAAAGACACCTGGAAACAAGTGAGGCCACTTCTATGATGCCGCCTGCCCCCACTCAGTATGTGCACACGTTAATGGGCCGGCCAGCAAGACAAAGGTAGTGATACCCCTGCCTGTTGCTAAACAGGAGGTAACGAGCACCCATCTGCCTATAGAAAGACCACTCAGGTATCCACTGGGCCGCTGTCTGTTCGAACAATAGAGACAGCTCCCAAATTGGCCCCCAGACTGCTCATAAAAGCAGCCCACAGCAGGAACTCGGACACCGGCCCCCCGGCATTGCCCAAATGCCCACGTTACCAATCCGGCGCTGACACCATGTACATGCTTAGCTCTCCCTGTGCCACCTTGCCTTGTGTTTCCTTGAGGGCCCACTTAAATTGCTCATATTTTAGTTTGCTTGCACATTTAGGCTGCTTTCCCTTGCACAAGTTACTCTTGCCACGTTTATTTTTATGCCACAACATTATTTCAGAAAAGCAGTCTACATGTTTATGTTAATGCTTCAGACTATCTGAACATATTGAACAACGTCAAACAACACTGTGCCTGGTCGATATTGGTATCAGGTTAGCAAATGTAGCTTAACGCTAGACACAACATACATTCACATGTGCTGTTTTAAAAAAACACCTTTCGAACATATACACAGAGACGTGCCATTTTGAAAACATAGAAAAGACATTCTAGCAGACCAGATGTCGACATTCTAGCAGAGCAGATGTCCAGAGACAAGAGGGCTGCGCCAGATGACATGTAGAACAACTATTTATGCATTACAGGTATGGGGTCCCCCACTCATGCTAGAGATCTCATAATAGAATACTGTGTTTTCATATTTAGGGTGGACTGAGGCAAATAATGCACCATCGTAAGACTTGTCATTGTTTATAGTTTTCTTGTAATGCTCATTACGCTGTTGGGATGCATAGGTTTTCTAGTTGCAGCACAGATGTTTTTTTAAAAAAATATTTATTTTTATAAATTGTATACAATCACAAGCAGTTAACCACAGCTGGCAAATATCTTTAGTACAGTGCTGTTTATGCAGTAAACCCTTTGTTGGCTAGGTTTTTGATAAAGAGATAGGTGTAAGGAGGAACGGACAGAAAAGTTAGAAATGAGATAGAGAGAGAGGATAGTACAGGCAATTAGAGAGGTATACATTATTGGTTTAACATTAGCGACCGATATATATCAACTGCAATTCATTTTGTCTCAACTCAAGATTATTAAGTTCGTCTTCAAGTCTTTCTGGTTCATGCTTGTGCTGTGCCTTGGGCCGTGGATCGTACAGTAGGTGTTAGGGTCGGTTTTCTATGGAGGCTCGTAGGGGTCTAGGTACCTGTTCAGAGCTTCCCATAGTCCCCTTGATGTCGATTTCCAGGGGGAGTGCTGTAGCGCCAAGCGGTCCGCTCCTCTGAGGTGAGTGACCAAGTTGATCCAATCTTTGTAGCTAGTTTTGCTAGTGTCTTTCCAGTTGGTTAGTATCAGGTTGACCGCAGCTGTCAGAAGCAGGTCCATTAGTTCCTTCTCCCTCTCAGAGGAGAGGTCAGTTTGTATGTTTGCCGTGGTGAGGGAGGCAAAGTCTCTTGTTAATTTGCATTTAAACACATTGTCTATGAAATCAAATACCCTTCCCCAGAACACCTTGAGTGTTGGGCATTGGAAGATAAGGTGCGCTAAGTCTCCCTTCCCTGTGTTGCAGTTCCAGCAGAGGGAGTCTTCCCTGAGGCCTAGTGTGTGTAAGCGGTCTGGGGTCCAGAAGGTTTTAGGGAGTAGCCAGAATTGTATTTGTGCTAAGGCTGGGGTGATCTTGTTTTGTGTGGCCGATGCCCACAGAGTTTTCCACTCATGGTCATTTATCGGGGTTGGATATGTTTATCCCAGTATTTACTTGTTTTGGCGTTAAGTTTGGTGGTTTTTGGGCGTAGAAGCGTGTATATTTGCGAGACATGATGGCCTAGTTTGTTGATATTTTCTACATAGCCGAAGATAGAGGGTTGGGCGCTGGCTAAACTTGTCTTTGACAAGGCTGTTTTTATTATTAGGAATGTGTATAGGTCTATGTCTTCCAATTGGTGGATTGCTTTCAGGTCAGAGAATGTAATGGGGGATGTCCCCTTCTCGATTTGGTGTGGATAGGATATACCACTTTCTATCTATGTCTCGTAGTTGAGACTTTTCCCTTTAAATTTGATCCTGCTATTTGCCTACAGTGATTCTGACTTGGTCCCTTTGATACTAACATCCATTTGCTTGTCGAGTTTTAGCAGTGCTATTTTAGTGTTTTTAAAGATCGGTTTAGATGTGTATGAGTATGTGTTTGCCGTTAGGACTAATGGGCTTAGGTTATTCGGAATGGCTTTCTCTACCTGCAACCACACCGGTGTGTATTTGGACGCCGTGGCAACCCATTGCGTTCCTCGTTTAGCTTGGAAGGCTAGTTGGAAAACCTTGAAGTCTTAATAGAGCACAATATGTTTCAATAAATATTGTAAACTGTTTTTGTGTCTTTTTTGTTTATTATGGAAATGCAGGAGTGACAAAATGAAAGATTGACAAGCTGTTTCCACGGGTCACTGAGGGGACTAGAGTGTTGCTTTCTGGGGTGCTAAATTACCTTTTTATAAACAATAAGATTCTACCCTACAAAGGGAATAATTTTTATTTTTTATTTTTAGTGGTTCTGAAAAAGGTGTAATAGTGATCCATGAGATGTCATGGGAAAGCACTAGGTGTTTTTAAAATACCCCTCACACACTAAGAATTCCTTAGTGTCATGCTTCATCATAGGGGTCTTCCCGTCCCTCTACGGGGCGGGGCGTGCTGCAACCTACGAATATGTGGGAGCACTTTTCTTGGTGAAATAGGCTATGCGTGGTGTGGGAGTGAGAGTGGTAGGGTCTGTGAAGAATATGGAGTGAATTGTAAAAATTCCCTGGCTAGTGGAAAAAACAAATGTTATTCACTTCCCTAGCTGGAAATATTAAAAATGGGGATGCGTAGGTGGTATACTTTAATGAGATGCCCCCTACTGGGTCAACATGCTTACTCGTCAGGACCTAATAAGATCCATACTGCACTCAAAATATATCAATTGATTTATATATATTGTATGCCGATTTTTCAAAACAAACATGCAAAAATTGGCATGTCTGACAAAAAGGGGGAAATTGCACCCTGTAGTATCGAAACTGAATTGGTATCTGTAAGGATAGAAGAACATAAAATAAACAAACCAGGTGATTGTCTTTTAAACACATCACCATAATGTGGAACCACAGTGTTAGGCAAAATTTGCTGTGATATATTTTTCTTGAAGTTCAGGGGCACCGCACTTGTTCTTTAAAAGCGGGTGTTGTGCTGCCCACTTGGTAATAACATTTGATAAAACATTAACGTAAAGACATAAAAACACAGTCACATACGCACACATATTTATCTTTTCTCAACAAGTTATCTTTTACAAGGGTTTACTGAGTGGCATATGAAGGAGAATCAATCATACGTCCACTTGTACAAACATGCAGAAAGAAGAATTTCTATGGGCAGACTAGGCGGCATAATTTCCTCTTGAAACCAAAGAAGATGGCCAAGGTAAATGACTGTCTGACACAAGAGTGTCTGGCACCTCAAAGGTTTGTTAAGAAAACCGTCACACACCAGCCTAGTTGGGGTCATGCTTCATCATCGGGTCCCAGCCGGGTAGCCGAATGCTACCCAGCTGTGCTGTGACGCCTGTTTACAATGGAGCAGGATGAGGTGTGAGTGAATGTGATGAAGTGAGTGCAATTGTAAAAATACCGAGAGAATTCTACCTGTTGCTTTATTCCTGGTGATCTGGAGTATGTTTAAAAACAAGAGAGTGGATAATGGGCTACAAATACTATGAGTAGCTTGTTATTACCCTATGGTGGTCGACATGTGTCAGCCCGTTAGAAAAAATATTAGGGCTTTCTTCAGGACCTCACAAAACAAAGTGAGTGATGTGTAATAGTGAGTGAAAAGCATTTTTAGCACTTGCGCTAAGGAGTGCTATGCTATATATGCCTGGAGGACTGACCATATGTGGGTCCTCACAAAATATCCAACATCTGTAAGGAAACATAATTTCATCGTCATGATTTTATAGTGAAAAGCGTTTTGTTAGAATGAAAAGCGTTTTGTTAAAAAGCACAATGTACATACGCTAATAGGAAGGATAGTCTGACTCCATGAGCTTGCACTGAATGAGAGGTGGCCTCGAAATATGCACTGCGGGTAAAGTGAGAGGTTACGTAATGTTAATTTAAACCAATCTCACCGTATTACCAAAGTGAGAAAAGTAGGGGGCTTGTGATGTTCATGAAACGAGCTGTGTTTAAAGATCTGCTCAAGTCTTACTTACATGATAAAGGCTATGCCCTCACCCATAAATACCTCTGTGCAGCTCCGCGAAACTTTCTGTCTACGTTCACGCTGTGTTTATATCTGGTCATTAATTGAAGAAAAATCAGCGAAACAGGTTATAAAACAACCAGAAGGCTGCAGACTTTAAAAATGGGCGCCTTCTTTGTGCTGATGGTATCTTGAAAGAAGGAGCACTCCTGTATGGACTCAAGCAATGTACAGCGTAACCTTTTCTAAAATGGCTTCCTATTAATGTGCACACCAGGAATGGTAGATATTCCTCTTCCTGGTGCCGCTCTATCTTATTGTTCTGATAATTACTGATAAGTCGCTTCTTGCGAGTGCTTCAGCATGCGTGTTACAACGAAGACTCATTACTTGTAAACTGCAGTTTTACTGTACCAAGAAAGACCAGTTCTTTTTCTTGCATTGTATTGGTGAAAAAACAGACTATTTAGAAAACAATTTATTAACAGAATGTGTGCAAAGAATATTCGTGTTGTCACAGGTACAGTGTTGTTTCCTTATTGCCAAGAAAATGTTTGGAAGATTGAAAAATGATAAACCAGAGCACTTGATTCTTATAGCAACTTGGGGAGAGTATAGATTGCCATGAGATATTTGAAATGTCTGAAAAACACAGATGGACCAAGTTTAGTAATGGCCACTGTGATCACTTTGATACCCTTAAGGCATTGGGAGATTCATAATTGGCCCTATGGGATTTCATCATTCAAACCACTGATGTTTGTCTTCAGACGGAACACTCATATCTGTTCCTTTTCAAAAAAGTCTCGTTAGGAACTTGTTCGATCACTGTCCAAGAGATGTCCTCTGATGTGTGTCCTATTTTTCTAAGAAGTGAGATGCCATTTTAGTGGTGCTTTTCTTGCACTTGATGTTGCTCTTATGTTCTCCTATCCTAGTTTTTACTGGGCATGTGGTCATTTCCACATACTCCATTAGGCATGGACAGGTGATAAGATATACTACTTGCTACTGTTGCAGGTAGTGAATTTTCTCTGTTCCTATTTCGTGCCATTGAGGAAAAAGATTTCTTTGCTCTTCGTTGTTAGTTGTCAGACTTTGTATTTACCGCATGGGTAGTGTCCGTGAATGCTGGCCACTGATGTTGATTGGTCAGTTGGTCCAATCTCTCAGGGTCTTGTGTGTACAATCATGTCCTGAATGCTTTTTCCGCGTCTGTGGGAGAAAATTGGTTTTGGAAGATTCTTACCACCACTGTTCAAGATCCGCCAATGTTTATTGACGATCTTGGTTACCTGATTGGAGTTGGCGTTGTATGTTATTATGCAGAACGGCAGTCTTTCATCAGGTTTTGGTTGAGCAGGTTCCAACAGACTTTCCCTGCAGTTATTTCATGCCCTTTTGTAAGCTTGGTCTATCACCCTCTTGGGGTATTACCTCATTTCGAGTTTCCTTTTAAGATCCTCTGATTGGCTTTTGAAGTCGGTAATTTCTCTACAATTACGTCTAAGACGTAGAAATTGCCCGTAGGGGAGATTGTCCCATAGGTGTTTAGGATGGAAGCTGTGACACGACAATAGACAATTTTTGGATGTTGTTTTGAAATGCATTGTGGTCACAAGTCTCCCATCACTTGGTGATATATTTAGGTCAAGGAAGACCAGTTCATTATTTGAAATGGTGCTGGTGAAATTTAAGAATTCATCCTGGTAGTTGAGCCAAGTGATGAAACGTTTGGCTGTCACTTCATCCCCATCCCAGATGGTTAGTATATCATCAATATACCGTTTCCAGGTGTTGATGTGGTTATGAAAAGGATTGTCTGGGTGTGGGAATTTTGTTTTTCCAGATGATGGACATGGAGACCAGCTATACTGAGAGCAAATGTGCTCCCCATACTGATCCCATGTTTCTGGAGGTATAATGTCTTGTTGTACTCAAAGACGTTCTTTTTCAATGCCAGGCTTCAGCATTCCATAATGACGTTCCTAGGTGTTTGATAGTCCCATTCTGTATTGAAAAGTACTTCTTCAATGATGTTTAAAGTCACATTGTGGGGGAGACTGGTGTATAAACTCTCCACATTACAGGCTATCAGAAGTTGGTGTTGAGGATCAAAGGAGATGTCTTCCAGAAGTACTAAGACATCTTTTGTATCGCTTAGATATGTTGATTTTTTTGCAGCATAGGTCTTAAGTAGGCATCTGCGAATTTCGAGACTGGTTCCAAAATGCAGGGCTCCGGTCAGAGTGTAGTGTGCCTATTGCGTATAGCTAATAAAGACTTGCAAATCTTTTATAACAGTTCGAACGTCAGCCGAGCCCTGAGGCCACATCCATAGGAACTGTGGACACAAATCCACTGCAACTATGATATATTTATAGTTACATCCCTCTGTAAGGGACCACAGTGGTCCAGGTAAAAGCAAGCTAATGGTTTATCTGAAATTAACAGGGGTGTCTGTGCGGGACGTTTCACAGTATAGACTTTAATCTTCTGGCAGATTTCACAGCCCAAAACATAGTTTCTGGTCTGTTTCCGTCGGGCCACGAGTATCTCTGTTTTAATAACGACACTGTGGCGGAAACACCTGTATGAGCAGAGGTGATCCCTTCATGTGCTGCTAAGATTAGTCCTAATCTATTTTCCATATTTGGAATTACCCTATCCCCCAATCCAGGTATTCGAGCAAACAGAACATTGTTCGCATCAATTATATATGAGTGGAAACCTTTTAGGTAATGCTGCTCCGCTGCCTTTGCTTGAAGCATTCACAACCAGTATTATTTCAATGACTATTTTGTTTTTGAATGAGTGATTGCAGCTGATGAAGCCCCTTTCGTGGCTTCATCAGCCAATTAATTCATTTCAACGTGAACGCCATCACGTTGATGACTCAGCGTGTGTATTACATGAGTGTTTTGCAGTCGGTTTCGCAACTGAACTGCTTGTTCCCAAAGCGTTTTATGCTTGATTGTGCCACCTTTTGCATCTTTGAAACCGTTTTGAAGCCAGTTCTGTAAATATTCATTGTATGATTGAACACAGTAAAAGGAATCGCGCAATATGAGTGTGGAAGATTCGCGATCCGCATTTTCAAGTGCCATTTTGAATGCTTGTAGTTCAGCTCGCTGAGCTGTACAATCTCCTAGAGATTGCGTTTTTGTGACCATAGGTCTGAATTTGCCATTGCGCATACGACCTTTAACGATCAAGCATGCTGCACTATAAGCTTGTTTACTCCCCGTAGTGGGTTGTGCAGATCCGTCAGTATAAATTATAAAATCATACTGGTCAAGAGGGAGAATCTCGGTAGGCAGAGGACATTCGTGTTCGTATTGCAGGAATGCTTGTGTTTTCAAATAAGGATCAAAAACATATTCAACATCAGTTGCAGCAAGAGAATTAATCTATTATATCCATCTCGGATGTAAAGCTTTTGCATTCGGAATGCTCACTTTTGTAACTGCCTCTAAGGCTGGTACAGGGGTAACAACCATAATGCGTTTCCCCTGTGCTAGGGCTCTTTCATTTGGTACATCAGTTTGAATTGCTGTCAGAATTTTTTCTGCCAATGTTAAATTTAATTTCTGATTCTGTATACAAATGTGATTTGTATGCAATTGGTACTTTTTCACCTTCATTTAAAGTTAAGTAGGTGAATCCGCATTGACCCGGAATGATTCGGATCACTTAGTTGCGTACGTTTATGCATGTTTGTAAGTGTTTAGTTGCTAACATGTCAGCTTGAAGTGAACACAGAATTTCTGTGTGTTCCTGTGTCCAGTTTGTGATTTTGAAATCGGGTTTGATTAATTTGTAGAGAGGTTTAACCCTTTCTGCGTAATTTAGAATGTATGATCTTCCAAAATTTAGGAAACCTAGAATCAACTACGTTTTTTTATCGTTTTTGGAGGTTGGAGCAGCACACACTTTTCTAAAAAGTTGGCTGCCAGGATTTTGCCTTCACTTGAAAGCTCAGAGCCGAAGCAAAGGACATTGAGGTGGGCAATTCTATATTTTTATTAAATTGAATTTGTAGCCTTCAGAGGCGAACCCCAGTATAATGGTGTTCACCCTATTCAAGAGCCTATCCAGGTCATCGTCTGTCAGATAGATATTATCGACATATGACAATGCCTCATCATCATAAGTTTGTAGTAACTCAATTTCTCTTGCTGAAAATAACCCTGGGCTATTCTTTAACCCTTGTGGGAGTCGAGAGAAATGAATCTGGGTCCCCAATATTGAGAAAGCTGTCAAATACCTACTTACAGGTGCAATCTTTTAACAAAAGAAACCGTTAGAAATGTCTAATATGGTTTTAGATTTTTTACGTGCAATGTTATTCATTAATGCTGTACTATGTGCATTCTGTCCTGCAAATGTCTTTGAACATGAGTTCAGATGTCTGTAATCCAAAACTAGATGATATGTATTGTCTGGTTTGGAAGCAGGAAACAAAGGATTGTTCATTGATGAGGTGCATGTTTCAATCACCCCTTGGTATTCAAGTTGATCTAAAATCTCATTGACCTGTTTTTTAGTTTCTTGCTTAATTAGGTACTGTTTTGTGCAGTTGGTTGATTTTTCAAATGGATCTTGTGGTAAGGAGAGTCCTTATCCCATCCTACATGATTTTTATAAAATGCTGGGGCTTGGGCAACTGCCCATTTCCTGACATAGTTATATTTTAAATGTACTGAAACATGGTTGGAGAATGCTGGCATAATGATGTCTTCGCCATGTGGACACTCCCTGACAAATTCTGGTGGCCAGTCCTGTTCTGCTAGAAGTATATCATAACCCTTTGAAAGTCTCTCCCAAAAGAGTGCTTTCACTTTTCTTGGTATGTCTCCCTCCATCCGGGGTGTTATTTCATATAACCTATGTGGAAAACTAACTCTGGTGTCTGCAGTCTCAACTTGGATGTCTTCATTCAAGTCCACTGTTTCCAGAAGTCCCTTCAGGGTCTGGTGAGCTATTGTTACTTCTGCTGCACTGTTCAGTATTGTCTGAGCCCATTCTCCGTTCTTGAGTTGTGTTCTTAGAATTCTCAGCATGTCTGATCTTCAGGCCTGCCACCTTCTTTTTGGTAAATTGAGGTTTTGGTTTGCTTTTTGAACGTGTTGATCGTCTTTGGACTTCACACGTTCTTCCTTTTGATCTGACCGTCCTCTTCTTTAGGATGTCTGTGACGATATCTGAAAGGTGCGAGAGGAATGTGTATCAGTGTCTTGATACCTGTCAGGTTTTCTCAAATTATCCCTATTCCTGAGGTCATACCTCCTTTCAGAGGGCTCCTTTTGAGGAGACCTAGCTCGGGATTGAGAACGTTTCTCTTTTGAATGTTGTTTACTATTATCCCACTTCTTTTTTTAGAAGAGGTAGGATTGTGTTTAATAGAGTCCTTCTCGGGACCTTCAGACAGTTGTGGTTTAACTGGTTTCCCACCCAAACTGTCTCTGCCTAATTCTTCATAGGATTTTTTTTTATTATGGGTAGGGCTTGTTGTTGTTCTGTTACATCAAATTCCCTTAATTTCTGGTGGATCGCCACTGATGCTGCTTCTCCTTTAATATTAGATAATATTATTGTTGAGACCTGGTTGAAATATTTCAGTAACTTCATAACTAAATTCAGAGAAGGCTCTGCCCCGTATTCGTTATGAATTTGTTTCAGGACATCATGTATTACCGCCATAGATGGAACACCTTGTATTTTAGTGTAGATGGCAGCAAAAACTGTACCCCAAGAAGTGCAATCTTCCAGATGTGGTGTGATTCCCATTGGCAAGCAGATCGTTAAGATTCTGTGTTTCTCATAAGGGCTGGTATCAAGAAATACTGCTTTGATTTGAGTAATTTTTTGAGCTGTCAAGAATGGAATTTGTTCACATTTTGTGGACATTTTACCCATGACTGAGTGTAAAGTCTGTGGAGTGATTTTTAGTGTATTCCCCTGGTGAGAGGGTTGTTTTGGAATAGCTATTGGTGGTTGGACTGTGAAAGTCCGCATGACATATTGGACCAATTGTCTGTAGATTTTAATTAACTCTTTGAGTTGAGCAATTAATTCTACGTCATGTCTTCGATTTCAGGATGAGGTGTATAACCAGCTAAAATCAGCCATGTTGCTCCTGGTCTACCTAGTGTACTGAGCCTGGTAATGTGATTTAAATGTTTTAGGGCTCCTTTAAACCAGAGATCATGTTCCTGGTATGTGAGTGGATTTTCAATATCCTTGAAAGGAATATGTTCCTCAGGTGGTTCATCTTCTTTGTAGAAGTGAAACAAATGTTTTGCTTGATGTGATTCTGGGAATGCTATCCATGAGTAGAATACCTTTGTCTGATAAGATGCATGTGCCTCTATCACAAAAACTGCTCTATGACCTCTTGGTGTTAGGCATGTTTTATAAGTTTTAGAGTGATGTCTTTCCTTAAATTTGAAGGAATGACTATAGCATTCTCATTGGTTTCATTAAAACCTGTATAATCAAAAGCTGCTGCAACTTTGTTGGGTATAGCTCCACTGGTTCCGGTGTTTGTGCCATTTTTGGACATTGTTTAATGAAAAATTCAGAGCAAGTTTCAAGGGAACAAAGATAAGGTGCACAATCAATATTTTGGAACACAGTATCCTTCAACGTTTAACAACCCCAAACAGCTAATACTTAGGTTTTTCATCCTACTCAGCTATGACAGATATTATCTCTACCCACTCCAGACGTCTTACGGAGTATTATGATTAGAGGGTCTCTGAGAAAAGCATGATTGAGTTACTTATGTATCTTACATTTGTGCCTTACCAAACCGTTGGGCGCCATGTAGTTCGGTTCTTATACCCCTTATAGGCTCTGCGCATTGGAATAATATGCACCATAGTTTTGACATAGGACTGAGGTCAGTATGTCACTATTGAGTACATTAAACGTAATTACTTGTGTGTGCCAGCTAGCTCAGAGGTCACTAGAAACTTCTCGAATGAAGAAGAAGGGATTAGTCTCTGACAATCGCATTAACATGACAACTTTATTTCCCTTAGAATCGGAACAGTTCTTCTCAGAATCGTGGAAACAATAGACAACAATTTCACTCAGTCAATCGTGCATGCTTCGTTTCTACAGAGCTACACAGAAATAGGTAGATGGGCATTTCAATAAAAAGGGTTTATTGAACAGTCTTATTTCGCGTGCAAGAGATATGAGCTCCTACAATCATAAGACAGAATGCTAAGTATAATACGTACAGCGTTAGCAGTAAGATAAAATAATACTTCAATAGCATGGTTTGTAGCTATTACATATGTTCATGCAAATACATACATAAATAACAAAGGCTAAAATGTAAATACTCATCTGGTGCTTCTAAATAGTTCTACCCCAGTGTACCTAACCTAAGTGTAGTACAAGGTAAGAAGTAGGTGCTGTTTTCTAAAGTATAGCTAGCTATAGTTTAGTTTTGCCAAGAGTTGCCAAGAGTCCCTCTAGGTTCTAGTCTGCTCCATACCTTAGAATGAGAGAGGTTGGAATCTCTTTCTAGGTCTCGATCTCTAACATCCGGCAAGGGGAGTCAGAAACACTGGAGCTGGGTTCTCTGCAAGGAGGATGACAGTGTCTGGTCAGTGCGTCAGGTGGAGATTCAAATTCCTTCCGAACTTGCCTTAGCGAGCCGTGCCTTGCAAGTTTGCAGCCAAACCGTGGTTTGCCATGGTAAGTGAAGGTATATTTATACCTTGAAGGTGTTTAGGAATGCCAGTATTGATATAAAAATCGGGCAGAGGAACGTCATGAATGAACCCCTAAGGAATAGATGTTCATGCATTATAAATCAGTTCTTGGAGAAATTGTTATCCAAGTTGGGGCAGTCCTAAAGGCTTAAGAGTCTGGTTTTCCAAGAACTAATTGTGACATGTATGGACGGATGTAGGTAACCATGCCTGTATTTAGTTAGCATGGATAATGCCTAAATAAGGGTTGGATTTCTATGCCTAAATAAGGGCATACATCGGGAAACCCATATACGGTATCTAAATCGACTAACAACAGACTCACCTTAGTGCTGAGAGTCAAGTGCTGAAGGTGTACTTGGCCCAGTTCCTCATGACCCATGCTAGATCAGGCCCTTGGACATCAGGAATGAAAGGCCAAGCCCCCGCGCTGTGCCCAGTAGCGGAAATAAAAGAGGAAATAAAAGAGGACATAGCTTTACAGTATGAGGACTGCTTTACAGTTTTAACCCACATTGAAATATCTTTAATTGATCCATAATTCACACCTGAGCCATGCAAAACATAATTAGCAAACTAAATGCAATGCTTATTTATATAGCAAATCATAAGCAGCAAATTCTGTTGGGGAGGGGTTAGGTTTTGCAATGGAATCATAACATCATTTAACTGTGTTTTTTGCAGATAATTCTTTCGTTTTTTCCCCCATGGAAAGTTCAAATTGTTTACAATAAAAGAACCATAACTTACATTTAAATATGTTTTTTCAGTTACCTTTGGGGTTATTTTTAAAGGAACCTTCTCATGAGTCATTTCTAATGGTTTGTAGGTGATGCTGTGGAAATATATCTGGTGGGTGTGTGGTAATTGTGGTGATGAATGGCAATGCCACGGTATGATGTGGCATCCACCTACTGTTGTGCCTTGTTGTCAGCTATGTGCACCAAGATTTGACTGTAGAGCCAAACCTACCTTGCATCTACCCTCTGCCACAATAGCTTCCACTGAGAGAAACGTTATACGGGTTATTAGATAATATTTCACATTAACAAGAAACAGAACAGAGAGGAAGAAAACGTAAGATCGGGGTAAAATTCAAGAAAAGAAAGATGAGACAAGTGATAGTGATGACTTTCTGGATAATCTCCTAGCATCCCAGTCACCTCCATATAATGTTCTTCATCAGGCTGGCGGGTCCCAATAAGCCGGAGTACCACTACCCCAAAGACATCACCAAATTGGAGCAGACAATACAGGACTTCAACAACTGGACCTGGAACTATACACGTCGAAACGAAGGCGTAAACAACTTGAAAGAAGATAGTGCACAAGCAGGAACCACACCGACAGAGCCACATTCAAATCAGCCCCTAACGACTACCACAGATGGATCAAAGCTGAAAACAAGAGGCCCTCACCCGCTGGATTGACACAAGCTCCAACCAAGCCAAGGAACTCTTCAACATCGATTTCACCTGCCCGTCAGCCACCGAAAATGCTATCCCCACATCACAGGAATTCTGCAACGCCCTTGCCAGCCACTTTCACACCAACATAGAAATCAACTATAAAAACTTCAGCCCCCAACCATGTCACCTTGTCAGCCACTTATCAACCACCACCGCTTGGGAGCAACTCAGCACATCAAACACAACCACTCTGATGAACACCATCCACTCAGGAGCACCCACCAAACCCTGCCCTCACGGACTCTTCAACCTCAGAACAGACAAGATCAGCACCCAACTCACCAACATTTTCAATGCCTCAATAACCGCAGCTACCTTCCCAGACACCTGGAAGCACAACAAGGTCAGACCACTCCTCAAGAAACCCTCGGCAGACCCCCACGAGCTACAGAACTACCATCCCATCTTGCTGCTCACATTCCCTGCCAAATACCTGGAGAAGGCCATCAACCTCCAACCCAC
This sequence comes from Lissotriton vulgaris, assembly GCF_964263255.1. Lineage (NCBI taxonomy): Eukaryota > Metazoa > Chordata > Amphibia > Caudata > Salamandridae > Lissotriton > Lissotriton vulgaris. The sequence continues at coordinate 1,646,755,491 of NC_141695.1, forward strand.
CGAACACCTGGAGAGAAACAACCTACTGAAGTAATTATGGTTCCCAAGGCCTACATGTTCCGAAGATAACCCACTTACAATCAAGAACTGTTGGCACGGAAACTGTAAAAGTCAAAGAACAAGTTTATTAAGACCCCATGGGGTGGTGGTACACTCATACAGCACCCTTCGGTAATGCAAGAGGTATCACACCGAACATCGGTGTGACCCTTCTTTTATATGATTCTACAGGTAATAAAACGTACACGCGGCACAAAGTTACAGAACATTATGTACATATAAGGGCATATTTTGGAATACTGCCAGCTCATTGGAGGGTTTCAAACCCACTGGTCAGTTTGCGGCACATTCCTGAGGAACGACTGGTCAGTGTGAACTGCGCATGTGTGGCTTGACCAGTACTAAAAATAGCCTGTTGCTGGGCAGACTGAAGTGGTCAGTGGAACGGACAACGGACTAAAGGGCACGCCGGCCACGAGGCCGTTCATGATCTAAGATGGCCGCCAACACATACAAAATGGCGTTTCTATGTATAGCTAATTTAAGCGGGAATCGTGTAGCAAAGCTAAGCGCTAACCCAGTCATCGTCAAAATACAACAGATGACCCTTTTAGCGTTTAGCTGAAGCTACCTCATAGTGGACATAGTCAGGGTGTTCATCTTCTATGTCAATTAGCATTATTTGTGTTACTTCTTTATGAAGCATCATTTTATCATGGGCAAGAGCTCGTCTCGAGGGTACAAAAACTGACAGGCACATAGAACAAAAAACTGGGCCACACTGGATACATAAACAAATAGAAAACAGAATTCCCACAATAATACATAGAATCGTCAACAGTTTCCATCCCCAGGTGGTGAGTATTGACCAGAACCATCCTGACAGAGTCCAAGTACCATTATCTGGATGTATTTCAGCCGCTATCTTATGTAGTTTAGTGATGGCATCATATACAGAAGGTGAATTATCAGGTATGTAAACGCAACAGCTACTTCCGATGATTCTACATGCCCCCCCACGATCAGCTAACACTACATCCAGAACCATCCGATTCTGAAGCGCAACAATTCTAGAAATCTGTACTTCTTCAGTGATGTTTCCAAGTGCAATTGCGGTATCATTAGCCACAGCCTCAACAACACGAGTTAGTCGTCGGATCTTTCGACTGTTCAAAGCTGCCCCAACGAAAAAGAACAAACCCAAATTGAAGTCCACATATTGTTGCAAAGTAGTATCCGTTTGGTCGACATCGTCCAAGACAAGGGAGCGTTTATCACGATTCAAAACAAAATTGTGATAGAGGATGTAGTTGTTGTGATACATAGGCGGGGCAATGAATACAGGCGGCAATACAAAAGACACGTAGCAAGTGCCTGACCATCCCAAAGGAAGCTGATGATAACCTTTCGTTCCACAGATAAAGTAAGTATTTCGGGAAGTGACAAACGATATACCAGTAGGACTATCAAACGTAAGTGTAGTGTTACATTCACTTCTCCCAACAGAAATTACCCCTTTATTACGTATACATAGGTCTGCTTTGGTAGCGATAACGTTGATAACATGTGCATTCGATACATTGACATTTCGCTGGTTGCTATACATTCGTGAAGCAGACACGTTGTCAGGGCGGTACTCCTCATATTCAAATCGAGTACCCTCAGCTTGTGGATACCCATCCCGATCATGATGACACAATTTATTCAAACGAAAAAGCACTCCCCCTTTTGTGGGCCATCTCAAAGTAAAGAGGAGAGTATAAAATGCATTACAAGACCCATTATGCGAAAACGGTAGAGGGATGAGTGGAGTACCCTCTTTCTTCTGATGCCCAGGCAACATTCCACACACCCAGCAATTTGAAGTGTTTGTCATATTGTGTGTATGATGTAGGATCTGAATAAAACTATTGTTCAGATAAGTCTGTCGGTGCCGTTCTTCATGATAGGGCAGGGTGAAATGGAAATGTTCAGATGGAGCTGGGGCAGCAAATGTTCACGTGCAGGTACCACAAGTTCGACTACCCAGGCTATTGCCGCAATCACTACGATAGTCAGAACAAAGAGAATGGCACCCAAGAGTCTCTTATCTCGCACTGCTGATAATGCCATAGTTCTGAAGGCCTTCGCTGAGACTCAATAATTCGATTTAGTCACAAAGTGTCTCATACACATACGTGTATACCTAAAAAAGAAAAATGTGGTGCTGAACTCCGAGGTAGCCGTTGTTTTCTTCTCCGGGCCAAGACGGGTGTCGCTACACTGGCAGAACTGATCCCCCCCCCTTGGAATTCCCGGTTTCCGTTTCACAAACCTGGAGCGGTAACCAACCAGTCATTAAAATACAAAAATCTTCTTATCGAGGACACAAGTTGTAGCGTTCTCGTCCGGTAACAGTGTGGTCCGGGAAGGCTCCCTCAACTTCGGCCGACGTCACAGCTGGGCTCTTTTCTTTCTCCAAAATCTCTTTGTAGTCAGTCAGCACAGCAGGAGTCACCAGGTCCGGAGAGACACGGCGACAATGTGTCGAATGCACCCACCGCTTCCTGTTGGTCACTCGTACAGCGGTGCGGGTTGCAAGGAGGACCTGTTCGGGGCCCTTCCACCTGGGCTCCAGACTGCTTGCTCTCTCAAACGACCGAATCATCACATGGTCACCAGGACGGATATCATGGCCCTCTCCAGTAGAGTTATCAGGGAGCGCTTCTCGAACCTGTTGGTGAATAGAGAGCAAATCATTTGTTAATCGTGCCAAATAATCACTCATCATAACACAAGGCACATCATGTATTAATCGCAGCATGGGCACCCCCCAGATATTCATAGGGCGCCCAAACACCACCTCATAGGGCGTAAGGCCAGTTCGTGAGTGGGGTACTGATCTAAGAGAGAGAAGTGCTAGCGGCAGAGCATCTGGCCACTTCAACGATGTAGACGCCACAATTTTGGCCAGCTTAAGCTTCAACGTTGCATTGTACCGCTCGACCAGACCTGCTGACTGAGGGTGGAATACAGCGTGGAACTTCTGCTGAATCCCTAACCCCTTCAGTACATATTCCACAATCTTTCCAACAAAATGAGGCCCATTATCGCTCCACAGAAATTTGCAAATTCCAAAGCGAGGAAAGAATTCCTTAAGCAACACCTTAGCTGTTGTCAAAGCCGTGTTGTCTTTCGTGGGGTAGGCCTCAACCCATTTGCTAAAAGCACATACCACCACTAGGACGTACTTCAGGTTATTGCAGCGCTCAAGTTGGATGTAATCCATTTGGAGTACCTCAAATGGTGCAGAAGGTGGAACGAACCCTCCTTTCGGAGTATGGGTCCCCTTTCCAGGATTGTGTTGCAAACATACCAGGCAGGCCTGCACTACTCTCTTTGCAGTATTAGCAATCTCGGGATGTTCCCAAACTCGTGTTAAGAGCCGAGTGATTGCAAGAGCTCCGACATGCGCCAGTCCATGTGTCATCTGGACCATCGCCTGCAAGTAAGCTGCAGGCAATTTCCACTTTTCCATGTCTTTGCTTCTCCAACAACCCTCGTCATCTAGTACCCCATCGGCTGCCCATGTCGCAAGTTCAGATTCAGTAGCAGATTTTTGAATGTCTAATATTTCTGCTCTAGCATCACTCCATCGCTCAGCCTGCGATTGTACCACATACATGGAGCTAGTTCGGGACATAGCCGTTTGTCTAGCTATGCTGTCTGCAAAGGCATTTCCTTGACCCACTTTATCCGTAATCTTTTTGTGGGCACTGCATTTTACTATCGCTACTTTCTTTGGGCCTAGCAGCGCATTTAGGAGATTACGCACTAGTTCTCCGTGCATAATGTGTTCTCCGTGAGATGTCAAAAACCCACGTTCTCTCCACAGTAGCCCAAAGTCATGTGCCACTCCAAAGGCGTACCGGCTGTCCGTGTATATGTTCACACATAAACCAGCACTCAATTCGCAGGCTCTTGTTAAGGCTATCAGTTCTGCTGCCTGAGCCGACTTTTGTGGTATCCTAGCTGTTTCTACCACTGTCTTAAGTGTCGTGATCGCATAGGCTGCGGAAGTCGTGCCATCTGGCAGCCTTAAACACGATCCATAGACCCACAGTTCCCCATCCACATCTGGAAGTGGGACATCCTGTAAGTCAACACGACCCTTTGTCTGTTCCTCTGTCAGGAAAACACAATCATGACGTTTTTCTTCCTGACCCTCCTCAGCCGGATAGGGCAATAAAGTGGCAGGGTTCAAAGTAGCGCATCTTTTCAGTGTAATGTGTGGCGCCAAAAGTGTCAGCTCATATCCTGTTAGCCATGCACTCGTAAGGTATTGGGTCTTTGTTTGGTTTAACAGAGCATCTACTGCGTGAGGAACTAACACCAACAATTTATGTGATAACACTATTCCCTCACTCTGTCGTATGGCCACTGCTGTTGCTGCTACCGCTCGAAAACACCCAGGCAACCCTCGTGCTACAGGATCCAGAACAGCAGAGAAGTATGCACATGGTCTCTGCTTATCCCCGTGTAGTTGCACTAATACTGACAACGCGCACCCATCATTCTCGTGCACGTACAATGTGAAAAGTTTCGTATAATCTGGTGTGCCTAACACGGGTGCGGAACAAAGGGCCTGCCTCAGCTGTTCAAAAGCCTTCTGACATTCATCTGTCCACTCAAGGGGCATTGGTGTAGCTTTGGACAGTAATGCTAGCAAAGGTTTTATGATATGTGAAAAACCCATGATCCATTGTCTACAGAAGGACGTCAACCCTATGAAGGCACGTACATCTCTCTGCGTGCGTGGGACTGGTGTGTCTAAAATTGCTTGAATTCGAATTCGATCAGATGTTAATGCACGCCCCTCCTTAGACAACAGATGACCGAGGTAGGTCACCTGAGGTCTACAGTATTGAAGCTTCTTCTTCGAAACCTTATGATTATTCTGTGCCAAAAAGGAAAGCAACGCAAGTGTACTTTGTTCACATTGTGCATAAGAGTCAGCAGCCAGCAGAAGGTCATCCACGTACTGGATAAGAGCGACGCCAGACTGCAATTTAAAGGAATCCAACTGCCTTTTCAAGGCCTGACTATAGATGCTAGGACTTTCAGTATATCCCTGGGGAACACGACAAAATCTATACGATTTATTATTCAGCGTAAAACCAAACAGGTATCTGCTATCAGGATGAACAGGAATAGAAAAGAACGCATTCTTTAAATCAATTACACTAAACGTGGTGGCCGTTGGTGGAACCAAAGTAAGCAGGGTCGTAATACCAGACACCACCGGGTATTGAGGAATGACAATTTTGTTGATCTCTCGCAAGTCAATAATAAAGCGATAGATTTTGCCGTCAGTATCTCTCTTAAGGATCGGAAGAATAGGACTGTTGCAAACATTATAAGGGACCTCCTCCACAACCCCTGCAGAAATCAAATCCTGAACAATATGTGTCAATGCAATTTCACCTTCTCTCGAAATCTTATACTGTGGCACTCGTGGTAGAGGGGCCCCCTCCTTAACAGTAATATGTATCGGTGGAATACGCATCTCTCCCACATCCGTATCTGAGGTCGCCCATAACGTGTGCGGGAGAGAGGCCAAAGCTGAAATATCCGAGATTGCGTAAAACCTGTCGGGGTCAGGATAATTATCATTCAGGATAACCCGTACTCCCTCCGGAGCACAACGTATTGTCACTCGAAAATATTTAAGCAAGTCAATACCCAAGATATTGTCTGGGGTATGGGGTGATAACAGAAATTGGCCAAAACTAAAGTATTTGTCAAGACATAGTGCAAGGGGCTTGGACAATGGGCTGGGGGAGGGTGTGCCATCAAACCCTACACATGTAATCATTTCGCCAGACAGGGGAGCCCTCGGAACCAAGTTTTTCGACAAAGCGCTACGTGTAGCTCCTATGTCGACTAGAAATTGATCAGTAGAACCCAGAATACCCGCTGTTACGTATGGACCCTGCTGATCTACCAGCACTTCAACTGATTCCTTACCCCATCCTACGCAGTCCTATGCATGCACATAATCCTGGTGTTCCACATTCTCTCCCTCCAAAATCTGATATTGATTCCGCCTATCAAACGTATTTCGTTCATCCTGGCCACGGCCCCTCTCCTCAGTCTTTCCACGATCCCCTCCGCCACCTCTAGCTCCCGTATAACCTCCTCTTGACCTTCCGCCTCCTCGACCACGCTGACTACGCTGCTCACGAAGTACCGGACAATCTTCGGCCCAATGCCCAAACTCCTTACAATAAGCACACTGATCCTCCGCTATATCCGTACGACCATACGACGTATTTCCTCCACCCCGTCTACCTCTATCATTCCCTCTACCCTGTGTTCCCCGAACCTGCGCCAACATCACCTTCGTTTTCAATTCCTTCGCCTTTTTCTCTACACTTTCTTTAGCCTCCAATTCCTGCCGCTCATAGTACTGAGCCATAGTTAACAAGGACGCAGGGGTCGCCGTGGCCCAGGAACTTTCACTCGACTTCAATCGTTTCGCAATCTCCGGTAGGAGATTAGCCACATACTTATCTACAAACAAATGCCGACCCGTATCGTCTGTCAAAGATTGACCACTGTAATCATGAAATGCCTCCTCAAAACGTGTAAAGAAATCTGAGACCGTTTCATCGGGTTTCTGCTTGCACGACGTCAACATAGTCCAATCAATCTTTTTAGAGGGAACAAGCGTCTTTAATTTAGTCAGAATAGCTGCCGGGAGATCTAGAATTAACTGACAAGGCTTACATGCTGGTTCCCTGTCTAAATCTGCAGCATTAATTTCTTTCCATGTGCCCCCCAATATCGTTTCATCATTATTTTTACGAATTTGCCGCCACATATCAGGTGGCAGAATTAACCCAAAGAACAAATCTATGTCCACAAGAGTCATCACACAAGACGAAATAGCCCCTTCCACCCCTTCATAAAATGCCGCCGGGTTTTTCCGAAGATCAGGTAAAGAGTTTTTCAACGCCATAACGTCTGCTCTATTCCACGGCGTATATACCCAATTATACACAAAATACCCTTTCGCATCCTTTGACAATTTATCATCATCTGTACCTTCCCCTTTTGGTGGAACATACAGAGGCGCAGCTTCACGCATAGGCATAACATGCATTGCAGAATTCTTATCTGAACCCCGGAGAGAACACTCCTTAGTCAACTCGCTATTCTTCGACTCAGACTCCTTTTGCCTCCTTTTTCGCTCCTCCCGCAAGTTGATTGTTTCATCCCGCAGCTGGATCAATCGCTTGAAAAGGTCGTCGACATCTGAAAGAGTAAATAAACCTTTATCCAAATTCTCACGATATACTGAGACAGCTTTAGGTTCTAACACGTCTGAAAAGTCACGATACGCGACAACAACTTCATCCGCCAAAGAAGACAAGAAATACATTAACTCAAGATCCGACCACTTACTCCTCTCCGCAATCACCTCCTCCTGAGAAACACATTTCTTATTCACTTTACGAGCCCAACTACGTAAATGTGCGGACCTCTCCGTAGAAAACCTGAGAGCAGATACACCCTTCTTTTCCAACTTATCTTGCCCCTCATCACCTGAATCTTCAGCTGGGGCCGTCGGTGAAACGTACGGAGGCGGCGACCGATCTAGTAATGAAAAATCATCAATTTCATTATTAAGGACAGGATAAAGCGGTCGGCGGATAGGAAATTGACCAGTCGTCTGCAATTTACGTTCCCGTTCCTCCCTTTCTTTCTTCTCCTGAACCTCTTTTTCCTCAAGCTGTAAAGCCTTATCCCGAGCAGCCTTGCGCTGCTCTTTGTCCGCCAAGGCAACCTCACGTTTCATTCGCTCACGCACCGCTTTCTCCCACATTCGCACACAATCAAACATGTTTTGTCTAGACCTGCGTTGAAACAAACATTGCTCTACAAACTGTACTTTACGTAAATCGAACGACCCATGTAGAGGCCATTGCAATTCAGGATCGGCCTTTGTATACTTATGCCATAATTTGCTGTACATAATAGGGGGAAGGCCATGCTTAATGTACATTTCACGATTTGGTGTTCCCTCTGGGGGAGCCGGCTGTGCTTCCGCTAACCTAATTGAGGTACCCTCTCCAAGACAGCACATCCCTCGGAGCGTGCTGAAAACAGGCATGTTCAAAAGTATCCCGAAAGCGTGACACCGTATAAAAAGGCACTTACAGTACTTCACACAAATGTGCCGCTCAAAGGAAAAAAAAAACAAAGTTAGAGAAACATCTCTACATGCCTGCCTATGTGAAGTGCACTACACATATGAGTTCAAAGATCACAAATTCACAATGTTAGCTAACTCAAATCAAAACGTAGGACTTCGGCAAGCGTCCGAGGACTACCTTACCGATCACAAATCACAGAATTTCAGTAAGCGTCCGAAGACTACCTTACCGAACACAAATCACAGAATTTCAGTAAGCGTCCGAAGACTACCTTACCGAACACAAAGCTTACCCAAATTCTCAAATGTCCAGATTCCAACTGCCAAGGTCTTGTAAGCCAAATCAGCCAAACGGCACTTTCTCAGCGATGCAGACACTCGAAAACTCAGTCGGAGACCGGCGCCACCTGGAAGGTCAGATCGGAAGGAAAGGAAAAAACACCGTGGCAGCCAAGACTCGGGTCACTCGTGGCAGCGCGCGTCCATGGCGAGTTTCCAAGCCTTCGTCACGACCTCTCCTTCGGGCATCCGAGTCGCCGATGAGTCCCTTCGTGGTCGCCAATTTGAAGTAATTAGGGTTCCCAAGGCCTACATGTTCCGAAGATAACCCACTTACAATCAAGAACTGTTGGCACGGAAACTGTAAAAGTCAAAGAACAAGTTTATTAAGACCCCATGGGGTGGTGGTACACTCATACAGCACCCTTCGGTAATGCAAGAGGTATCACACCGAACATCGGTGTGACCCTTCTTTTATATGATTCTACAGGTAATAAAACGTACACGCGGCACAAAGTTACAGAACATTATGTACATATAAGGGCATATTTTGGAATACTGCCAGCACATTGGAGGGTTTCAAACCCACTGGTCAGTTTGCGGCACATTCCTGAGGAACGACTGGTCAGTGTGAACTGCGCATGTGTGGCTTGACCAGTACTAAAAATAGCCTGTTGCTGGGCAGACTGAAGTGGTCAGTGGAACGGACAACGGACTAAAGGGCACGCCGGCCACGAGGCCGTTCATGATCTAAGATGGCCGCCAACACATACAAAATGGCGTTTCTATGTATAGCTAATTTAAGCGGGAATCGTGTAGCAAAGCTAAGCGCTAACCCAGTCATCGTCAAAATACAACACTACTGGACCCTTCCCAATCAGGCTTCAGAACAAAACACAGCATTGAGACAGATCTAATTGCCGCATCAGATGACATCCGCATCCTACTCGACAGATGAGAATCTGCCGCCCTGACCCTGCTCGACCTCTCTGCAGCTCTCAACACTGTCTCCCACCACATTAATTGCCTACACCAGATCGGCCTCACAGACAGAGCTTTCAAATGGATGGCATCCTTTCTCATTGGACGCATCCAGAAAGTCTGTCTCCCTCCGTTGACATCACAGGCCAAGCACAACATTTGTGATGTTCCACAAGGCTCATCCCTCAGCCCAACCCTCTATAACATCTACATGAAACCACTCGCGGACATTGTCAGATCACACAGCTTGTCCTATCGCTCTCAGTCGACCCCCACCTCGATAAAGTCCAACTTCCACAACTCTGTGAAGAACGTCTCAGTATGGATGAGGGACAACTCCCTTTAGGCGCAACACGTACAAGACGGAAGTCCTCCTCTTCAGTAAGCACACCACTTTATGGAATAACTCCTGGGGAGAATTGGGACTCAGACCTGCCCACACACCAGAGGACCACGCCCCAAATCCTAGGATCATCCTTAACATCTAACTATCCATAAAGTGTCATGTCAACTTCAGCCTGCTTACACACTTGCCGCATGCTCCTCAAGATCTTCAAGTTGCTTCCTATCAACACCAGGAAAATGGTAATGCAGGACCTCATCACCAGCCTTTTGGACTTTAGCAATGCACTCTATTCTGGCACCACCACCAAACTCATGCAAAGACTACAGCCAATCCAAAAAGAGGCAGCTAAACTGATCCTCAACCTACCCAAGAGAACCCACATCACCCAGCACCAGAAGAACTTCCACAATCTCCCACTTCAGAGAAGATGCCACTACAAGCTCCTGACCCACACCCACAAAGCCCTCCATGACCAATGACCCGCCTACATGAACCACCGCCTACACTTCAACCAGCCACACCGGGACCAACGCTCAGCACACCTCTCCCTAGCAGAGATACCACGCATATGCCGTAGCTGCACCGGAGGGCGCTCCTTCCCCCACCTTGCTGCCAAAACCGGGAACACCCTACCCCTCCACCTACGCACTGCACCATCACTGATCAATTTCAAGAAGGGACTCAAAACCTTGCTTTTTGACTAAGACCAGCAGCTAGCGCCTAAATCCCCTCCTGGGTGACAAGTAGCACTTTAGAAATACAACTTGATTGAGTGATATCATTGTTAATGTAGATGTAAGTGCGCCAGCTGATCAGGGTCCCTGTGTAGGAGGTTTGCCCTAGTTGTACCAGCTTCACCCTCAGGAGCTCCAAGCACTTCTAGCACTACCCCGGTCCCATTTGAACCCATAGCTATGCAAGTCCCCCTTGTACCAGTCACTGGTAATACATTAGACATAGGAATGAGACACCAAATAGTAACAACTACCATTGTGAGTGGTCCCATTGTAAAGGTGGAGGAAAGCTCGAGTCACAGACCCCAGAGGAGAATTTGAAGAAATTATCAAAGGAAATCTAGAGCTAGGATTTGTAAATGTATACGACAAGATGAGCGCAGAAGCTGCTAGGTGTGCTTGTGAAGCTCATGAGGTCCTAGAGGGAATCGCAGCATAGCTTAGGGTTGATCAGTCCAAAAGGCAGAACCTGAAGAAACATTTTAGGATGTTCTGGAGTGAGGAACTCCGCATAAACATTCAAACGCCAGGGCTAAAATTGCACCTGAGCGAATTAATTGATAACATTCAGAAATGGTGTAATACTCAGAGGATTAAGGATTGGTGGGCTCAGGTAGAAGAAAAAGGATAATGATAATGGAGGGACAGAAGGTAAATTTAAAAGTGACTCAGAGGTTAGTGACTGTGACTACTTGTTGAGAGAAGTAAATGGGGGTGGATATGTCCATGTGCCTTGGCGTCGTGATGAACTTTCCACATTTACAGACCAATTTCTAAAACTGAGAGAAAACATTAACCTGTGGTACACGTAGGTTGACCAAAAATATCAAAGGTGTTTTGGATGGATTTAAACACTTTGATATTGTTATTCCTAGTGATTTGTGTGCTGAGTGCAAGGTGTCTGTGTAGTGGCTCACTGAGGAGCTGCTGAAAGTTGCTCAGACAAATTCCCCTTCGCATACTGTCATGGAAATGAACATCAGATAATCAGGTGATTCACTTTTTGAAACCCAAGGTGTCACAGAAAGAGTTTGATTTGTTTAACATGGATAGAAGCACCCATGCTGCACCCACTTTTATCATAATCACATAGCACATAATCAATCTCAGGATCCACTACAAAGCCATATTAAAAACTGGCACTAGTATGAACAGGTGAATTAATGTCACAGTGACATTTTTTTACAGTTCTGAATTAACTGTGTTTTGCGATTTTACTTGTTAGTATTTTTTTTAACCTTCAGGAATATTTTAATTTTTTGGGGTTCACACAGAGTACATGCTATGCGTTCTGTATTCCTACACCTAGGTTGAATGTATGAGTACAATGTCTGGCATGTAAGTGGGTGCCCTGCACTTGTTATTAAGTGCAAGATTTTAAGACCTAACATAGACTGAGTGGAGTGGGTTGTGGTAATATCTAACTGGGTTACATGGTAAAATCATGATTGTGGAATATGAGGTGAATGGGTAAACTGGCATCAACGCTAGCCTCATAATAGTTTTTTTATTGACTCTAAACACTTCAGTTGAGAGTTATTTATTACTCGTATGCATTCATTTTTCTAAGCATTAAACCCATGTATTTCAAGTGTATTAGCAGCATATGTTTGTTTGAGCATGTATATTAACCCCCTTCGCTGCGGCGGCTATTCCGCCGCAGCGCTAAGGGGGTGGGGCACCCGCGCGGCGGCTCCATACTAGTGACGGAACCGCTCCGTCATGGCTCGCAGGCGAGCTGTGCTTGTGATGGAACGGTTCCGTCACGAACCCGCCCGCCCATCAAAGCGTCAGCGCAGGCGCAAAATCAGCGCCGCGCAGGCGCGGCGAGCGGGCCCTGACGGAACCGTTCCGTCACAAGCACAGCTCACCCGTGGCTTGTGACGGAGCGGTTCCGTCACAAGCATGGGAGGGGTTAAAAAAAATATTAATTTCCATACTGTTTTGGGGCGATAGTGAAATTAAGCTTTATTTATATGCGTATGTACTGTGAACCACACCTCAAATAAATCAGTGAGAAGATAACTAGAGTCACATTTTGGTGTGTATTCTTTTGGCCTAGAGCATGTTTGTTCCCTACTATGAAACAATGCGTGGTTGCGTGAACAATTTGATAATATTGTATAATTAAAAGTTTAGGGTGGGGGAGGAGATGTGGCTTGGTGGATACGTTGACCACATAAAATGGGAAAACAAGTTTGACTCCCGAACCTTGGTGCATCATCCTTTGATTCTGAGCAAATCAATTAAACGTTCTGTGCTTAAAAAGGAAAAAATGTTGCCTGGTTTTGTTGCAATTTGGCCCCTGGGCCAGGTTTGCGCTTTGAAACATTGCAAAAAAATATAAAAGAAGATAAGCAATACTCCTTGGGTATGGAATGTGCAAGATAATGATAAAAAGTGAATGGTGTAACTGGCTTCCATATTTACAAACAGACCAGTGTGCTGTTGCATCCCATGGGGAGGCACTCTGAGTAACCATCAGTGTTGTAACCTTTTGAAGACTGGGGGAAGCTCAAATCAAGTTTCTTGGCTAGCTCACTGTTTAAATTATTTTAGGAGCTGGCACTCAGAGAAAATCTGTGTTTCAGACAACCATGCAAACTTCCAGAGTGCCAGAGTTCTGTCTAGACATTTATTTTTTATTTTATTTACTTATTTTTATTTTAGGAGTTTTATATAGGTCTAGCTGGATCCGAGGGTATCAGAGCTCTTTACAACAAGTAAATGATGTGCAAATAGGCAGTACAGAGTATGGTCAAACATGAAGATCAAACCAAGTAAAGGACAGACAGAGTCGCAGGGACGCGGACAGGCATGGAGGATGAAGTTCAAACAAGGCGTGCCCCCCCCCCCGAAAGTTGCTTTGTTCACACAGGACGAATGTCCAGAAAGATTTTCATGGTCCGAGTTTGTGTCACTGGTCAAAATGTAAAGTTAGAAAGAGTGCAGAGCGGGTTGTGCGTCTTTGGCTTCCATCGGTTGGTTCGAGAGCGGTCAAGGAAGAGGATTTTGAGCAGATTTTTTAATTTGGAAAATGAGGGGATCGTTCTGATGTGAGGGGGGGATGGAGTTCCAGATTTTGGGGGCATTTCCGGCAAACGATTTTGTCGCGGTTTTCTGCTTACGAGATTTCAGCAAATGAGTAGCAGAGTGTTGGAGCTCCCGAGGTTTCTGGACTGGCCGGCCTTTTTGAGTTTGGCAGCCAGGTATTCTGGTTTGCCTGTGTGCAGGGCTTTGTGGGTGAGAGAGGCTGTCCTGAAGCTGGCTCTCAATTCAATTGGGAGCCATTTGAGTTCTTTGAGTGCGGGGAGATGTGATCAAATTTCTTAGTACCAGTGACCATTTTAGCAGCTGCATTCAAGGTTGTTTTCAGGGGGGTGAGGTGAGATTTTGATGTCCCAGTCAGGGCTTCAATCCCGTAATCGATTCTAGAGAGCACTAGTGCTTGGGTGGCTTGTTGAAGGTCTCTGGGTGGGAGGAAGGGTTTTATTTTATACAGTAATTTCAGATTGAGGAAGGCCCTTTTTGCGGATCTTGCGATGTGTTTTTTCATGTTCAGTTTCAGCTGTGTGCAACACAATCATAAATTAAGGCATTACAGTGATATATGGAAGCTGATATATTATGCAATTCATGATTTCTCTGATAAAACCTACCTTTTTAAAATTTAAATTAAAGCATTTGAACCAAACACTGATATAAATAATATTTTTTTTATGTTTCATGCAAAAAGTGAAAATAACAATTGCATCTCATCATTTGAACAAACAATATTCGTGATAAAAAATAACATATTCAGAAACAGAGCAAACACATTTAAAATTCACAAGTCAAAATGACATACATTAATTGAATTTGACACTCAACAAACTTTGAGTATATGGTTTGTTTTTGGTAAGATACACACATGAGGGTTTCCTTGACCCACAATCATAATGCAGACACTATATGTGGTTCACCTCAGAGGTGCCATGTTCCTATAGTACATATCGCATTCAAACATCAAGTTTGATGACTCCTGTACTGGCTAGACCCATCCAGACTGATGTCAGCATACGTACCACGCAAGGAAGGTATAGAGCACCACTGGGAATCCAAGGCTACATATGGATTGAAAAGTCAGTATTGTTGAGACCGAAGCAGGTGCAGAGATGAAGCAATACAAAGGAGAATTACCTCAGAGAGGTCCATGGGGCATGGTGGACCCAGAGCAAGAATTTCATGTTCCTAGATGTTTGCTTCCCATTGGGAAATAGTGGTATAATCCCATTAGCTGTGGGTTCTCTCTTCTCTGATAAAATCCCTTCTGGAATGAGTTCTTCATAATCTGTACTCCTCCAATAGAGTACAACCATAGACAGAATAAAAAATGGAGTAAAATCTCAAAGCTGCATCATCTATAGATAGATGCTTTTATACATTCACCTTTCAACACAGGAACCAAGAAAAAAGTGCACCCTACACAACTTGGAACTGTGGAGTGGCTGGTAAAATGCAGGTTCTTTAAAGTTATTAGACTCTGCTTGTAAAGGAATATGTACATACCACACAGTGCTTAATTTGTAAAACAATAAGTGTCGGGCCCTCGTCTGGAACCACCACAGTTTGCACCACACACTGTACGTATAGAACTACTAACCAGCACACTGCTACAAGTGTGACAATTCAGACTGTTCGAGGCCGCCAAATCTTTAAGAATGGCTTGAGTGACAGATATTAGTTGCATTTAATGTACATTGAATGAACAAACAGCTGTTTTTCTGCTCACTTTTAAACTGTACAAACAGCACCACCATGTGGCATCTATAATAAGTGCATGTTCTGGCAACTAAGTGCCGGTTCAGGCAATCAGGTGCAGGTGCTGAGCACTGGAAACCAGCGGCTCAAATTAAGCACTGCCCTGGTATATCGTAATGATGCTCTGGTGAAGGAATTGTTCTGGGCTTCACTTGAACTAAATATTTCAGCTAAAGATGACAGAGATCAGAATGTTCCTTTAACAATGGCAGAAGCCATTCATCATACACTACTTTTTTTTGGCAACATTTAATATAAGATCTACAATATATTTCTTATACAAGAGAGAATATGTGGACAACATCTCATCAAGCAATAAAATATACAGTGATTGACAGGTAACACAGTTTCGCTTATTACGCCTCATCGTCTGAGTCATGGTCTATGGCAGGAGGGGTACATATATGACCTCTGTATTCATTCCATTTGCCCCACACCTTCCCACATTTCTTGGGGCACCCTCTACAGATATATGTAGCTTTTTCAGCCACCATGATCATGTCCATGTCCCTACACCACTCTGTCACGATTGGGGTTTGTGCTGCCCCCCATTTCTGAGCAATGTTTCGCTTTGCTACCATCATCCCCATTGTTGCCCACTGTCTTTTTGCGTGGTTGAGGTCCGTCGGTTCCCATATGTTTAATAGGCAGCACTTGGGAGAAAGTGGTACTATGTTCCTGCTAACCTTTGTGATAATGACTATTACTGCTGTCAAGTATGATGTGATCTCTGGACACTGCCACAGAGTATGGTAAAATATGCCCAATTCCTCACATCGGCGCAAACAGTACGGGTCGGAGGCTCTGCCTATCTTGTGCATTGTGACCCTTGTGTAGTAGGTCCTATGCATTGTTTTTAGTTGGGTGAAGCGCATTCTTGAGGAGACCGCTATCTCTCTAGGCGATGCGATTGCGTCCTGTCAGTCCGTGCCATCCAAGTCTCCAACCTCCGCCCGCCAGGTATCCCAGAGTCGTGTCAGGGAGTCCGTCTGGTTATTAATAATTTTCCGGTATGTAAGGGAGATCGCCTTCTTGTGTAAATAATCAGTCAGTAGTCGGTTTTCTTTTTTTTATTTTTTTTTATTGTATTTATTATGAAAAAGCACAGCACAATGTATACGCAATCACTTGCCTACAACCCTTCCCGGGCCGGCAACAGGTCTCCATGTAACAACAAATACAGATACCGTGACACATTTACATCATAGAGTCCAGTGTGAAAGTTCGTTGGAGGTCTGCCGGAGACGGGCTTCCACTGTAGGCTCGTATCATCCACAAAGTAGTGTGCAATTCAAATAAATTGGCAAAGCAAGACAGTTTTATATTTCCCCCCCCCCCCCAACCAGCCCCAACTCTCTAAACGCCCCCCTCCCCTCAACTGGTCCCTCATTCGTGCTCCCCGAGCCGCCCGTAGACGTCTCCATCACCTGTGGTAGCTAGTGCGGCCTGCCGCCCTCCCCCTGTCCGGTGTGCCTCCCCCCTGTTCTCACTTCTAGTAGGATGGGGAAATCCCTACAGGTTACAGTACCTTGGTCGTGCTGAGGAGCACCCTAGTCGTGTGTATCCGATGGCCCTTGCACGTCACTCCCTTTGTCTCCCCCCTCCCCCTCCTCCGAGATTTCCCCGTCCAGCTTGGAGGACAAGTAGGTCTGGTACAGCCCCCAGAAGTTCTTGGGGCGACTCCCAGGCGGTAGGAGCTCACTGTATGTGTCCGCCTGCGTGTTACAGTATTTCATGTCGCTAACCCATCGCTTGAGCGTAGGTAATGGCCCCCTCATCCAGCATAGCGCGACCACCCTCTTCGCCAGGAGCAGTCCCATGCTCACCAGTTTCCTAACCGCGACGGGAATCGATTTTGTGTACCCCAGTAGAGCTAGGGCTGGGTCCATTTCTAGATCTAATTCCACTATGGCGCTCAATTCAGCGAATACGCTGGCCCAGTACCTCTGGACTCCCGGGCAGCCCCAGGCCATGTGCAGGAAGTCCGCAACCCGGGCCCGGCACCTCTCGCAGTGTGGGGTGTCACGGAGACCGTACCTGTGGAGTCTCTCCGGTGTGTGGTATACTCTTTGCAAAAACTTAAAGTGGACCAACCGGTGCCTCCCGTTCAGGGAAATGCGCCTGGTGGCCGCACAGCAGTAGGCCCACATGCCGTCATCGACGTGTGTGCCCAGGTCAGTCTGCCAGGCCAGTCGCGCCCTCGTGTAGAGCAGGGCCGTGTGCTCGTGCCCTATCCTGTATAGTCTAGTAATCAGCTTCTTCGGCGATTCGGTGTCAATGACATACACCAGTTCCGGGACCGCAGGGGGTTCCTCCATGTCGGGGCCCAGCAGCTCCAGCAGGGCGCTACGGACCCGATGGTACTGAAAGCGTTGGAGCAGTGTGGGGCTCTCCCTCCGATGTGAGATCTGTGCCCACGTCTTCACCTGTCCATGCTCGAATAGGTCCCCCAAAGTAAGAGCCCCCAATTCGTGTAGGGCCCTATAGACTCCCGGTTCCGCCAAGGTTGGTAGCCAGAGCGCCCATTGTAGAGGCATGTTGGGAGCGTACATTAGCTCTTTGTTTTGCCTCTGCAGAATAGAATGCCATGCATGGTTGGTAGACAGAAGGGAGTCTAGCACGCCAACCCTGCGGTCTTGTGGGCCACAAATGGTAGCCGGAAGCGGAGTAGGGTCCGCGAACAGCCGCTCCAGTATCACATGCGGAACATCTCGGCTGCCATGTATCCAGGTGTGGAGGTGGGAGGCCTGCGCTATCCTGTAGTAGCGTTCCAGGTCCAGGGCAGCTAAGCCCCCCTGCTCATACGGCAATTGCAGTACCTTCCACTGCACCCTAGGTTGTTTCCCGGCCCACGCTAGTCGCACCAAGAGTTTGTTCAGGGTTGCAAAGAAGGCTTTCGAGAGGACAATCGGTAGATTATTGAACAGGAACAGAAACCTCGGGAGAATGACCATTTTCATTAAGGCGATCCTCCCCATCAGAGATAACGGGAGTTTAATCCAGAGCTCCACGTCATCCGCCAGTTTGCTGTAAGCAACCCCGTAGTTTTCCCTCAGCATAACGTCAGGGTCCGAGTGGAGCATGATTCCCAGATACCTTATCGGGTCAGTGGACCATTGGAGCGGGTAATCCATCTCGAAGGGGGCAGTGATTGGGGTCAGCGGGAAGGCAACTGATTTCGCCCAGTTAACCCTCAGTCCGGAGAGCGCGCCGAACCTCACAACTTCCCTCAGCACCGACGCGAGGTTATTGGCCGGGTCCCTGACATAAAGCAGGGTGTCGTCCGCATATGTGGAAATGCCCATTTTGTAGGTGGGGTAGTTGATGGCTTCGTACGAGTGGTATTCCCGGATCGCACACGCCAGTGGCTCTGCCACAAGGGCGTAGAGTAGCGGGGAAAGGGGGCACCCCTGTCTCGTGCCCCTGGTGATGGAGATCGGCTCCGAGACTGCATCCCCCAATCTGACTCTGGCCGTGGGCTCGTGGTAGAGGGCACCCAGCAGTTGGAGGAAAAGTTCTCCGAGTCCCAACTTTTGCAGCACCTTTTGCATGAAGGGCCACTCCACAGAGTCAAAGGCCTTCTCCATGTCAAGAAAGACCGCAATGGCTTTAGTGTCATGCCTAGTATGCTGCATGGCTCCCATGACCGTACGGATATTGTAAGTGAGGTTCCTGGCCGGGATAAACCCAGCCTGCTCCGGGGCCACCAACCCCGGCGCCACTAGTGCCAGCCTGGTAGCTAGCACTTTTGCATAGAGCTTAGCGTCAACATTAAGAAGGGACAGTGGGCGGTACGAGCCTGGCAGGTCGCTGGGCTTACCAGGTTTAAGTATGGTGACAATCAGCGCCTCTCGCATGGAATGTGGCATAGCGCCGTTCTCGCAGATTTCGTCAAAGAGGGTGGAGAGGTGGGGTAGCAACTTATCCTTATACGCCTTGTAAAAGGCCACCGTCAGACCATCTATTCCGGGGGCACTATCCGCTCTCATGGTGGCCAGCGCATCGGATATCTCCTCACGGTGTATGGGGGACATCAGGAATTCCCTCTGCCAATTCTCAAGGAATGGCATCCTGATATAGGCGAGGTAGTTGTCAATTTGGCCCTCAACCCCCGAGATTTTAGTGGTGTATAGCTCCTCATAGAATCTCCTGAGTTCCGCCAGAATGTGTGTCTCCTCCGTGAGCGTCTCCCCCCCTGAGGTACGCATTTCCGCGATGGTCTGTTTGCGCCTAGTGCCTTTCATGATCCTGGCAAGCAGTGCACCCGGGCGGTCGCCTTCGCCATACGCGCGCGCTGTCGCGTATTTCCCTAAATGTCGCACTTCCCTGTCAGCTTCCTCGTGGAACTCACTCAAAAGGTCTTGCAGGGACTCATCCCCAGGCAGGTTCGGGTCAAGCAGCTGGCGGCGTTCGTAGTCCGCTATCTGCCCCTCCAGATATTTCAGCCTGCCTCTAATTGCCTTTAGCACCCCTGAGTGTTTTGCCATGACCACCCCCCGCACGTACACCTTAAATGTCTCCCAAACCGTCCCAAAGCTGTCCACTGATCCCAGATTGGTGTCGAAGAAGGTGTCAATGTCCTCCCCCAGGTCAGCCCTGAAAGCCTCATCTAGCAGCGAGTAGGGCGGAAAGCGCCACGTGAATGGCGGGATTCTCTGCTGGGGAGTGCGCAACGCCAACAGCACCGGTGAGTGGTCCGACAGAGTGCGGGGAAGCACACTGCAGCCCCTGACCGTGGAGAGCAGGAAGTGTGAAGCCAACCAGTAGTCAATCCTGGTATGGATGTTGTGGTAAGCTGAGTAATGCGTGTACCCCCCCTTGGCGCTATTTCTTTCCCTCCACACATCCACCAGACCCAGTTTCAACATTTCTGCCTGCATGCACTGCGCCGCCGCCGCCTGGCGCCTGGCAGGGCCCGCAGACCTATCTAGCTCAGGGCTAAAGGTGAAATTGAAGTCCCCACCCCAGATCATATTGCCAGCGGCCCATTCAGTACAATGCTCCGCAACCGTTGTATAAAATTCAGGGGAGTCATAGTTCGGGCCATAGACGTTCATGACCAGCAGGTTGTGTCCCTTGCCCGTGCACTTGCTTAACAAAAACCTTCCCTCCGGGTCCGCCTTAACCAGGGCGAGAGATAACTTGGATTTCGGGTTGACCCAGGTGAGGACCCCTCTGGCGTGGGTGGTGAAGCCTGCGTAAGTGGAGTGACCCTGGATCCCCCTGTGCATGAGCATCTTACTGGTGTTGGGCAGATGCGTTTCCTGCAGCAGCGCCAAGTCTATGTGGTGTCTCTGTAGATAGTGCAGCACCTTACGGAGTTTCCGATAATCATTCAAACCCCTCACATTCCAGGTAAGAGCCCTGAGGGACTCTGTATCGCTCAGTGTGTCTGCCTGTGATGTGTCAGCCATTAACAGTGAGGGAGTACAACAATTGCAGTGCAGCGTCGGGGGCCCCCCCGCACCAGTGACAGCAGCCGCCCACCCATCCTATAGAACAAAACATTTTAGAGCACATGTCGGACCTTTCCCCAAACAACCCAAACTTCCCCGAACTCAGGACCCCCATCGCCCCCCACCGCCCACAGTCAACCAACCCAAACCTGGTGTGACCGAAATCCCTACATTCACCCCCCCCACCCATCATCAAACTCCCCCAAGCAGTCTCAAGAAGAGCCGCAAGCACTATGAGCGCCAGGGCAGAGGTAGCACGCTCAATGTCTCAATCGACCAACGTCCGGTCGTCGCTTCTGCGCAATGTCTTTTAGCCGCCCCTACGCCAGCGCCCCCATTTACCAGTGCGGCTTTTAAGTAACAAAGACAATATCGTACCCGCCTTACCACCCCCCCCCCCCAGACCCCATCAAACTCTCCCTGTCGTAGGCCGTTATCAACACCACCCCCGGGCAGGCTAGTTGAGTCATGGAGTGTGCCGCCCACCACCTTAACCCGTGTGGCCCGTACAGATCTCACCCGTGATACCATGTCCAGAAGTCCGCTCACTGCAGTGGAGAGCCCAGGTTGGGCATCCTCCGGGCCAAGAGGCTGTGATCATGGCAAGGCCTCAAGTGGCCAGGTCCTCAGGAGAGACCACTGCGCCCCTCCATCACACTAGTCCTGCTCATCCAGATCCTCGTTGCCAGCGCCCTCCTCCGCAGGCGCCATCCGGCTCTCTTTATGCTCCTTGATCCACTGCTTCAGGGATTTTTGCAACTCCTTCGGGTCGGTGAAAAAATGTGAGTGGCCCTGCCTATTGATGCGCAGCCGTGCCGGATACAACATGGCGTAGTACAAGCCCAGGTCTCTGAGCTGCTGCTTGTAGGGGACGAATCTCCGTCTCTCCTCCTGTACCTTGGAGGTGAAGTCAGGGTATAGCGAAATGTTCATTCCCTCGTACTGCAACTCCCCCTTCTCTCGAGCAGCGCGGAGGGCGGCATCCCTGTCTCTGTAGTTGAGGAGTTTCGCTATTATCGGCCTAGGGTTCGCCCCTGGAGCGGGCCTCGGGCCCAGGGTGCGGTGGGCTCGCTCCACTATGAACATGGGAGAGAAAGTGTCGTCCCCCAAAAGAGTTTTAAGGAGTTTCTCAACAAATAGCTCCATTTTCCCTGTCTGGGTCGACTCCGCCACGCCCGTGACGCGTATGTTGGACCGCCTGGAGCGAGCCTCCAAGTCCTCCGATTTTTCTTGTATCACCTGTAGCAGCCTCCCAAACTGCTTGCGGTCAGCATCCCACGTCGTCTGCGCCTCCTCCGCCTCCGTCAGCCTGCGCTCCGCCATGTCCAGCCTCTCCGCATGCTTATCCACCCTCTCCGTCATGCGATCCATTCGATACGCCAGGGCGTCAATCTTGGTGCCGATGGCCGTCATGCCCTCCTGTAGGCCTTTCTCCTCCTCCGCAGGCGCCATCCGGCTCTCTTTATGCTCCTTGATCCACTGCTTCAGGGATTTTTGCAACTCCTTCGGGTCGGTGAAAAAATGTGAGTGGCCCTGCCTATTGATGCGCAGCCGTGCCGGATACAACATGGCGTAGTACAAGCCCAGGTCTCTGAGCTGCTGCTTGTAGGGGACAAATCTCCGTCTCTCCTCCTGTACCTTGGAGGTGAAGTCAGGGTATAGCGAAATGTTCATTCCCTCGTACTGCAACTCCCCCTTCTCTCGAGCAGCGCGGAGGGCGGCATCCCTGTCTCTGTAGTTGAGGAGTTTCGCTATTATCGGCCTAGGGTTCGCCCCTGGAGCGGGCCTCGGGCCCAGGGTGCGGTGGGCTCGCTCCACTATGAACATGGGAGAGAAAGTGTCGTCCCCCAAAAGAGTTTTAAGGAGTTTCTCAACAAATAGCTCCATTTTCCCTGTCTGGGTCGACTCCGCCACGCCCGTGACGCGTATGTTGGACCGCCTGGAGCGAGCCTCCAAGTCCTCCGATTTTTCTTGTATCACCTGTAGCAGCCTCCCAAACTGCTTGCGGTCAGCATCCCACGTCGTCTGCGCCTCCTCTGCCTCCGTCAGCCTGCGCTCCGCCATGTCCAGCCTCTCCGCATGCTTATCCACCCTCTCCGTCATGCGATCCATTCGATACGCCAGGGCGTCAATCTTGGTGCCGATGGCCGTCATGCCCTCCTGTAGGCCTTTCTCCATCGTGTTGAGCATGCCTCTGATTTCTGTGCACAGCGCGGTGTTCGTGTCCGCAGTCGCTCCCGGGGACTGGGCAGCCGGTGGCTCCGTCGTCTTCTGTTTCCTCTGGTCAAACGAAAGTTTCGTTTGCGTCCTATCGCTCTTGCCCATCGCTGCTGCTGATAGGGAGGCCAGTGTTCACAGACCTCACAGTGTCAATGGTGCCCCAGTGGGACGATGCGGGAGCTGACCTCGTGCCCAGACCGGCACCGGAGGCCACGCGTTCAGGCCGCTGTCGCGCTGAGGCCTGCGTGCCCAGTAACGCCTCGGGTCAGGGTTGGCTCTCACCTCTTGCTTCCCCCCTCCGGGTGCCTCAGTGTCAGGGCACCCCCAGTCGGCTCGGGGGTGCAGTGCTCGAGGGTGCTGGGCTCGTGTTGGGTGGCCTCCGTCCCAGAGCTGCCCGCTGCTCCGCAAGGCCCCTTCCGAATAGTCAGGCCGTCAGGCGGGTCCCCTCCGCAGCATGTAATTGCGCCCGAGAGAGCGCCACGTGTGTGTCCCCAGCGGGGCCGCTTTGCCGCCGGCTCTCACTCGGCGCCTCCGCTCCTCTCCAGGGGTCCAGGCGTCACAGCGGGGGTCCCGCAGTGCAGTCGCGGAACACCGGATAGGCAGCAGCTCCCTCCGGCAACGCCGCACGCACCGCAGCGGGGCTTCCTTTCGCCGGGGCCGCACGTCGGGTGACGCAGCGCGGCCTCGGCGTCCAAGGCAGAGCGGGGATCCTGGCCTGGTCCGCGGCTCTTCTGTCGGCGACGGCGCCGGGGGAACCCGTGCACGCAGCCCCTCCAAAGTCGCGCCGGGGGTCCGCAGGGGGAAGGGGAGGCAGCCCCCGCCGGAATTTCGCAGGTTTTGCCGCTTCTGAAGGATATTAGTCGGATAGTCGGCAGCGCTAGCGCAGAGCTCCGCACTCAAGCGTCCACCATGAACGCCGGCTAGCTCCGCCCCCCTCAGTAGTCGGTTTTCTAAGGGGGATGATTCAGGGAGTATGTCAGCCGCTGGAAGTGCTGTTTCTAGTGCGTGTACAAAAACTTTTCTCCGGGAGCCATCTCGTAGTGTTCTTTGTAGGTAAGTAAAGGTGACCACCTTACCCTCCTTCCATAGATCCCCCAGCCGGGAGATTCCTATCAAGTCCCACTTCTGAAACCTTTGCTCTTTCTGAGGGTACCCAGTCTACTTGCTGGTGTCCCACAATGGGGTGTGTTGCGTGAGCTTATCGGCCCACCCGAGGTGTTGTGTCACTATGTGCCAGACATAAATTGTGTGTGCTGTTGGTCCTATGAGCCCCATTGTTTTTCTCTTGTTGTAGAGTACTCTATTCATTCCCCCAGTTCCCAGGGTTACCAATTCTAGGCGGTATGCTGGGTCAGTATCAGGCATGTGTAGCCACTGGTTGATTGTCATCAGTTGTGAGGCCCAGTAGAATGCACGGATATTGGGTAAGGCAAAGCCCCTGTCGTACCAGCTTCTGACCAGTTTGCACGTTGCTATCCTTGCTGACTTATTGTCGCAGAGGATATTAGTGACTTCAGGGTTTATTGCTTTGAAATATGAGTCGGGCACACAATAGGGTATGTTGTGGAGGGCATATATAAATCCAGGCAGAGCCATCAGTTTGAAAAGTGCAGCCTTGTCCAATAGGGTGAGTGTCAAAGTCCTCCAGTGCTTAATATCTCTTCTCAGTCTTTGTAGCGATGCCTGAAAATTGAGCACCTGGAATTCGTCTGGGTTAGACGTCACATATCTCCCAAGGTATTTGAAGTTGTCAGATACTATCTTGACCATACATCCCCGGGGCAATTTAGGAGGTGATCCATGTAGAATATAGAGTACCGATTTTTCCCAATTTATTGTATACCCTGATACCAACCTGAACACCTGACAGATATCCAGCAGTGCGTTAAGGGATCGTGCGGGGGAAGCTATATACACCAGAACATCGTCTGCGTAGAGGGAGATACGGTCCTCCCAATCATCCCTTCCTCTACCTTGGGCTTCGGACAACTGGGTCTCTTCTAATCCATGCAGCCAGTGGCTCCAGGACCAACGCGAATAGGAGTGGCGACAGCGGACAACCCTCCTGCATCCCCGTCCGAGAGTAAATTCCGGTGATATGAGTCCATTAGCTACCACATGTGCGATAGGGTTAGTGTATAAGAGACGTACCCATGAACAAAACTTAGGCTCAAATCCCAAGTGTTGGAGGACAGCGAAGAGAAATGCCCATTCCAGGGAGTCAAATGCCATTTTCGCATAAAGTGATAGGACTGCTGCGTCCTCCCGGATTGTATGTTTTCGAGCCAGAACATTAAGGAGGTGTCAGAGGTTTACATCATACACTACTCGTGCAATTGTTAAAACACATTTATTCCCATTTTCAGTGCTGATGTAATCCTTACAGGGTGACGATCATGCTATAATGAGTTGTATGTAAAAAATAGTGAATATAACTATTGTCGTCAAAATATTAATGAGACACTTTTATGAAGAGTAAGAATAGATTTACTATTCTTACTATTCTTAATTCCACATCCAAATACATTGAAGATATAGATTTCCAAGTTAGGTATACTAAAGCTATATATACATTTCTCGATGATATTTAGACTACAGTATTTTTGTAGGTTGAAATTAAATCCATGATATTCTGACACCATACCACTATGATGTATCCAAGCAAATATTTCCTGGCTCTTAAAGTATCCTCAAAATCTATATTAAAACTGATTTAAAGGGGCTTTCAGCCCTTTACTTCCATTTGTCTGTTGTAGCATGTGGTAATGGGTTAGCCCACTTCAGCTACTGATGACATTCTTACCTTTCACAAGGAGCACATCCTCACACAAAGTAGTTCCATTTAGTGCCAAGGACTACCACGGCAATATGTGTTTTTTGAGGACAAAAACATATTTTGTTTTTAATCAGTGAGGGCTCAGCTGCTCCCTTAACAAGATGTTTTAAAACATACATGATAAAACAAAAAAGCTGGCAGCCAATTACAGACCCATTGGCCTACTCAATGCTTGATATATTTGACTTGAACGATCACCGATTGTGTATTCATTCATACTTAAAGGCTTACGGAGGCATAGTATGCATGAAATATGGCACGGCAAGTTAAATTGTTCACTTTGTGATTGCTTCAGGGAGAGAAGTTTGCTAAAGTCATGCTTCAGGAATACATTTTAAGTTGTGTACCAGAAACCTGTTTTTATTGGTGGTCCTGGTAAAAAAAACTTTTTAACATACACATCTGCAAAGAGACTGTTACTGTAAGAGCCTCTGTGCCCATTTTATAAGTAGTATTGATGGAGCGGTAATTTCTTCTGGTAGTTTCTCAATGCAAAACCTTCATGCTACCTCTAATTTACCGCTCAAAAGGTGTTGGGCCCTTCACACCATGTATTACCTTCAGGAGACTTTAAATAAAGATGAACAGTCAAAAATGCAATTATTATTTTAAGCCAATAAAGAGAGTTGTTGAGTATTTAAAGGGTTTTATTTTCTAGTCAAAAGTTAATGTTTCTCTGACCCTTTATTCATTAGTAAAATATCAATCAGGTTACAGAATTTGGAAAACAGGAAAAATAGCATTAATAAAGAACATATTACAGTCTGCATATAAGCATTACATATAGAAATGTGGCGCAAAATGTCATTCAAAACTCTTAATGAGTTTCTAAGGAAAAAATAGTCTTGCAAGGCTAATCAAAAATCAAATAGTTTGCAAAAATCTCCCATTAAGAGAAATAAATGCCTAAGTCAAATAAATCTTTTCAGACCTAATTAATTAGTCAAAGCATAAACTTATAGTTTAGCATCTAAATCTAAAAAGCCTTTCTATCTGTTGCTGCTCTGTGCATCTCTGTGTCTAAAGAGCAAAAAGGAGCGAGACAGCCCGCCCTTCACAGGCCTCAAAGGAATGTGGCCTGCATTGCCAAAATATGACGTGGAAGCAAGAACCCTCACCATGACTCTCCTCGGACGCAAACCCTCCCTTCACAGTCTCCCGGGACGTTTCTCGTACCTAACCCATAGAATGAAGCAAAGCCTAAGCCAAAATGAGCAAGAAGTCAGCTGAGCTGAGAAAGCCAGCCCCTATCCAGAGAGGACATTATTTTATACTCTTAATTATTGGCAGACTACACAAAGATGTAGCATCTTTCAGGAAAACCTGTACGTGATTGGTCAGTCATGATGGCATGAGTTCTCATTACCCTGACTCATTCTAAAAACCTGACTTTACCAGTTTTAACAAAAGAAGCGCAAATAATTTAATACATTTATAAACGTTTGCAACATTTACTAGGAAAAATGTTTCATTCTAATTCATCCTTCCTTCCTTTCACAGTGCAGCAGGACGGATACTTTATCAAACTGGTACATTGGCACAATCACAAGAATGTACAGTTCAAGATGTCCTTCACTTCTTGTCATGAGGAAAGCTGCCATAGTCTGCGCATGCTCCCTTCTCATTAAATTGCAAGCCATAGCCTTGATGGATTCACAGGCAGCCATGTTTTGTGTAGGCCCCAAAAATAAAACAAACACAAAGATAACATTAATTTCATGTAAATCAGCCCATTATGTTTCCCAACTCCATACTAATACCCCTTATAAATGTTTACCTAGCCAAGCTATTAGTGTAAAGCAGCTTTTCTATTATTTATGACAATATGCAAAATAAATGTGCAATGTACAACATAGCATTTTAATGCTTTAGTGTAAAAGTTAAAAGCACACACAGTTTATATAGCGCACACAGTTAATACAACACACACAGCAACATGCTTTAGTGTTTTAGATAGCTTTTCATGCAAAAAAAGCATTTAGCCCCCTGTGTAGTGTTTGGTGCATTATTAATTCACACACATTATAAAAAGAGGTGTTATTAACTGAAAATATTTATCAAAATATGCAACAAGTCAAAGTCTCTTAAGACAGAAATAGTACATTTAGACTGCAAGCGATGAGCTGGGAAGAGAGAAACACATTCTATTAATCTTCAAAGCTAAAAAGGCCACTTTTCTCTACACTGCAAAAACGGATCACTGACATAATATAGAATGACAAAATATAGACTTACCAAAATATAGTCACCAAAATATAGAATGCCAAAATATCGAATTCCTATCTACAAACAGGTAAGTACAAAAATATCGAATCCAAAATATAGTCTGTAAAAAATATAGTCAGTCAAAATATCGATTTTTTTTAAATGTCTTAAAAGTAATTTAAAATTAATGAAATATTAAATATATTTAACTAAAACATACTTAAAAATACTCAAATAACCTTAAAATTAAGATATAATTAATTTAAGTTATTAATAAAAAATGTACAATATTTAGGATAGCAGGAGGGTAACATTTAATATTACCACTCCAGTGAGTGCAACAGTAGGGAAAGCGTTGGATAGCGTAGGGGTAAAAAATACTATTCCCACTCCAGTGAGTGCAACAGTAGGGAAAGCGTTGGATAGCGTAGGCGTAAAAAATACTATTCCCACTCCAGAGAGTGCAACAGTAGGGAATGCGTTGGATAGCGTAGGGGTAAAAATTAATATTCCCACTCCAGAGAGTGCAACAGTAGGGAAAGCGTTGGATAGCGTAGGGGTAAAAAATACTATTCCCACTCCAGTGAGTGCAACAGTAGGGAAAGCGTTGGATAGCATAAGGGTAAACATTACTATTCCCACTCCAGAGAGTGCAACAGTAGGGAAAGCGTTGGATAGCGGGAGGGTAAAAATTACTATTCCAACTCCAGAGCGTGCAACAGTAGGGAAAGTGTTGGATAGCGTAGGGGTATAAATTACTATTCCCACTCCAGAGAGTGCAACAGTAGGGAAAGCGTTGGATATTCGAAGGGTAAAAATTACTATTTCCACTCCTGGGAGTACAACAGTAGGGAAAGCTTTGGATAGCTTAGGGGTAAAAATTACTATTCCCACTCCAGAGAGTGCAACAGTAGGGAAAGCGTTGGATAGCGTAGGGGTAAAAAATACTATTCCCACTCCAGAGAGTGCAGCAGTAGGGAAAGCGTTGGATAGCGGGAGTGTGAAAATTACTATTCTCACTCCAGATAGTGCAACAGTAGGGAAAGCTTTGGATAGCGTAGGGGTAAAAATTACTATTCCCACTCCAGAGAGTGCAACAGTAGGGAAAGCGTTGGATAGCGGGAGGGTGAAAATTTAACAGTAGGGAAAGTAATGATTTAATATATTATTAAAAATAAATTAAATATCAATCCCAATAAAACATTAATTGAAATTAATAACCAATTTAATATTATGTAATAATTAATTAGAAATACAACTACATATTAGTTATTAAAAATTAATAACCTATTCATAATCATTTAACAACTAATTAATTTTCAATAACAAAAACTAATCAATAATACAAATTAATACCAATTAAAAATTAACAGTAAATTAATTATCAATACACAAAAAGTATTTTCCCACCCTGTTCCCCTATAAACCCACATCCCACTACAGAAAATACAATAATACAATTATCATAATTATCAAATATTTAAATAATACAAAATAATTACCAATTATTAAAAATGTATTGCCAATTAATAGAAATTAATTACCAATTAAACATTAATTAACAATAAATTTAAAATCAATACCAATGAATGAAAAAAATTATTTACTTAATTACAATTAAATTACTTCCCACCCTATTCCCCTATAAACCCACAACCCGCTACAGAAAATAAATTTAGAAAATTAAAATAATTAACAATTAATCAATTAATACAAATTAATTGGTAATTAATAAAAATTAATTACCAATGAAAAAATAACAATACATTCAAAATGAATACCAACAAATAAATAAAAATATTTAATTAATTACAATTAAATTACTTCCCACCCTATTCCCCTATAAACCCACAACCCGCTACAGAACTAAAAAGCAAAATTTAATTAACAATTAATAATAATTGCTAAAAATTAATATTTAATTTAATATAATTAAATTACTTCCCACCCTATTCCCCTATAAACCCACAACCCGCTACAGAATTAAATTACGCAAAAATTAAATAACATAAAATTCATTACTTAAAATACATTAAACATACATTACAAAATTTAATATACACTTTCCACACATATACTAACATACAAAACACTTTAAAAAAAATGATATTATTAAAAAATCGATATATTTAATGCCTATATTGTATACTTCGATATTTTGACTTCTATATTTTGAAAATCGATATTACTTACCTTAAATTCGATATTTTTAACCACTATATTGTGTCCATTCGATATTTTGTCCATTCTATATTTTTACTTCGATATTATGTCCATTCTATATTTTGGAATCAATATTATGACTGTTTACCTGCAAAGACACATGTTAATTCAGCAAAAGCATTTCAGACTAAATAGGCCTCACTTTCATGTTTTTCATGTGCAATGTTTTTAACTTGCACCAAAATGTGTGTGGCAATTTAAATGCAGTCTGTCTGAAGCACAGAAAATAAAACCATGCCGGACTGCAGATGAAATCTGCTCCATCAGTATCACTATGCTCCTTTCATCAAGGTCCAGCAAACTTACATATCTTGCTATGTGCATCATCAGAACAATTAATTGTAATGTATCCTTCAAGTCTATAGTAAAATTTAAACATGCGTTGAAACATATAGAAACAGACAGCATGCTCAAAATGTTTTGTAGCCGCCAAAAGCATTTACAAATGGATTCCATGCATGAGTATTGTATCACCTGATGCACCTGGAATATTTTGAGTCTTCATTACAGCGCCTGGACAACTGTACTCATTTGATAGGTGGGCCTGCAGTTCTTCTTGTGCCACCCCACCAAAGTAGCCTCTTAAAGCATGTCTCAGGCCTGCCATTGCAGCCTTTGCGCAGTTTTAAACTGCCATTTCGACCTGACAATTGTATAGGTAAAAAGTTCTTAGCAGTGTAAAGATGGCATATGTTGAGTCACACAGAATGTGGGCCACCAAAATTCCAATTCGCTCTCCATAATTATCGAATATGGTACAGCTAAAGTTACACAATTTATATCCAAAACCTAAAGTGAGCAATCAGTACTTTTTACACTGCAAGAAGGTCACTAGGGGACGTTTCCAGCAGCAAAAATATATCCTGAACAAAAAATGTTCTTTAATATAATCACGAATATTACAAGCACAGTGCAGATGCTTAATCATTGGAAGGGCTTTTTTATTACTATAATTGGTTATACTTATTCATTCTGCTAAATGTAACTTTGATTAACATCACAGCAATGAAATTCAGAAACGGCTCTTAATTAAATAGCTTTATTCATGTGGATACAATGCAACACTATAAATAATTACATAAAACACTTGTTAAGTTGCCACCAGCGCGAGAATATTAATTACAATGTATTAAATGGAACGCTTGTAAAGTTCACAGCAGCTCCAGAAACAGATTTGTTTTCCACTTATAATTCAAACACTGAGTCACAATCTGAAAACCTTGAAGTAGGCCCTTGTGAGTTTTTAGTGTCTTATCAAGGCTTGCTGTGTTTCATACAATTCAGGTGCTGGTAGCTTTGCTTTTCGCAGTATAGCTGCAGGGCTGCAGAGCTAAGCACAGGAGGAGAAATACAGACTGGACGCATGTTTGACATAGGACACCCTGAAGTATTTCTTTACACTGCTGTGAACCTTAGTCGCAGAGTGTCAGGGGCGTAGCTTTAGGGGGTTGTTAGGGGTGATACACCCCCCTAATAAATCTATATTCTAGTAAATAGTTGGGTACATGTGTTTTCAGTCACATATGGCGAGGAATCTGTCGGATTTCACCTGGGATTTTTACATACACACACAGACAACCGCCCCCCCATCCACACACACACAGGGCCCGATTCACAGAACTAACTTAAGACAAAATCCTAAACTTACTACTTTTGGTATTCACAGAAGTTAGGATTTTGTCTTAAGTTTGTCTTAAGACAGACTTAAGACAGACTTAAGACAAAATCCTAACTTAAGTCAGTCTTAAGTCAGTCTTAAGTCTGTCTTAAGACAAATTTAAGACAAAATCCTAACTTCTGTGAATACCAAAAGTAGTAAGTTTGGGATTTTGTCTTAAGTTAGTTCTGTGAATCGGCCCACACTGTCTCTCGTCAACGTTTTAAAGGTCTTTACAATCTGCACTTCGCTCCCTCTCCACTGTCCCTTAAACCCCTCTTCTGCACTGCTGCTCTTATAATCTATTTTATCATGATATGCCAGCATGGTAGTCAGAAAACCTGAAGCTTACCCCCAAATCTTAATGACCAGGCTGCTCCCCTGCAGACTATGTCCATGGGCCGGTATGAGTTTCTGCCCACTCTACCTGATGTTGCAACACATAATTGCAACCATGTTCAAACGTAAGTGTGTTGTTGTTTCCTCATTACAGCACCATACAACGGTCCTTGCATGAATGTTTACAAGGCATCCATTAACACCATGCATGCTGATGACGGCCCCCATCCGTCATGCACTATGGCGCTCGTGTGCTGATGACAGCTGGCGGCCATCATAAGCCCGTCCACTTGCGATTTTGCCGCACAGGCGCAGAATCGCTGCCGCTGGCAAGGGGTTAATTTGCTTACCAAACCAAAAGTAAACATTGCAATGTGTAGCAAAAATGCATTAATACATTGAAATGAGGATAGCTAAAAACTCACAGACATGAAGTGGAATTTTGCTCACGGTCTGGGATTTTATTGGCAGCACAAACTTGCTTTAAATCAATAGCCTCACTTAGAAACTGGAGAAAAACGCCCAAGAGGATGTGGCATAAGGGCTAGAATGGTCAGCCTGGAAGCTGAGAAACTTGGTTTGAGTCTCAGCAGGGATGCTCAACATCCTGTGATTCTGGACAAATCGCCTAATCTCCAGTGCCTAACAAAATGAATGTGTCCATCCGTAATGCTACTGGTAAAGCACTCTGATACCTTCCAAACGGGTTTGCGCTATATAAAACTCCCAAAAAATAAATAGGGATTCTGCACATGAATGACGATTCTGAGGGCGGATTGGACGGGCCTTGAAGGCAGCTCCGCCAGGCAAGTGTGTAGGCCTGTTTTTTTCTCTGTTATGGGCCTGTTTTAGGATCTGGTGGCCCGGGTTTTACTGTTGATTCCTCTGATATTACCACAAACATTGCCTACATCAAGTACAAATGCATGCAGACTCCAGTACCATGCAAAACACCTATACAGTTTGTCTTTACAATTTCACAACTGACCCACTTGTAAATGTGGCCCCTTTTTTTAACTATCTGGTTCGCTAATGGAGGCGACATAAACTTTTTGAGCCCAACCTATTTTCTGTCCCAGTCCGACCCTGCAAGGAGCACTGTATTTATTTCACCCCACAACTTTCCCTTGATCCATTTCAGTAGCAAAAAGCCTGAGGAAATGGGGAAAACGGCCTGTAAAAAAGTGAAAGAGGAACAATTTAGAGATGTGAACATTGATTCAGCATGTTAAGCCTCATTCCTTACTCAAAAACGCCAAATAGCAGTAAATATCCAACACAGTAAATCCCCCACCCCTGAGTTCCCGAATTTAACAGTTATAATTTTCTACAGTATGTTTTTAATTGTACAATGGTTGTCTGTTTCTATCGTTATTTATGTACACATTCACATTAATTTATGTATCCGCCAACCATTAGGAGGGGACTGCAAGTCCCAGAGCATTCTGTGCCAGGAGGCGCCGCCTGCAGTTTTTCCGCACCTGGAGGCGAATCTAAGCATCTTGCGGCTCCCATAGCACGGGACGTGCCCGGGCACGCCCAAGACGTGCCTGGGCCAAGGGCTGGCCCATCTGCACCCGTCAGCGCCAGGAAGAGGAAAGGCTGGCAACCCCTCGTACATGTGTTAAATCGTCAAGATTACTAAAGTGAGCTTCGTCATATCGGAAATTCAAATTACCTTAAGCGGCCATCATGGGGAAACATACCCTGCCACTACAAGTATAGACAGCATGGTGGAAAGGGCTGTTAACATAGTTCCTACCGAAATTGAACGAACCGAGAGGCGTTTATCCCTTGGAGTTGAGACACCCCAGCCTGGTTCCATGACAGGTACAAAAGGGGATGGTGATGGATGGAGCATCTGAATCAATCAAACACTCACACCCAGTCAAAAGATCTGGGTTTAATCCATCACCATTCTTTAGCCCACTCTGCCACCCCAGTTCAGACATGGCTATATGCAAATCAGTCTGACCCTGTGCCTCATGGGAACAGTCCAGCCTGAACTGCCAAGCCATGTCTTCCCTGGACCGCAAGCTTCCGAGGACCGGTTTCTGGCATTCCAGCCGTCTTCAGCTCGGCTTGCTTGAATCCAGTGGCAAAGTGAGCAAGGGACTCAAGTCTGAGT
This sequence comes from Lissotriton vulgaris, assembly GCF_964263255.1. Taxonomy (NCBI): domain Eukaryota; kingdom Metazoa; phylum Chordata; class Amphibia; order Caudata; family Salamandridae; genus Lissotriton; species Lissotriton vulgaris. The sequence goes on from NC_141695.1 coordinate 1,646,789,892, forward strand.
ATACCCTGCCACACTTATGGCGGCCAAAAGCAGTACAAAAGGGGGTGGTGATGGACGGAGCATCCGAATCAATCAAACACTCACAGCCAGTCGGAAGATCTGGGTTTAATCCATCACCGTTTGTTAGCCCACTCTGCCACCCCAGTTCAGACATGGCTATATGCAAATCAGTCTGACCCTGTGCCTCATGGGAACAGTCTAGCCCGAACTGCTATGACAGGGGCGGACCCTCTTCAGGTACACAGTCAAAATATCGAATCTTTAATTTCGACTTACACTTATATTGAGTTGCTAATATCGAAGGGACAGAATATCGATGTCCAGAATATCGATGGCAAGAATATCGACCCTAAGGTAAGTAATATCGAAATTACTTATATCGATAGCATATATATCGATGTAAGTAATTTCGATTTACTAATATGTGTTAGAAATTTTAGTTAAGTATTTAAATTAATTGTTATAATATGTGTTTAATATGTTTTTATAAATAAAAAATATATAAAAGTAAATTATATGTTTTACTACCAGAGCGGGTTGTGGGTTTTTAGGGGAATAGGGTGGGAAGTAATTTATTTGTAATTAAATAATTATTTTTTAATGATTAATTTATTTTGCAATTAAATATTAATTGGCAATGAATTATTTTAATTGATTAATTGATTAATTAATTAATAATTTCTGTATATTTTTAAGTAAATTATATGTTTTACTACTGGAGCGGGTTGTGGGTTTATAGGGGAATAGGGTGGGAAGTAATTTATTTATAATTAAATAATTATTTTTTAATGATTAATTTATTTTGCAATTAAATATTAATTGGCAATGATTTATTTTAATTGAATAATTGAATAATTAATTGATAATTTATGTATATTTTTAACTAAATTATACGTTTTACTACTGGAGCGGGTTGTGGGTTTATAGGGGAATAGGGTGGGAAGTAATTTAATTGTAATATTAATTAATTTGGGGTAAAAGAGTATTTTTAGGGTTCAGGGTCAGTTTTGGGTTTTTGGGTAAAGGGGTATTTTTAGGGTTCAGGGTCAGTTTTGGTTTTTTGGGTAAAGGGTTATTTTTAGGGTTCAGGGTCAGTTTTCAGTTTTTGGGTAAAGGGGTATTTTTAGGGTTCAGGGTCAGTTTTCAGTTTTTGGGTAAAGGGGTATTTTTAGGGTTCAGGGTCAGTTTTCAGTTTTTGGGTAAAGGGGTATTATTAGGGTTCAGGGTCAGTTTTGGTTTTTTGGGTAAAGGGGTATTTTTAGGGTTCAGGGTCAGTTTTCAGTTTTTGGGTAAAGGGGTATTTTTAGGGTTCAGGGTCAGTTTTCAGTTTTTGAGTAAAGGGGTATTTTTAGGGTTCAGGGTCAGTTTTCAGTTTTTGGGTAAAGGGGTATTTTTAGGGTTCAGGGTCAGTTTTAATTTCTAGGGTAAAGGGGTATTTTTTGGGTTCAGGGTCAGTTTTCCCTACTGTTGCACCCACTGGAGTGGGCATAGTAATTATTGTTAAGTAAGTATATATTATATATGATTTGTTAATATTATTATTTGTTATTAAATATGTACTATTATTTTTTTTATCATTATTAAATATATTTAAATATGTTTAAGTAATTTATAAGTATTATTTACAGTATTTTTCATGTTATTTTAAACCCAAAAAAACGATATATTTGACAACGATATTTTTAACATCGATATTATTTTTTCGATATTTTGGTACTTACCATGTTGTACATAGGGCGTCGATATTCTTGCAATCGATATAATTACGCCGATATTTGTGTAGGTCGAAATTCTGTCTGTCGAAATTCTGTCATAGATCCCCCTCTTCACTCTGTAATGCGTGGGCCACCAATCTGAGTACCTCACTGTAAATAGAACACTAACGTCTTCCCTTACGAGTCTCGTAACAGAGAGAACACCGATGTTTCATCACTAAACTTGGACTCGCCCAGACCCCTAGCAGCCTTAGGGGACAAGCGCAAAGGGAAGCCTGTAAAACCTACCTGTTTTAAGAGGAAGCAACCAACTCGCTCGAGCTCATCTCGTACCGTTTCCAATGAGGAACTGAGCCGTTCCATCAGTACACAGACTGAGGTCGCCCCTGATCGCAGCAGCCCTGGAGACATTCTTACCAACACTATTGTGGACACTGTTCATGGACGTATTAAAGACATCATAGATAAAAATGTCACTACCTTGTGGAAGCGACTTGACCGTATAGACACTCTTACGAACAAACTAAGCTCACAATTTAAAACCATCAAGCTTGCCATTGCTGAGGGGTGGAATTGATCTTGTAACTAACTGGGTACACAATTCTAACCCACGGACTCCTGTACCAACACATATTCTATCTACCGTTTTTTGTGACACTTGCAATAAAGTTAAGGAATGCTTTGTTGGTAGTGTTAGCGGTCCGCCGGTTACAGTTACGCACATGCCCCCTGATTCTCATAGCATACCTGAAGTGTCCCAGATAGAGTAAATCTAGGGCGTGAAAAATCATGTGAGAGTGCGCCAGACTTTGTGAGACTGAAAACTTCACAGCCTAGCAGGGATTTACTGAGTTTACCACCGGCATCATGTCCCTATGTCTTAGTCTTGGCTGGGGTACCCACCCTTAAGAAAAACCAAGCAGAAACATGGGATCAACTGTGTAACAAAAGTGCTGATTGGCTGCCTAAACACAGAGGGATTAGTGTGACGAATTTAAATGACATTATCATGGTTCGGAGAGTAGGTTGGGTGGCGCTGTCTTCAAAGAATATTGCGGGGGACTGTATAGTCATTCATTTTCGAAAGCTGTCTATGATAAGATCATTATTGATGGCACAGGAGGCAAACATAATTAATCCAACCCACATTTGGTCATTGCCACTGGGTTATTTCTATAAATCTACCCCAGGGTTTACGTCCCACGAAGCCCCCATCCTAACCAGGCATAACAGGTTTTCATTGTTATCTGACATGGATGAACAAGATTGACTGTCATCCCCATTGGCACCAAACAAGATCACCCCCATAGTGAATGAGTCTTCACCATGCGGTCATTGTATCCCAATTATGAATGCTGCTGACCCAAACCTAAACAAATGAAGCTGGAACGTTGCCGGTGTGGCATCTAATAAAATGTTGCTAGACTGGTTAGATATAGTTCAAAAACAGGATATTCTTATGTTACAGCAAACCTGGGCTACGCAGGACTTATATTTAGACGGGTTTTAATGTTTTAATAATGGTGCTTCGATTCACCAAGTCAGGCCGCCCGTCTGGCGGACTTTCAACCTGGGTTAACATCTCTGGGGTCTGAAGAACTTTTTGTGCTTAAATGGTGATTTTTTTTACTCATTTAAAGCCCAAGACACGTCCCAACAAAACAAGCTGAACTTTCACAAGAGGCCATCATGTGGTACCCGGTGAATCCGAAAAATCTTCATTTGCCGGAACAAAAGAAGTGTAAGGAAGTCTGTTTCTGTTGTGAAGTACTTGTCTGTCCTGGCCTGGGTTTGCACCATGCAAAACTGCCACAAATAAAATACAGATTCTGCCTGTCACCCTTGCTCTTATCTCATGTAAATGTAAATGTACAGGAATTTATATAGCGCAAATCACCGAGCGGTTTCTAAGCGCTTGCTTAGGGAACCCGTCCTGGTATTCCCCTGTGAGATAACCCCAGCAGGGTATCCACAAGGTGAAAGCCAGGTATCCCGCCGCAAGGGGCCATTGTGGAATCAAGTAGGCACCGGAGCGAGAATTGTTGAGTCCATGGACATTTTAGGACTCAAGACCCCACCGAGCCGGGAATTGAACCCTGGTCCTGGGCTGATCTCTGCTGCCAGGTCTGCCTCCTCTAACCAGTGAGCCACACTTCTCCATCCGATATGAATTAAGCAAAAAGCATTAATCTTTGATGTCAGGAAAAGATAACTATCTAATCATTTTGACTTTTATTACCAACTTGTATGGTCCCAGTGTCGCCAACCTAACTAGTTCAGAAAAGAGTCAACATTACGGGAAATGTATCAAAACATAAGCATTGATAGGGTATAACCCAGTACAGGCCCTATATGTGGGACCTTTTAGTAGAAAAGAAAAAGCAAATTTTCTACGCTGGATTAGATCAAATGGGGCCCTTGGCCCTATTGGACTACCCAATGCCATATTCTGGGCCAATCCCAATATGTGAGTTGAAGTCCTGACCCCTTTGTACAATGAGGTCCTAGCAATTAACTTTGTTCCAGAGTCCTGGCAAGGAAGCATAGTGCAGCCAATTTATAAAAGCCGCCCAGCAGAAAATACCTCAAATTATCGGTTAATTGCGCTAACTGATATAGAGTTAAAGGTCTTTGCCTCCGAATTATTGACTGATTTGGAAGAATAGGTAACATCACAGGGAATATTCCCAATTAATCAATTGGGATTTCGTAAGGGTCAATCTAAAATCACTAACCTTTTTAAAAAAAATATATATATATTTTATTGTCTGATCTCACATATCATGCACAGCTCCGACATCCAGAGTCTACTGCAACCATTAGTGGAGCAACAATAACATCAGCAGACTTTTACATGAAACAACAACACCCATCCCCCACCCAATCCCACCACCCCATTGCGCTGCTGCCAATGCCTAAGCATAATAAAGTATCTACAACATGACATGCCAAGTCCATCAAGACATTTCACAGTGTTGCCAAATGTCCAATAGTCAAAATATCGGGAGGGCGGCCCCCTCAGGTGGAGGGTCCAAGTCCAGCCCACGGTAATCAGCCCATCTCTTCCAGATTTTAAAGTGCCTAGGGGGGCAGCCCCTGGCCCTGAATATAGGTTGCTCCAGTCCCATACAAAAGTCCCCCCATGTGGTATGTAGAAGTGTGCCCACCTCCGAACCACACCGGAGACAGTCGGGGGAACCAATTATGCCCGCCCTCCACAATCGCTGTCATGTAAAGTAAGTGCGGTGTGGGTACTTAAATTGTATCAGTCGCAGGCGAGTGGAGATTGCTGCTCCCCTCAGACTCGCCAGGGCTTCTGCCCAATCATCGTCCTCCAAGCACCCTACATCCTGCTCCCACGCGGACTTAAGTCTGTGTAAGACGGAGGAACAATGATGAACTAGTGTCTGATATATGGGTGAGATTTTCTTATCTGGCAATTCCCCCATGATCAACTTTGCCTCTAACGGACTAAATTCGGGAAGTTGCTCCAGATCAGTCAAGTATGGTGTCAGAGCATGCCGAAACTGGAGGTATTTAAAAACTAGAAGCGGGGCATTCCGAATTCATCTTGTAAGTTCTGAAAAGACTTCAGGGAGCAGCCCGACATTACATCGCCTAGAGTGGAGAGTCCTATCGCATTCCACCCCCCGAAGCCCAGCAGCGCGTCCATTTGGGGCAGGCAACCATTTCACCAAAGGAGGGTTTCCTGAGTGAGCACGTTCCACCATCCCATTCTGCGCAGCGCTTGCCTCCAGTCGTAGAAAACTACCTGCGTAGCAGAGGGAAGGCACCTCCTTAGCGGTGCCGAGTACAGCAGCATATGCACGGACGCCAAGCCCATAAGAAACCGCTCGACCGTGTAGGCCGGATCATCCCTATCCCCGTACCACCAGTCGCTTAAGACCAATAGATGTGCTGCTTGGTAATACGAGAGAACGTTCGATGTGGCTAACCCCCGTATATGAAGATAAAAAGCACGTCCGCAGCGCCACGCGCCCAAGCCCCCCTCCTACAAAAACCCACTCAGCGCTGAGTTGATTTGTTGGAACCAGCGGGGCGAAATCCAATGTGGGTGAGTTTGTAGTTGGTATACCAGGCGAGGGAGCGCCACCATCTTAAAGATAGCTGGCCTGCCATAAATAGTCAATGTCATTCGGGACCACACCTTCAAGTCCTCGCGCGTGCGATCCCACACCATGGTGAGGTTGCGATCTCGGGAGACGGCCGCCTCCTCTGACAGGTACACCCAAAAGTATTTCACCCCTCTCGATGCTAACTGAAGGCATGATGCCCACTCCCCCACCCGCTGCTGACCGCCAAGTACCCACAAGGTTGACTTGCCCGGATTCATATAGAGGCCAGAGGTTTCACCAAAGATCTGTAAAATGCACAACAGCCGCCGCCCGAGCGATCCAAGCCGGTAAAGATTTATCAGCCAGGCCCGCCGACCACGAAAGCCTTTTAGTTGGGCGTCAATGCGCACCCACGTTGCAAGGGGCTCCATGGTGAGCGCAAAAAAATAAGGCGAGAGGGGACAGCCCTGCAGCGTCCCCCGCTGAACCGAAAAGGAACGAGAAACCGCGGCCCCAACGCACACCGAGGCCGTATGATCAGTGTATAAAAGCTGTATATACACCAGAAAGTGCGGGCCGAAGTTAAGGGGTCGCAATAAGGCAAACAAATATGTCCAGCTCAGGGAGTCGAAAGCTCGGTCTATGTCCGTTAAAAACAGTGCTGCCCGCTCTCCCAAACTCCTCCAGGCCGATATCGCAACCTGGGCCGGCCGAATATTGTGGGGAGTAACCCTCTGAGGCATAAAACCTGCCTGGTCTGGATGAACCAGGTTTGTAATATGGGACTTGAGCCTAGTGGCCAGAGCCTAAGCCAGAACCTTGGCTTCCGTATTGAGCAGTGACATCAGGCGGTAAGACACATGACTCCCCGGGGGTCTACCCGGCTTCAGAAAGACAACCACCTCAGCGTGTTGCCAATCCGGTGGGAGCACACCGCCCTCGCACTCCTCCTCCACGACCGGACGGAGGCGCGGGCCCAGTTGTACACTGAAACGCCGGAAGAATTTGCATGGGAAGCCGTTCGGACCTGGTGCCTTACCAGGATTCAGCTCGCCTAGGGCTGTGCCCAATTCATCGTCCTACAGAGGCCTGTCCAGGAGGTCCCGCACCTCATCCGAGACCACGCGCGGGGGGGTCAACAATAAAGTGCTGGATTACCGCCACTAAGCATTCCTGAGGTGCATACAGTCCCTCATAGTATGAAGCAAAGCTCTCCACAATTGCTGGGGGCTCAAGAATGGGCACCTCCTCAGGGTCTACGATTTGAGGCAATGGTTGGGCATGCAAAGTACCCTGACACAGACGGTGCAGCATCTTGCACAATTTGTCCCCCCACTAGTACACATAACTACGCGTGGCCAGCCAGGCCTGCCACGCCTCCTCCATCAAAACTGCGGTGTACTGCTGTTGAGCCAAAACTAACTGCTGTCTAGCTGGTCTACTGCCCACCTCCCGACTTCTGCGCTCCAATGCCTCCAGGTTCGCGTCACGCTGCACTAAGTCCCTCCGCCGCTCCCTACGGGCCGCCGCGCACCAGGAAATATCTGCGCCCCGCAAGGTGGGCTTTAGGGCCTCCTAAAGGGTAGTCGGGGAGTCTACGGAGCTTACATTAGAGGTCAGGTAGTGATCTATTTCTTTGGTCATATACTCCCTGTATTCGTCCTGCAGCAGGTGCCAAGCGGACATGCACCACCGAAACGGTTGTCTGGCCGGGCCTACGCTAAATGTGATGGTCACCGGTGAGTCATCACACAGGGCTCTTGGCAGAATGTCTGCCGTCAGTATTCTATAGGCCAACCCCCGTGGAATGAAAATATAGTCCAGTCTGGAGAATGAGTCGTGCACCGTAGAAAAATATGCGTATTCCCTACGTGAACCATGTTTGTATCTCCAGGTGTCTGTCCAGTCAAGGCCAGCAACCATCGCATGTAGTTTGGTGGTGGGTCCCCCCCCCCCCTCCCCGATCAGCCACCCCGCTCCGCCACCTATCGCTACCCCGTTCCATTATGTCGTCCAGTCCTCCCCTACAATGGAGAGGGTATCAGGCAAGGCACCCCAAAGGGACATGAGCTCTCCTCCAGTGGCCACTGAAGTGGTGGCGGGGCATACACACAACCAAAGGTCACCCTGTCCCCCCCTACCATGCCCTGCACAAAAACATACCTGCCCTGCGAGTCAGTGCAGAGTTTATCATGTACATAGGAAACCTTACGGTGTATAAGGATAGCGACCCCTCTAGAGCCTAAAATCATTAACCTTTTAACCCTAACCATACTGACTGAGTGTGCAGTTTAAAAAAAAACATATATTTATTTTATTGACCTAAAAGCTGAATTGGATTCTGTCTCGAGAGCCTTACTTTAGCAGAAACTTGCTAGATGGGGTATTCCGCAAAAGCTTCTTGTACACAAACGCCTGGGTTCAGGTTGAGTAAGGTGATGGATTCAGTTTGACTCGGAGAAGTAAAACTTACGATGGCCTCAGACAAGGCTGTGTATTGCCTCCATGCCTTTTTAATCTTTTCATGTCTGATCTGTTACAGCACTATGAAATCATTCACGCCCACTGTTCCAAACTTGGAAATAAACATTTTAAATGTCTCCAATATGTGATTGATACAATTTAACTCAACCAAACCTTGATAGGCCTACAAGGATTAATTACCACTTTTGATTAGCACATTATAGCTAATTGTTTGGAAACAAATGCCAAGAAAACGAAGACTATGAAATTGGTCCCGTAAATTCAAAAGTGCGACCCTGGAAAGCGAGAAGAGGGCCAATTAAAGTTATGACGACCTACAGACACCTGGGCATTTTATTTGATAGTAACATTTCATTTAAAAGTCATTCAAATGTTTTAACAGCAAACACATCATCTCTAATATATGCTTTTAAGTCATTACGTAACTCATTAAGATGCCAACCCTATGAACATCTTCCTAAAGTCATGAGTGCGAAGTTATTAATGGCTATTGCGTATGGTTCACCCATCACCAAGGGAAAAGACTTGAAAATATTAGATCTATTGCTAATCAAGGCTTGCAAATCTGTCTATGGAATTCCTCAATCAATTGGCCAAGCAGAAATCTGCTTGGAGGTTGGTCTTCGAAAACAATCCTTGGTAGTGCAAGAGTCATTTTTTATTAAATACATACATTTGCTGTCCTTATCCGAACCTGGGGCCCGATGTAGGTAATTGTGAAGTACCGTATTCTTAATACCGAATTTTACCAATTCGGTATTGCAGATGTAGGTAAGAATTTGGTAAAAAATACTGAATCCTTAATATTCGTTATTACCGAATCGGTAATTGAGATTCGGTATTAAGGAATACCTACCCATTCATTACTATGGGCTTGGAGGCCCATAGAAATGAATGTGAACACATTCGGTATTACCGATTCGGTATTACCGAATCTGTAATTCCGGGAGGTATTTCAAGGGTGCCAGTGTGTCCAAAGGACACCCTGTTGCACCCCTGAAATGAGCATGTGTGCACATGTGGCACACATGCATGCCCTAAGGGCATGGATGTGTGCCACATGGCACTTCTAAAACAGCAAGAAAGTGCTTTTTTAAAGGAATTTGGTAAATACCACCAACTTGAAGATGGTGGTAATTACCGATTCCTTAAGGCCCAAAAGCACTCTTTTATGCGCTTTCTACATTGCATTTAAGGAATCGGTATTACCAATTCCTTAAATGCAAGGCCAATAAGGAATCGGTATTAAGGAATCATACCGATTACTTCCCTACATCAGGAATGGCTAAATACCGGTCGGTTACGGTGAAATTTACCGAATTTCACCGTTACCGACCGGTATTTGGCCACCTACATCGGGCCCCTGTGCTCCTTAGCAAATAACTCTTGGTATGAAAAAATCACCCAGAACATCCTGAGGCTTGGTGATCCTGCATTTTTTCATTTTTCCAAAGCTTTGAGGTTTGAAGCTCAGTTTTAAACAGCTTTTAAATAGAATGATAACAACAAACTCATTTATTGTAGAGAAAGAGGCTTTATCTGCAAAGAAACACGCCTCGACGGTGATCAGTTCACATCAGAATATGGGTTTCCAGCCTTGTTTAACTACTTTCTTTTCCTTCCTTATGAGAGGCAAATACTTGGCAGGTATCCCACTAAAGACGGCCGGCACGCCGAAATGGATTCAGTAATGGACAATTAGTGCTAGTACTCTGAGTGGGCTTTTGCAAGAAACTCTATTGCACATTGCATCTGCCCAATCCAGCTTAATGTACCTCATATTTCTTTAAACCCTCCTTTCTTAATGTAGAGTGAGATCTGCTTGTGAGGCTCTTATTTTGTGTTCATCTGGTGCTTTAATTTTACTAACTTGCCATTGTTAACGTTTTTGGCAATTGCGGAAAGAATGCTTTCATCAGCAGTTTAAATATTGTTATTTCTCCTGTTTTTATAATATTGAGTGATTATTGTCTTACTATACGACTTAAACTTCCTTTCCAGTTATAAATATATGCACTTGGCACTTTCTTGGCTACAGCCTGACTAAACTATGTAATCGTATACTCGAAGTTCTATATCGTACCAGGCACATGGCACTTTTATTTCATCATGACTAATGTATTCACATGTCTAAAGCTGTAGTGTTATGTTTCTCCTATAAGCTATTTTGTATGTGCTGTAAAATGCGAACATGTGGTGCTATTCCTGACCCAAGATTAGGCAGACTATCTGCCCCTAAGCATGTGGCACTTTGAAATATTGAAAAAAAACTATTTTGTGGTGTTTACATTGACCAAATAAGCACGGGCATTTTAAAATATGTACGGTCTCCTGCCAGTGGCAATAATTTCAACATGTCTGAAGGTCTCTGAATGGGGAATTTATGATTAGTTGTGTTCCCTGTTTCAAGCACTTGGCATTTTTATGGACCCTGCTTTTGATTCTTTTTTAGGATAAATTAACTCTCATGTTTAACAGAGTTATTTTATGCATTTAAGTTCGAATTTTGATTTTTTTTATTATGTGTATTTTAAAACATCATTTTGTGTCACTTTTTATGAATCGGATAATAAATACTTACTACTACTAATCATTTTGGCTGATTTGCACGGCGTGAAACTGTAGAAATAAGGGGTAAATCTCAGCTGCCTGCCTGCCCAACTCATATGATCATTGGCACATGCTTTATTTCACCAGGCTGTCTTTTTGTTCATTACAACACAGGCAAGAACCTTCAAATACATGAGCTCAGGATGTGTGCTGCGCAAAAAACCCTCTTATCTTTGATTTAATAGCCTGTAAATGTTCTCAATCTACAATAAGAATGTACTCCTAATTGAGTGTCATCAACACAGGAACAGGAGTCTTTCTCACTTGATCTTTGAAAACACCCTCTAAATATTCTGATGAACTAAGGTGAAACAAAAAGAAAAGAAGTACTCCTTTTTGAATTTTTAACATACCTTATCCTATTTTAAAACAATTTTTATGGCATGATTAACTTTCTAAATATTTTTAAGGCTTGCCTAGTGTAGGGGCACTTAGAGCCAGAGCTGGCACTTGACTCGGGTCTGACTTGGCTCTCCCTTTTAATCTGTTGGCTTGCCTTCCTCTACCTTGCAAGGACCCAGGACATGAGCATCCTCCAGGCCAAACATCTCTGAGCATCCCTCAGTCAAGTGAAGCATCAGAACAATGTCAGTTGTGTGAAGAAAATCTTCACACTTGAGACAGTCAGAAACTGAACAAGGTCTAACTCAGTACTCACCTAACTATCCTAGCCAGAAAGCCAGGAATGTCTGTTTCTGATAGTTTCAGAAGACCTGGTAGTGGACCACTTGCTAGTGATGAACAGAGCTCCCCAGAATCCGAGGTTCATCCAGTTTAGGTTTTACCTTTGCATTATGGATGTTATAGTTCTGTTGACTTCTGTTATGAAAACAACCCCTCAAATAATAGATGGTAAAGAAAAAGGATAGGATGATATCCTAATGCCTGGACCCAGGACACACGAGAGAGATGGATGAAAAAGATCGAACACCTCCATTCATCCTCTGAAAAGATGAAAGTGTATTTAATGGAGAGTTGGAATTAAGCTGTGAGGGTGAGCACTGGGAATTCAGAAATCCCTTGTTACAACCTTACAAAAGTTGTGCATATTATACAAGCTTGAACTTGTGACCGCCTATTAAAACCTTACTTGAGGAATGCTTGCTGGTATTCAGATTGGGTATTACATCGGGCTTTTAGCAGCGCCAGTTGTGGATGTGGGTGGAGCCAACAGAGGAAGTATGTGAGCCAGGGACACGGGTGTGGCTCTTAACAAAATGTGAGCACCTGCAATTAAAATTTTAAAAATTAAGCACTGACAGAATGAAAGTTTTGAGTGAAGTTATTAGTCAAGAGATTGGAAGAAGAGATGTAGGGTTTCCATTTGGCTCTATATTTGCAAATAGTATGTTTCTAGTCCTGGACGTACATGGAATTTTGGGAGTTATTGTCTTTTATTACTTGTTCGAAATACATGGAGCTCTCTGGAAACCTTAAACATCTGTTGCTTAGTTTATGTGTGTGCATTGATGGCTATCTAATTGTTGGTTTTGTATTCATGGGTTCTGTTGGTCATGGCTCTTTCTGGAGGGCCACCCATTAAACATTTTGTCTTCACCTCTCCTGTTGTGCTGTATTTGTTTTTGATGGCTTTAACACTCTGTGCACTTTGCCACTGTTAACCAGTGCAAAAGTGCTTGTTATCTCTCCTTCAAACATGGTAAAACTGACTTACACCCAACTGACACATTTCATTTACATATAGGCCCTTAGTAAAGTGGTACTATATGTACCCAGGACCTGTAAATTAAATGCTATTGGGCCTGCAGCAGTGCCAACTCCTGAAGTAGTCCTTTAAAGCATGTATCAGGCCTGCCACTGCAACCTCTTTGCAGTTTTAAACTGTCATTTCGACTTGGCAAAATAATCCTTTGGCCAGTCGTAAACCTTCATTTTTAATACAGATAAGTGTAGGCCGTAAACAGCAGATAGGTCAGGGTGCAGTGGATTTAAAAAGGTGGACATTTACCTTTAGGTTTTAAATGTCGTGGTAGTGAAAACCCTTAAATGTATTTTTGACTACTTCAAAGCTCACCTTTCCTATAGGATAACATGGTAGTAAAAAACCCTTACATGTATTTTTCACTACTGCAAGGCTTACCCCTCCCATAGGATAACATTGGATTACTGTATTGCATTTAATAAGTGATATCATTTGGTTGGAAGAAGATAGAAATAAATACCATGGTTGATGAATTTCACAGTAAAGCCAGATTATAAACTGCAATTCTGAAAATGTCACTTTTAGACAGTTGGCATTTTCTTGTTTAAATTATTTGGTGCCTGAATCCTGTTTTCTGGGTCACATGACTAGGTGTAGTTGGCAGTTTGACTAGGTGTAATTCTCCAAGACAAGAGTGTTACATGTGTGGGCCATTCTAGTAAGATGGAGGACTTAGCCGTGAACAGCCTCACTAGCACTTTAAAGACACTGCCTCAGACTATACATCAATAACTGCTCACTAGCCTATTGTGCCCCAAAACATTTGGGGAAATAAGGCAGGGGGGCAGGAAATGTCATATACTTCTTTTGGGGGGGGGGGGGCTCAGAAGTTTCTTCCACTTCAAACCTGGCACCAGGTACAAAACTAGGACACTCAGACCCACTCTTCAGATCACTTCTATCTATGGAATACTCTGAAGACGTACTGCTCGGGTACCCTACTGCTGGAAGGACTGCCCTGCTGCCTTGATGCTGGTAGGATAGTCCTGTTGCCCTGCTATCTGAGGAAGGAAGATTGGACTCGCTCCTTGGACCCACAACAGCCACCAGAGTGACTCCAAGGGCTAGCTGACTGTCCTGTTCTGAGCTACAGGTACACAGCAAGCTCCAGGCACCTGACATGCATCTTTCCAGTGGCATAGACTCAACTGGAGCTGCCTGGACTTGCACCTGGACCTGCCTGAGCCCTGACTTTTCATAGTTCACCCTGACGAGGATAATGGAAGTTTCTTAAAAAGGGGTACATGTCCTCAACTGGTAACCTTATTTCTCACAGGTTTGTCGATGTGTGTGAATGGGTGAGTAAAGATGCGTTGACTGAGTGGGCCTGTATGCCTGTATGTAGCTTTTCTGTCAATACAGTTGCTATACAAAAGAAAGTCAAACCTATTGCCTTTGCTTACGCTTGCTTAAAGCAGTAACTTTGAGTTTGTTTTCAAGTCTTCAGCAGTAGATAGTAATGAATAGGCTCCGTACATGGTTGTGAGTATTAAAGATACATAATAAAAAAGCTCAATTGGCTAAGCTCTACAGACATTCACCCCAGATAAAGGAGCTCGTACATCAACAGACACTGTTCAGTGCCAAACCTTCATGACTATCACACAAAGTATTGCTACATTGTATCCAAAACCAACATACCAGAACTGTAGACTCATGGAAACTGACCACTCATTTCTGGATAAGAATTATATTGTTAGATATGCCTAACGAACTCTTCATAAAAACAAGAGCTTCTTTTTCAACTATAAAATAAATCAGTGTTTCTCATAAAGCTGTATAGCAAAATAATTATAAAGCTCTTAAACATAGAGAGTTTTAAGAATGACATCTTCAAGTTACAATATTTATAAACAGGATGCATTTTAGCACTGGTCAGAGTGCTTGCATCCAGCATGTTTGGCACAGTAAGCTTGTAGCCAATGAATTAGAAGATGCTTTTTAGGTCTCGCCTAGCGTTTCAGCACGCATGAGCTGCACGCTCGGCGACACATTGTTAATGAGGAGATTTCAGAAGGGGACTTGAAGCCCCGACCCTCTTTTTCATTGGCTGGCGTCACCGTTTGTGCTAAACGGTGGCCTGCCATTGGAAATGACGTTTTTTTTGTTGCCGCCCTTTCCTCTTTTCGTCCGGCCCATCCGGAGAGGATTATCTGCTTTGTGGCTGTCGCGAAGCAATTTCTTATCGTTAGGGGGGGCCATCTGTTTCTAATTAGCAGTATCAGGTTACTTGTCTTGTTTTAGTTTTGCGTCCAGGTCTGCATGTGCAGGGGCCATCTGTTTTTTTCCGTGTTCGTGTAAAGCTTGTTCTTTCTGTTGCTGGCTTCGTCCCATGATGTCATTTCACATATCGATGAGACGTCTCCACTCATTCCCCCACCCACCACGTGCTACTTGTGATGTACCCCATGCGTTTTTTAGAAACAAAAGGTGGGTGGAGGCAAAATCCGATGTGGGGGGTGATCTCCCTTGCCCCCCTCTTCCAGGGCACATTGGCACAAATTTGAGGGCACGCTTGTCCCGGACGTTTTTTCTTTTGCCTTCCATTGTCAGTGGAGGTGTGCAGCCTCCATGTGGACAGTCAGCACCTCTTGTGCTAGCACAATGCGAAAGCCCATCAAGAGCAGTAGCCCCTGAGGCGCCGGGAGGGCCGGCCCCCCAGAGGCTCTCCCAGCCCCTCTGTTGATGCTCGCCCTGCTGCACAGCTCAGCTGAGGCGCAGTGGCCCCGAGCCTGTGACTGGCCGGCCAGGGAGTATGGGGCCTGTTGCAGAGAGCCGACCTCCATCTGTGGGAGGCGCTGTGGAACCGGAGAGCGCCGATCCGGGTCTGCCAGGAGCTAGAGATGCCGAGATCCGTGCAGCGGCCGGAGGACGGGGAAGAAGGTGAGTCCTGCCTGTACCAGAGGTCAAGCAGCTGGCACCGGCGGCTGCACCCTGTGCCCAATCCCCCGGCCAGCGCCCTGCCCCAAAGCCATGCATTCCAACCAACATCGGCAGGGAATGCATCGGAACTCAGACCGGCTTCTGCAGCACCACTGACGCCATTTCAAGATCATCCAAGTGGCTGGCAACAGTTTTTAATATCACCACAACCAGGTTGCCCTACACTTGCACCCGAGCAGAAACGGACGTGCGGACACAATTGCCTACAGGCCCCGGTAGAATTAAATAAGCCTCTTAATTGTATTCCCGTAAGCTCGTATGTGAAGTGGGTTAATGTTATTTGTGCATATTTCGGTTCAAGAGCATGCAGTCAGTTTAGAACAATATAAATGAATACTTAATATGTTTGTAGTGATGTGAACACCTAAATCATGCTTTTGCAAAGCCAGTAGTTCTGCCGATAATGTGTTAAGACCCTTACCATTAGTACACCTCTGAGTCGCAGGTAATGGAACCAGCAAGAGTTAACAGAAATTGCTAAAATTACACTTTCATGCAGTTCACTTCAAGCACTCTAATGGAGGTGAGAAAATACAATTGCCTGTCCCTGCGCACCAAGCTCCTCTTACCACCTGCCCCTGCTCACCAAGCTCCTATCACTGCCTGTGCCTGCGCACCAAGCTACTCTCACTGCCTGTCTTTGCGCACCCAGCTCCTCTCACTGCATGTGCACACCAAGTTCCTCTCACTTCTGTCCCTGCGCACTAAGCTCCTCTCACTGCTTGTCCCTGCACACCAAGCTCCTCTCACTTTGGTCCCTGCGCACCAAGTTCCTCTCACTGCCTGTCCCTGCTTACCAAGCTCCTCTCACTGCCTGTCCCTGTGCACCATTCTCCTCTCACTGCCTGTCCCTGCGTACCAAGCTCCTCCCACGTATGTCTGTGCGCAGAAACCTCTTCTCTCTGCCTGTTCACATAGACTAGACTTCTATCACTGACTGTCCGTGCAGACCAGCCACTCTCACTGCCTGTCTATTGTACTTATCACACCTACATCTGCAGTAATATTGATCTCACACCTATATTGGAAGGAAAGGTAAAATCACACCTATAGCTGCAGTGACAGTAATCTCACACCTGTAACTGCAGTCATAGTAACAATACATGGGACTATGTAATATCCTCTCAGAGTTCTTATTCCAAAATCAATCAATCAATCTATTTGTAGAGTGCGCTATTTACCCGTGAGGGTCTCAAGGCGGTGGGGGGGGGGGCGGTGGGGGGGGAAGCTTCGCTACTGTTCGAAGAGCCAGGTCTTGACAAGTCTTCTGAAGGCGAGTATGTCTTCGGTCTGCCGTAGGTGGGTAGGAAGGGTGTTTCAAGCCTTGGCAGCGAGGTAGGAGAAGGATCTGCCGCCTGAGGCTGTTCGTCGGATGCGGGGGACGGCGGTGAGGGCGAGGCTGGCGGAGCGGAGCTGGCGGCGAGGGGTGTGGAAGCTGAGTCTGCTGTTCAGGTAGGCTGGTCCGGCATTGTGGAGTGCTTTGTGTGCGTGGGTGAGGAGTTTGAAGGTGATCCTCTTGTTGACGGGGAGCCAGTGTAGGTTTCTCAGATGGGGGGTGATGTGGCTGCGGCGGGGGATGTTGATGATCAGTCGGGCAGAGGCATTTTGGATGTGCTGTAGTCGTCGTAGGTGTTTGGCTGGGATTCCGGCGTAGAGTGCGTTGCCATAGTCCAGGCTGGTGCTGACGAGGGCCTGTGTCATTGTTCTTCTTGTTTCGGTCGGAATCCACTTGTAGATCCTGCGGAGCATGCGGAAGGTGTTGTAGCAGGAGGAGGAGACGGCGTTGACCTGTTTGGACATGGAGAGGGAGGAGTCGAGGATGAATCCAAGATTGCGTGCAGGGTCGGTGGGTGTCGGTGCTGTCCCCAGAGTGGTTGGCCAGCAGGAATCGTCCCAGGCTGAGGGGTTGGGTCCGAGGATGAGGACCTCCGTCTTGTCCAAGTTCAGTTTCAGACGGCTGCTCCTCATCCAGTCGGTGATGGCCTTTATTCCATCGTGGATGTTGGTTTTGGCGGTGCGTGGGTCCTTGGTGTGGGAGAGGATCAGCTGAGTGTCATCAGCGTAGGAGATGATGTTGAGGTTGTGGTGGCGGGCCACTTGTGCGAGGGGGGCCATGTAGATGTTTAACAGCGTCGGGCTAAGGGAGGAGCCCTGGGTGACGCCGCAGATGATGTCGGTGGCTTCGGATCGGAAAGGTGGGAGGCGGACGCTCTGGGATCTGTCGGAGAGGAAGGATGTGGTCCAGTCGAGGGCCTTCTCTTGGATACCAGCTTCTTGGAGGCGCGTTTTTAGAGTGTGATGGCAGACCGTGTCGAAGGCGGCCGAGAGGTCCAGGAGGATGAGGGCAGATGTTTCGCTGTTGTCTAATTGGCGCCTGATGTTGTCTGTGGCAGCGATGAGGGCTGTCTCGGTGCTGTGTTTTTGTCTGAAACCGGATTGGGACGGGTCCAGGATGTTGTTGTCTTCGAGGTGGCGAGTCAGTTGCATGTTGACGATTTTCTCGATGACCTTCGCCGGGAGCAGGGAGACGGGCCGGAAGTTCTTGAGGTCCTTGGGGTCCGCCTTGGGCTTTTTAAGGAGGGCGTTGATTTCGGCGTGCTTCCAACTTTCTGGGAATTTCGCTGTTTCGAAGGAGATGTTGGTAATCTTCCGTAGTTGGGGTGCAATGGCTGCGTCTGCCTTGTTAAATATGTGGTGTGGGCACGGGTCTGTCGGTGATCCTGAGTGGATGGAGTTCATGACCTTGCTTGTCTCGCCGTCGCTGACGTTGGACCAGGAAGTCAGGCGGTTGGTGCTGTTGGTGTTCGGGAGAGGGGTGGAGTCTGGCCTGGTCGGGTCGGTCGTGGTGTTGAAGCTTTCGTGGATGTCGGCAATCTTGTGGTGGAAGAAGATGGCCAGTGAGTCGCACAGTTTCTGTGAGGGCGGGATGTCGTTGGTGTTGGCGCTGGGGTTGGAGAGTTCTTTTACAATGCGGAAGAGCTCTTTGCTGTTGTTTGCATTGTTGTCCAGGCGGTCTTTGAAGGAGGATCTCTTGGCTGATCTGATGAGGTGGTGGTGTCTGCGGGTGGCATCCTTGAGGGCTGCGTGGTTGTCAGGTGTGCGTTCGTGGAGCCATTTCTTCTCCAGTTTCCGGCGTGCTCATTTGGAGGCCAGGAGCTTGTCGGTGAACCAGGTGGCTCTCTTGCTGGCATGGTTGTTGGAGGGTTTTCTCAGTGGGACGAGGGTGTTGGCACAGTCGTTGATCCACTGTCTGAGGTTGCAGGCTGCGGCGTCTGGGTTGGTGGGGTCGGTGGGTGGGTTCTTGGAGAGGGTGGTGATCAGCTGATCTACAGTGACTTTGCTCTAGCAGCGGCGAGACAGCTGTTGGGTGCGATGGTGAGTGGTTGGTTTTTTTAAGGTGAAGTGAATGCAGCGATGGTCTGTCCAGTGGGGTTCGGTTGTGTGGTCGAAGGTGACGTGGGTGCTTGTGGAGAAGATGGCGTCCAGCGTGTGGCCGGTGGCGTGGGGGAGCACGGTGACGAGTTGTCTGAGGCCGAGGTTGGCGAGGTTGTCGATCAGCGTGGAGGAGTTGGCGTCGTTGTTGTTCTCGAGGTGGAAGGAGGATGTAGTCCATGGAGTCGAGTGTGTGGGTGCTGGCGAGGTCGGCGATGGAGTCGCTGAAGCGGGCCCGGGGTCCGGGGAGTCTGTAGATGAGAGTTCCTCTGAGGGTGGTGTTGGGGTCGGTGTGGATCCAGAAGTGCAGGTGTTCGGCGTTGTTGAGGGAGTCGTCTGCATGGGTGGTGACCTTGAGGGTGGACTTGTGGACGATGGCTATTCCTCCTCCGATGCCGTTGGCGCGGTCCCTGCGGGTGATCTTGTATCCGTCTGGGATGGCTACGGCGATGTCTGGTGCAGAGGAGTCGTTCCACCACGTCTCGGTCAGGAAGGCTACGTCCGGCCCTGTGGTGTTGAGCAGGTCCCAGAGTTTGATGGCGTGTTTGCATGCGGAGCGGGTGTTGAGGAGTATGCAGCGGAGGTGGTTGGGTCTGGTTCTTGGTGGTTTGATGGTTCTGTCGCAGGTGAATCTGCATCTGCGGCAGGAGAAGGGTCCGTGGGTGTGTTTCGGGGCGGCCTGGTTGCAGTGTTCGTCTCGGCTGGTGTTGAGAGCGTAGAGGGAGTCGGCGTCGTGGCTGAGTCTGGGTCGGGTGCGGTGGTGGGTGCGGGGGCCAGGGGTTCTGGCGCAGGGCGTGGTCCAGGCTCAGACGGGCGCAGACGGCTTGCCTTAGGTGCGCCAGCGGTGTCCCCGCGTAGCAGCTTCCATATGAGGGGATGTGGGAGGGAGGAGCAGCTGGGAGGCGGGAGTGGGGCGGCGAATGGGATTGCAGGTGGGCGGGGCCGCAGGGACGCAGCGGCGGGAAAACGGGCGGGGGCCGCGGGAGAACTGGGCACAGGCAGGAAAAACAAGTATAGGCAAGAAAACAAGTACAGGCACAGAGGAATAAAAACAAGTCTGGGCAAGAGAGCAAGTTAGGCACAGGGGAATAAAAACAAGTCTGGGCAAGAAAATAAGAGGGTATTAACATTTTTAATGCATTAGATTACTGTGATAAAAAAAATATCACATTAATAAAAGCGAGTACCATTTACAATACAAAAACTCACACTAGTACAAATTCAATGCAATAGATGTCGCAATTACACCAAAGTGAGCTATTGCCATTTTGCATTACACCATTTGATTAATGCTTCACGAACGGAAAAAAACCCAATGACATTTACAATGCCAATAGCTCAAAATAATGTAATTGCGAGACCTATTGCATTGCAAATGCTTGTTATATTTGGCTGTTGAGACTGCCTTAGTTGTCTCCTCAGCCTCTTGTTTTTCCGAAAAGTTAATACTCTATACATATTTATTCACTGAAGAAACTAAACATTAAAGTAACGCTATAGTTAGGTAAAAGGTTCAATAAGATCGTAACATTTTAAACTCTAAACACCATGGAAATTCACCAGTTATAGTTAGCTCAGGTAACTATAACTCAGACCCTGAGGTAACTATAACTCGAGCCCTCACCATGCACAGTTTTCTCATGAATAATTTGTTTGCAAATGTTTAAACATATTATCAGTGATGTCATAGAAGATGTCATGTGTGACGAATATTTGCTGTAATTAGCAAGGCACGACAAGGGCATGAGTTATAATCAGTAGCAGTTGGTGGTGGGAGTGCTGCTGGGCGGTGACGTGGGGGGGGTAGTAAACTACGGAATACAGTCAAATACAGGTAAGTAAACATAAAAATAAATAAAACGAATTTCGTTGCGCGCACTGCATTGCATTTGGCGATGCGGTGCGCATAACAAAATTTGTTTTATTTATTTTTATGTTTACTTACCTGTATTTGACCATATTCTGTAGTTTACTACCCCCCACACTGCCCCTCCCCACGTCACCGCCCAGCAGCACTCCCACCACCAACTGCTACTGGTTATAGTTTCACAAGTTGTAGTTACTTAAGACAACTATAACTGGTGACTATCTGTGGTTTTTAGAGTTTCAAATACCAGGTAGGACACACGCAGGGATTATATTCAAGGTCCAAAACACATGGTGGGTTTATTAAGGTCCAAAATTGAGGACTTTGACTTGTGGTTCATGCAAGGGTTTTACATTTCTGTGTTGATTCCTATGAACGTTTGGACTGGACTGACTAAGTATGTTTGGTACAAGTGACTATACCATGTGTTTAGGTTTACAACAATCCTGAGACTTTAAGGATTTAAGAGAGCATCAAATATAATTAATTGAGGATTGACGAGGAGGCAGCATTATACTTTGAAGCTCTTAATAGAAATAAAAAAGGTGTTTGATTATAGGCGATTTGGAATTAATCTGAGCCCGCCATTGGAAAGGAACACATTCTTCTTGTATTCCTCATTCCTGCTACTGCATGGTACTATCTCGAATATCCTTGAGAAAGTCCGGTTTTGCACGAAACATGTCTCAGCTGAGTCATATGTATTTGATGTAATAAACATAAAAATAATAAAAGAAACTGCTGCCACTGCTCCTGTTAAGTTTTAGATTACTTACCAAAGTAGGAGAAAATAAGGACTATTGCATATTGATTGTTGACAAACCAGGCTAAGTTGGCCATAACACTATACGTTTCAACACCAACATGAGTGCTCCAATATGATTGTGTTCAATTGGATTGAGGAGAGAATGCCATAGTTGTTGTGGTATCCCATCTATTGACATCGTGGCAAAGGTCTAATATCGTATGGGCACGGATACTCAATCAAGGAAGAACAATTTGTACATGTAGAGATGTGCAACAGTAATATCACAGTCGCCTAGATTTGTGTCTGATTGTTCCTTCATGATTGTTCCTTCATTCTGTTCTGGAAAACTCTTAAACACTATGCCCGGGGTTGATAGAAGAGGTATGCCGCTGTAGTTTCCTCAGTTTCTCAGGTCACCTTTCTTGGGAATCTTGATGAGATATCCCCATCTGTTGGCACCTTTTCCTCTTCCTGGATCTTCTAAACATGGCATAGGGAATGTCCACTGATATTTCAGTGTGTACCTTCAGTGCCTCTGAAGGAATATTTTCAGATCCTGCTGCCTTACAATTTCTCAGATGCTATAATTCTTCCTTTGTTGGTCTGCTGAACTCGAATGGCAAGTCCTTGTCAGCTGGCTGAATGTCTGGTGGAGACTGCTGCATAGGCTGGTTCAGCAGTTCTTGAACCGCTCCATTCATCTTTGTTGTGGACCTTCGTTACCTATGATTGTTTTCCCCGTTTAGTCTTTAACAGGTCTCTCTGGGTAGGAAATGCTTTTGGAAAATATGGCAAGTTCTCCTGGGATCAGGTGACTTACATTTTTTCTAGTGTTGCTTAGGGGCTGCAGAAATCCCTACAGCCCCTCCCCACAACATACATTTTTTTGGGGGTGATTTACCTACCTCTTCTAGGGAGAGATCACCAAAAACTAAATATATGTAAATAGCCCACACAGGGCCTTAAGGGGTGATCCTTGGAGGAGTTAATAATAAATGTGCGGCTGTGGCCATTCAATTATTATTCACCCATGACCCCCACTAGTTTCTTTTTAATAAGGAATCACAGGAAACCCCCAAGGCCCCATCAAAACCGTTGGGTCCCTGCTAGTGGCCTTATTTCATGGGACCGCTCAGGAGCCAGCAGTACGTTTTTCTACGGGGTGGCCATGTGCCCACCTGGTGTACCCCAAGCCATTATTTATTTTTGAGGGCTTCTGGGGAGTCCCAGGGGCCTGCCGGCATTGCCTTTTTTAAAATTAAAATGTGTCGTACACTGGTGCCCTCCCAGCGCACCTCATAATGCTTCTCTCGATGCGGATTGCAGGGGTAGGCCCAGGGCTCTCGCAGCTCCACTAGCTCCCCTGCTTACATTCATCTGGATACAGCGGGAGCCGGCATTGATCCTATACTACAGAAGCAGTTTTCTTTAGCTCCCACCAGGTGTGAGCAATCAAAGCATTTTCCTGCCCGAGAGCACGTGCAAGCAAATGCTTCGCTCTCCCTCTCGGTGGGAGCAGCTTTGTGCTCCCGCCTGGTGGAAGAACGTAGCTTTTTCCGGGATGGGGTCCGTGAGGCCTCTCCTGGCTCAGGAAGTGGGGCTGACCCCCTTTATTAGGTTTTGCCTGGCGAAAGCTGCGCAAGCAGCGTTTCGCGCAGGGGAAATCTAATGTTATAACAGTATGGGGGACTTGAACCCGCCCCTTCTTCCATTGGTTAGCTCCATAAATGGAGGCTAGCCATAGGAAGATATCGTCGTCCATCACTTTTTCCCGTTCAGAACGCGAATCGTGGGCGTTTCTGACTCTTTTTTTAAGTCCCGCCCCTTGTTGCTGTGTGTCCCGGGCCGCGCTGTGATTGGCTGCCGGCCCGGGACACCTCCGTGACGTCATTCCCCGGGCCGCTTATCGCAGCACTGCACTTCTACATGGTTTACGACCCCACCCTCTAATGTAGTGCCAGCGGCCGTCTAGATATTATTTTCCGATTTATCGGTTGTAATGGAATAATACGAAATTGCGTATACGAGTTGCGAGTGTAACTATAAATATTCTGCACGTGTTCCGGCTCCACCCCTTCCACGAAACTCCTAAAAATCTGATCACCGAATCCTTGAGTCTGGGTTAATGTCTGGCTCTGTCCTACAAGGATCTCTCGAGCCTTTGAAAGCCAAGTTTGTGGAACCTATTACAGTCAAAAACCTTGTGTCAGCGTGTAATTTGCATAATATATTTAGTCATCACAAAATGCACTTCTCAACAGCTACTTTGTATTTCAGACAGAGAGCAGTCACTGTGTGGGTTGATGCGATGTGCGTCGGTGGGAGCTGTTTGCAATTCGGGGAGATCAGAGGTCAGTGCAGATGCGGTCTGTGGTTTGCTCAGGGTAACACGAGGTGTCTGCACACAGCCGATCGAGGGTGGACTAGGCAGGGTGCCCGTGCCACGGTCCGCCCATGCTTGGAATATTTACAATTCTGGGAGGGCGAGGGCGCTGCACCCTCCCCTGGCCCGGATTCACCCATATAAACGCAGCTCGGCCAGCCAAGTCCACATTAAGAGAGGAAGTGATGAGAGGGGAGGGTCTGAGGGAGTAAAATCAGCTCCCAGCGGCAGCTGCTGGGATAATCCGGAGGAGGAGGGATCTGCGAGAGCTGGTGGGGAGAGCAGCAGCGGCGGCAGCACTGCACACTCACTTTCAAGCATGACCGGGGACAGCGAGCAGAGCCTGCACAGCCACCAGCAGGACGGGCAGCCCTTCCTGATCGGGGTCAGCGGGGCACGGCAAGCGGCAAGGTGAGACGGGCTGAAGGTCAGGGGTGTTGGCGGGACAGAGCCCTCGTGGTGATGAGCGCTTGCAGGAAGTGCCTGGCGGGGGTGAACGACGGCCGCGTGGCTTCCATTCCCAGCCCTGATGGAGCAGTTTTCACGGCGCTTACAGTACAGACAACAAAGGGGAGCCTGGCGGGCTGGATCCGAGCGGACAAGAACGTCCCCTACACTGGGGCTGGTTCTAAACCTTCGAAAATCTAGATTTTCTAAATCTTCTAAAATCTAGTTTTACTTTCCTCCTTCCCTCCTATCTCTCCCACCCATGTAATTTTCATTTGCTTTCCTTCTATACACACGCATGTCCTCATCTTCCCAGACTTCCAAGCACTCTCTCTCGCACCCTTTTAACCCCCCCACGCCCCACCGGCTCCCTGCTGCTTTACACCTTCCTCACTCTGTAATGCTCTCGCGCGATATTCTTTTCAGTGCTACCTCTCTGGCCAGCACCCCCTCTCCTACCAGCACCAAGCAGTGCGGAGCTCGCTGGCACCCGATCCTCTTTGCCCCCCCCAGCCCCCTCTCCTACCAGCACCAAGCAGTGCGGAGCTCGCTTGCACCCGATCCTCTGCCCCCCCACCCCCCTCTCCTACCTGCACCAATCAGAAATACATTTACAGTACACCCCATGCTTTCATCAATGTTTTAATTAGCATCAGCGATCTGCGAGTCTTGGTATGTTTCCCATTTCAGAAGAAAGCGGTCATAAATGATGCATCAAAGGCTAGATGTGTAACAATGTCATTGTTTTCCCCTTTCAAACATATATTCCCACATTATTGTTTAAGTGTGGCACATAAACTGTTCAAAATGTCCTCAAAAGAACCATGGTTCGTATGACCTTTTTAGTTGCAAAAGTTTCAAAGAAGATTGCTTTTAAAGCGGAAGACTTTTCCCTCATATTAAAATAGAATATATTAAACGTGTACATAATTCATCAAGAATGTGTATGATGCATCAACTCTTTTGATTTGACATGTGTTGCACTTTTAGGTTGAGGGCCGAGAAGGCTGCGCTTGCGCAGTCTCCGGGAGGAGAATTAATGCTTCTTAGTAGGGCTGTAGATCCCGCCTCCCTGCCCAGTCTCTCCTCCATTGGCTGGCTTCCTAAACGGAGGCCAGCCATTGGAGGAGAGAGCCGTCACTCCGATTTAGCTCCGTCTTTTTCGGATTTGGGGGCGTAAGTTTTGCTGTTCTTTAGACAGTGACGTCGTCCGTCACTCAGGAGAGCAAAACCACCCCCCCGTTTCCGAAAAATTCTGAAGCTTGCAGCCGCCATTTTTTTTTTCACCCGCAGTGAAGGTGAGCCGTTCCTCGTTGTGCTTGTGTCCTGTCCGTCGCCGAGTCTTCAAGTGCAGAGGAGAGCCTCCTCCTCGCAGCACCGCAGTGAAGGTGAGCAAACAGCGCTTTCAGGAGCTGCTCGGGTCCGCTCGTCTCCCCCCCTTCCCTCTGCCGTCCTCCGTCACGCTCTCCCACCCCCCCTCCTCCGCCGCATTCATACCAATTCTGCTTAATGCTGCTCCTCAAAGGAGGGGGAAATTGCCGCCTTTCCATCGTTTCAGAAAACAGGCTTTCTCATGATGCATAGGCTTGCCCTTGGACACTTAGTATGGAAATGGCTCGTGAAGCTTCTATTTTTGGAACTGTTTGCCCGAAGCAGCCCCGCCGTCGCCCATGGGTGCCCTGCTGCCTGCATTTGCGCATCTGATCTTCTTAGTTGTGTGAAAAGAGACACACTCATACACCGGCCCTCCCCTCCACACATTCTGCCCCCCCCACACACACACACACACACACTTGCTCCGTCGTTTTCATTCCTCTCTCCCAACTTGTCGGTCTCTTTCCACACTGGTTCTCTCCCGTACGTCTCTCTATCTCCCCCTCTTCCTTCACCCTCACTCCCCACCGTATCCGTCTCCCCGTCCACACCATGTCTTCCTCAGCCCCCCTCTCTTCCTCCTCGTCTTGGGGTGTCATGGAGCCCCCGGGGCCCTCTCTGGAAATGCGAGCTTGTGCACTAAGGTGTGAACCGTTCAAAGAAGCGGGGTGGGGCGGCAGGTAGAGGGTCTGGCTCTTGGAGAGGTGAGAAGGGGCGGGGAGCCCTCTGAGGACAAAAACAACCCCAGAGCAAGAGGCAGACTCTCCACGGGGGGGGGCTGGTGTACACTGAGGTACCATTGCAGGAGGAAATGGAAGTCTGCTTTGTGTATTTTGCAAATTATCATTCAGAAATGCAGTTTGTTTCTATGTTGGGTAGAACGATCAGCAAAAGAAATTATTCTTTTTCCTGAAAACAGAATTTATGTTACAAGGAACACATTTATAAAAGCTGGAGCAGCAGACCAGCCGTTGTTCCACACGTATGTGGCAGCTTACACCTGCATGTACAACAAAAGCAGCTGCAATGCACGAAAAGTTACTGCACAAGCTTCCTTAACAAACATAACTTAGGTTGCAAGTGTAGCAAAACAACCGTAACATGCAGCCTTTTACAACAGAGTGACCTGAACTACCAATCACCCACCTACTAAATAGAGGTCGAGCGAGGACACTCTGGTAACAGAGACAGATCGGCATAATACACACTAGAACTTCAATAAAAACCGCACCTGAGTGGGTGCCAAGTGGCAGCGGGTGATATCAACAGACATCATTTTCTTTGAGCTCATATCTGCATCTGCAACGATAATAAATGGTGCACTACAAGTCCCAGAATGCATTACGTGAGGCAATGCATCCTGGTCAACACCCACCAACTTGCCTGTAACTTCAGCAACGCAAATACCAACCTACTTTGGCAAATGGAGGATCAAAGATGGACTAGAGGTGCATTGGACTAGAGGTGAGTTAAAGGCTGAGGTTTGTGCCAGGGCGCTACGGAAAGCGCCATGACAGCCGGTGCCGGGCACTGCCCTCACAGGGCTGACCCGTGCCAGGAGGACTCGGCAGAGCGGAGATGTGCTGATCCGAGGGAGGGGGCGGGGACAAGAAGGGTGAGCTGGGAAGGTGTGGTCCAGGGGGAAGGAGGCAGCCCGGACGCAATCTCTTAATAAAATACGGGGATGGGGGGCAGTGAGGGGGAAATACGAGTTCTGAAGGCATCGGAAGGGAGTTGTTATTACTTCACACTGCATTACAGACCCAGACAAGCAGCAGCAAGGGGCGTCCACCGGAACCAGGAGGTCAACACAGGGTAAGTGCCTACCAATGCTGCTAAGCACTAGATAATGTCCTCATGTGTCAACCGATGCCAAGCGCTGTCTTTAGATAGCATCCTCTTGTGTCTACCAATGCCAAGCACTGTCTCTAGATAGTATCTGTTGTGCCTACCGATGCCAAGCGTTGTCTCTAGATGGTAACCTCTTGTGCCTACTGATGCCAAACGTTGTCGCTAGAAAGCATCCTCTTGTGCCTACTGATGCCAAACGTTGTCTCTAGATAGTATCCCTTGTGCCCACCGCTGTCAGTGTGTTTAGTTCCCTTGTGCCCACTTATGCCAAACGATTTGTTTGCAGTGAGTGACTCAGCCTCTGCTCCCGGTTCACTCTCCGGCTCCTCGTCTGCTCACTGTGACTTCCACAGAGCTCCACACTTGTGCCAAGCACCGCTTGTGCACAGTAGCACTGCTCCTGGCACCTTGTGCAAACAGCGCTTTCAGGAGCTGCTCGGCTCCCCCCCTTCCCTCTGCCCTCCTCCGTCGCGCTCTCGCACCCCCCTCCCCCGCCGCATTCATACCAATTCTGCTTAATGCTGCTCCTCAAAGGAGGGGAAAGTTGCCGCGTTCCGTCGTTTCAGAAAACAGGCTTTCTCATGATGCATAGGCTTGCCCTGGGACACTTAGTATGGAAATGGCTCGGGAAGCTTCTATTTTTGGAACTGTTTGCCCGAAGCAGCCCCGCCGTCGCCCATTGGTGCCCTGCTGCCTGCATTTGCGCCTCTGATCTTCGTAGTTGTGTGAAAAGAGACACACTCATACACCGGTCCTCCCCTCCACACATTCTGCCCCCCCTCCCCCACACACACACACATATTGCACACCAAAAAAATAAATCTCTCCTTTGTTCTCAAACTTTGAATTGTTAAAATGCACGACTTTGTTAATAAAGTGCAGTGTCTGACTCTCCCAAGATGTAGATGTCTGTTGAATGAATTGTGTTTGCTAAGAGTGTTGGCGGTGACTTCTGGGTTCATAGATGTATTTGCTAAAAAGTTGGTCTCTCTAAGCCGGTTAATGCAGTCAGCCACTACCTTTGTTGCTAGAAAAGGTTGTTGTTGGTCTATGCATCATAGAGCGTTGCCATGATATTGTGCTCTCAACATCTTTTTGCTGTGTTCTCCCCTTCAAGAGGAAAGCGTCATAGATCACAGGTGGATTTTAGGTACTCAAGTTTCAGGCAACAATTGTTCAATAAGATTTCGCTTTAGAGAGAGAAAATCTTGTTTTTTTTCCTTCGGGGTTTCTTAGAACCTCAATTTTTCTGTGTAAGACAGTGTGTCTTTCAAAGCACTCTCGATCGATCACAAAGACTTCCCTGGTGCCATGCAGCCCCCTTCTAGTCGAAGGCGTTTGATGAACCTTTGGGGTCCCGTAAATTTGTAAGCTAAGGCTAACACAACACCGGCTCTTATAGGGAGTAAGTTGTACTTCACAAGAGCGAAGGTGGGGACAATGTATGTAAATGTGAATATATTTGGGGTAGGTATGAAGAAACTCTACTGTCGTCACAGCCAGTAGGTTAATTCTGACCGCTGTAGAAGCTCTACGGGGGCGACGCAGTGGGCATGTGAATTAACATTAGGGAGTCAAGAGGGAACTTGAAAGGGGTTTAACAGGAGACCAGAGTCTCCAGCTTAAGTGAAAGGTGTTCAGTACACGTCCCATTAAAAAGAAGATCAGTGTATATAGTGAGTGGAGCGGAGCGGGTAATAAAGGCCAAAAGATCGGGAAAGAGTAGAGGGAGTTTAATAGACAAAGGA
Organism: Lissotriton vulgaris; assembly: GCF_964263255.1. Lineage (NCBI taxonomy): Eukaryota > Metazoa > Chordata > Amphibia > Caudata > Salamandridae > Lissotriton > Lissotriton vulgaris. The sequence goes on from NC_141695.1 coordinate 1,646,819,293, forward strand.
CCAGTATGAATCTTGTGCTGGAACGTGGCATGTGAGCGTTTTAGGAAGTAACCTGCTAGAAAGAGAGAGGGGTTAAACGAAGGTGAGAATCTTGTTTCCAACAGATCCATGTGTATTTATATTTATGTATATGGTATTTGCATAGTTTGCACCTAGCTGAGAGCTATATCTGGGCAATATATACGTTGCTGTATGTTGCTCTTTTCACCATGACTTCCTGCTTTCCAGCGTAGACATGAATCTCATTAAAGGTCCTCATTCCATACGGGGGTAAGATCAAAGCATTTCTCTTTGAACAAGGAATTAATAGGATGTTAATAAGACACTGATTGCTTCAGTTCAAAGGAAATTTCTCCCTGTATGTGTGCATTAGTGCATACATCAATTGAGGTTTTTATATGATGCTGCCCTACTGCATAGGTGTTAGAGCACTCCATAGTACAACAGCACTACCTGATAGCCAGGCCTACAGTTATAGTTGAACAGGTCTTCTTGCAACAAGGGATTTGAGCAACGAATAATAATATGGTAATATGGGGGGGGGTGTTAGGGACTGACACTAGTAAATAATTGCTATTTGTTTGTTTAAGATATACAGGTAAGTGCTACATTTTTATGTGTTAGTAGATAGCATTTCTACCTCACTCTCTCTCTCACTAACTCACTCTCTCTCTCACTACCTCTCTCTCTCTCGCTCTCTCTCTCTCTCTCTCTCTCTCTCTCACTACCTCACTCTCTCTCACTAACTCACTCTCTCTGCCTACCTCACTCTCTCTACCTCACTACTCAACTCTCTCTATCTCACAACATCACTATCTCACTACCTCACTAACTATCTCTCTCAATACCTCATTACATCACTATCTCTCCCTACCTCACTCTCTCACTACATCACTCTCTACCTCACTACCTCATAACTTCACTCTCTCTCTATCTCACTACCTCACTCTATCTCTTTCTATTTCACTACCTCACTCTATCTCTTTCTATCTCACTACCTCACTCTCTCACTTTCACTACCTCACTCTCTCTCTCACTACCTCACTCAATCTCTCTAACTCACTCTCTCACTCCCTCACTCTCTCTACCTCACTACTCCACTCTATCTATCTCACTACCTCACTATCTCACGACTTGCTCTCTCAAAACATCACTACCTTACTCTCTATCTCACTACCTCACTCTCTATCTCACTACCTCACAACTTTACTCTCTCTCTCTAACTCACTCTCCCTTTATATCACTACCTCTCTCTCTCTTTCTATCTCACTAACTCACTTTCACTCTCTCTTTCACTACCTCACTCTCTCTCTATCTCACTACCTCACAACCTCACTCTCTATTTCTATCTCACTACCTCAGAATATCCCTCTCCCTCACTACCTCACTCTTTCACTACCTCACTCTCTCGGTCTCTCACTACCTCACTCTCTATCTACCTCACTCTCTCTCTCACTACCTCACTCTCTATCTACCTCACTCTCTCTCACTACCTCACTCTCTCTCTATCTCACTACCTCACTCTCTCTCTGCTAATGCAATAGGTCTCGCATATGCAAGCAATTAATCTATTGCCAATATAAAGGACAATGCCATTTATTTAGGGATACAAAAAAAATAAAAAAATAATGAGCAATGCCAATAGCTCTACCTATATTGCCGAGACCATTGCATTGTAAATGCTTGATAAATTTGACGTTGATTTTGAGCCGATGTACATCTAGCTCTTTTGTTTCACCTTCACACAGTCACTGCCCGCTTTGTAGAAGGCCGAGATAACATTTTTGTTCTGCTGGCATAATCTGGCATACTTTTGATAAACTCATGTTGCACCTGTTATGCAATTACTCCACATTGCTCAATATGCCCCTTGATTTTACCTAACATTTGTAGTGAGGGCCCTAGATGAATATTTATCCCTTGGTATAATGTATACTTTGAGTTTCTTACCCCAAACATAGGCCTTTATAGTAGAAGACATGGCATGATTTATGTGCCTGGTTTTGGTGCATTGATGCATTGATGTTATTGCTTTTATGTATAATGTTTAGAGTTCAGAAATCGAACTAATGTTTTAATAATGCCAATGTAGATTTTTTTTTTAAAGTAAGCGTGCAGCATGATTCGGTTTTAGTTTTCCTATTATTATTTGCATGCAACAAATTATTTAGGAGCTTGTTGAGCATAATTGGGTTGTGGCCCTGCACTCTTGTCTTTTTTTAAGCTTTCTGAAGCTATTGGCATTGTAAATGACAATGCCATTTATTTATTTATTTTCAAAACAAACACATAAATAAAAATTTTGTCATTTACAATGCCAATAGCTCAAACTTTTCAAAAGGCGAAACCATTGCATTGTAAATGCTTGTTTAAATTGCCAACCCCAGGAGATAGGGTCCGCTGAGCCTCTTAGAGGCTTCTGGATCTTGGCCACGTGCATCCCTCCCCTTTACCTAAGAACCCAGCTCCAGGGAATTAGGGCCTCAGGGACTATCATGGCTCAGGGAGGGGGACTGGGGCCTCCCCTCCCCTTTATTTCAGTTACTGGCGCTGGTGGAGGGGGTCCCCCGGGCCTCTTGGAGCCTAGGGAAGAGGGGCCATACCGTGTATTTTTTTTATAAGAAATACTGTAGTATTGGGCTTTTCTGAACTGTAACAGTGAGAAATACTTCAGCAGTTGCATTAACATAAAACTATGTATTCTATAAATATTTGGCAAATGCAAGTTTAAGGGAAATTTATTTATGGTGTTTTCAAAGTGCCAATGAGATTGTGCAAAACTCTAAAACAGGTGTATTAACCTATTAATGCAACATTAATACACAGTGCCACAAAACATTAAGGCAAATACCCACTCATTGTAGTTGTACCCACTCATTGTAGGTGTACATTCAAAAACTGATAGTACTCTATAGTTTGTGGAGTAAGAACATCAATTATTCTGCGTGCAATTGAATCATGCTGTTGTCTAACCATAATCATATGGTGAGCTGTTTTGAAAAACTTTAAACAGTGAAAAGCTCTACTACAGGTGCATTAGCAATGGAACTATCACTTTCACACAGTGACACAAAACTCTCAGCCAAACACCTACATACAATGGGTTGCTTCTGTAGCCAACTCTCATTACACACGGACAAAGGCATGAGAAGTTGTCTACCTGTGGAGGGTGGAGTGCTTGTTTCACACTCTCTATCACTTAATTCCATAATAAATGCTCTCTTAAACTCACTCACTCACTCACTCGCTCGCTCAGTCATTGTTTCAATCGTCTATCACTCCTACGCTCTATGGCTTTCACTCACTCTTATTCACAAACAAACTAATAACATGCATTTTTAGCTTTCTTAACCCCTTCCATGCTGATGACAGCCCCCAGCCGTCATGCACTACGGTGCTCATGTGCTGATGACGGCTGGGGGCCGTCATGAACCCGCCCACTCGCGATTCCGCCGCACAGGTGCAGAATCGCGGCCGCATTCAAGGGGTAAAAGCCATCAATTTTGGTTTTAAAAATAATCTTTTTATGTATGTAGGGTGCTGTTGGAGATGGTGTTTGAGGCTGTGAAGAGGTCGAGTAGTATGAGTGTGGCAGTTTCTCCTTGCTCTATGATGGTCCAGTTGTCATCAGTTGCTGCAATGAGATCAGTTTCCATGCTATAGTTATTGTGGAATTCTGGCTGTGAGATGTCTAGTAGGTGGTGTTCAAGATGGTTGGAGAGTTGTTTGTTGATAGCTTTCTCTGTGACTTTGGATGGGAAGGGCAAGAATGAGGTGGGTCTGTAATTTCTGAGCTTTTTAGGGTCTACCATGTTTTTTTAGAAGAGCTGTGATCTCTGCGTGTTTACCGTTGTCTGGAAAGCTTCCACTTTGAATGGAGGTGTTGATGATGGCGATGAGATGAGAGCTAATCAGATATCCTCCTAGGCTGAAGATATGATGTGGGCAAGGGTCGGTGGTGGCCCCGGAGTCTATAGTTCTATTGATTTTTACAGTGTCTTCTGAGGCTAAGGCATTACCAATTAGTGATTTGGTAACCCGAATCGGTGGTGGTGGGCAGCTGGTTGATAAGTTCTTGTTTTGGGGATCAAAGTTGCCGAATATGTTGAGGATTATGGTGAGGAAGAAATTGGAGAGGCTGTCTCGTACGATAATACCGGAATTAACATTAATCATGTTGTTTTAAACGTTTTTGCTTATGCTGAAAATGTTTTACTCTATACTAGTGACCCTATAACCACTATACCCAGTATTATGCGCATTATACAAGATTATGCTGCACTCTCAGAATACACATTAAATATTAATAAAACTGAACTTTTTCCACCCAATGTTTATTGTACTCCAGGTATGCTTAGTAAAACCAACATTATTTGGAATTCATCTACTCTAAAGTACTTAGGAATTCATTTTTAAAATTCATTTAGGAACTCTGTTCACATATATTGTAATAAAGTAATATCTCGTACTACAGAAACCTTTGAACTTATCCTGGTGTGGAAAATTGGAAGCAATTAAAATGGTGATTGCCCCTCAAGTATTATACATGCTATCATGTCATTTCCCACTTCTCTTTACAAGACCCTCAATACAATTCTCATTAAATTCACCTGGAATAATAAACCTGCAAGAATTAAATATAAAACATTGCAAATTTCAAAACTAGAAGGTGGTTTTGTTGTTCCTGATTTTCAAAAATATAATTTATCTTTTTTAGCTGCATAGAGTGTTCATTGGTTTGGAAGCTCAGATGCTGATACCATGTCAAACTGAGTCTTAATTCAGAGGAATATAACTGCTCCTTTTCCTTTACCTTCGTAAATTAGGGTTGCATTCGTCAATCCTCAACATAACAAAATATGCTCTTACTAATATTGATGTATTGTTTCATAATACAATTATTTACTCTAAAAACATATCACTATGGTATAATTCTAATATCAAATTGCATACTTCTATCTGTTCTTGGTCTATATGGAGTGATGCTCGGATACTTTATGGTTCTGACATTTGTCATAATAACATGTTTTTAGCCTTTTCAGAACTGCAATCCAAATATAATCTTTCAACATCTACATATTGTCAATTTGATATCTGATGTAACACAATTCGCAATGCCTACAAATGTTCTATCCCTCATTTTTCCTGTTCAGATATGGAGCTTTTTTCAATATACATAGGTATAGCCATGTCAATTTTGGAATCCTATTTTTAATAGCAATTCTGCTATAGTCAATATGAAGAAAATTTTTCTCTGCAATATTTGTAGTTGGTACCTATTTTTTAGCTCTTTGCCAATCCAATTCATTTGTTTTAAACAATTGCTATTGGCCTCCTGTCAAATGACATGATGTACACCTTTTAACCAGATTGTTGACATTGTATGTTTGAGAAAGCTATTTGGATGTATTTAAATTTGATATACTCCTAACTTTTAACATCATTATAAACAAATCGTTTTCCCTTCCTAAACATCTATCATATACGGATATGAAATTGTTTGATTTTATTTCATGTGAAATCAAATCTATTACTATGAATTGGAAGTTTGCTAACCTTTTATCTGTGCAAGTATGGTGGGATTGGATTCTTTATAAAAGGAAAGGAATTTATTTTTCTTTTAACTAAACTAAGAAATCTCCTTTAATCCGAACCCTTATATAGAAAAATGTAGATGAATATATTTCTAATTGAGCTGATATGAATGTGCATTTATTTTTATTATTCTTAATTCAGTCATTCATATGTAGCCGTATATATGTTTATAATTTATATTTTTAAGGTTATTACTTAATTCCAAAAAATTTCTTATTATACAATGTCATATTATATGTATATCATTATTGTAACTGTGTACTACACTTTTGCTGATTTTATTTTCTGTTTCTTGTTTATTTGTCTATAAAGTTCAATAACATATTTTGAAGTACAAAAAAACAACTAGATATGCTACTCATGTATTGAACTGAATAACTGAACAACTGAACTTTGAACACAGAGTATTTAATCCTAAATCACAAACGTTGAAAATGAACTGTCTTCAGTGACATTCCAAGCACGAGATGGAAATTAGGGGTGGGAGAACATGGACATCTATCATGACATGAAGTGGAGGGGTGCACTGTGGATAAATTACGCCAGGCACCATCCCTTTGTCTACAGGGGTCCTTGATAGACAATGTTGCCCTTCCATGTCATGTTCACATGAATAGTATTGGAGTCATCTGCTGTAGATCCCAATAGTTCCAAAATAAATTCATCCTTTTTGGAGAAAAGTGATTCGCGCCGTGTCTCCCTATTGCTCTTCAAAATCCCCCAGAGTTTCCAGCAGTGTCTGACTAATTTTCTTTAATACAGTATACTGTGAATATATCCAAAATTCATGAAAAGACTGTATCAGGATAGTGGCTCCCACCTTGAAGATATATAATGTTAAGGCCTTGGGAGCACTTTGTATGGTTCGGAAATTGTGTGTGTGTGTGTGTGAAAACCAGCATACTGACTGGGGTAGAAAATACATTTATAATTTCTGCACTCCTATCAGGCACTCCATTGACTCCTGTGTAATTGGATATGGCAATCAAGATAATCGCAGAAAAAGTTGTGTGCAGACCTTTGATGTATTGACACCACTTATGGACCTTGACTGCTTTAGGACCATATCGAGAGGGTTTAAGTGATCATATGTCACCTACCTGTATTCGGAAAATACAGTGGTTATGTTTGTTAAAGCATTAAAGGAGAAACTGGTCTTTGAGAGATTCTGGGTATGCCCAGAGGAATTGGATTCTCTCCCCAGTGCGGCTCTAATAGCCTTGTACTGGGAATATGTGTCTGTCCAGACTGTGTGCAGCTGTAAAGGGTTATTGACCATGGAGTTTATTGATTTTAAACCACTTCCTTTGTATGAAACTACGATTGATGAAATCAGTCCCCCACTTGTGCATAAATTGTATAGGCAATTCAGATATAAATTCTTACCTACAAGATATTTTTACATTGAGTGTGGTGATGTCTCACCTGTGTGAGATGAATGTCCCGTTTGCAAAAGGGCTTCTGATATGAATAATACATATACTATTTTTTGTCCACCTATGGATATCAAAGAGCTAAATGGATCACACCTGTGTAGGCAATTGAGTACAATACAACATATTGAGGCATATAGGATTTTCAGCACGGACACTAGAACTGTGGTATATTCCATTTCAACAAACCTTATGTCGGCTTGGATGTGGCGCAATAAACATATACAAGCTAGAGAGTAACCAAAGTTTTTATATTTTTTATACTCTTTAAATAAAAAGTTTGCTATTGTTTGTGTTTTGTTTTGTTACTTTGTTGTTCTTGTTTGTTTTTTTGTTAATCAAAAATGTTTCATTTATGTGTCACAGGTTCTTGCAAATTGCTGTGAGATACAGTGAAAATGGACGTAGAAAAGTGTTTCATTTGTGATGTGGTGTTTCAAGAAGATGACGATGTATCTGTACTCACTGAAAGAGGAGTGACTGGAATTCAAAAAATATGCAAGGAGTGAAAAATATCTAAGTTTCACGTTTGTGTTGGGCAGAAAGTTCACAAGAAATGTAGAGCGCATTTTGTTAAATGGAAAACTCTGTTCCAGGAGAAAGAATCAGATCCCACAACTTCTCGTGTTCTACGGTCGATGAACACTAATTGGTGTGAGTCGCAGTCTGTGGCCAATTTCATTAACATTTATAACATTGGTCGGATTGTGATGCACTAAAAATTGAAATAAAGTGAGTGACCTATTAGTATATAGGTTGGTTTGTTAAATTCTTTACTGGTAGCAAATGTTATCCCTTTTTTTGTGTCCAGTAATTAGTAATATTGACCTTAACACCTACCCCTCTGACACTGATACACCATATATATTAGGGTGATGTTAATAGCTATGCATTGGTGTATTATCTTCTCACCTTTCTGGGACATTATATTAGACAGTGTCCCATATATCATATGGCCGAGATACCCGCCACCCCCTCTCAACACAATCCCCAAAAGGAGGGAAACCGGAAACAGTTCTTGAAGTTTTTGGAAGTGGGATGGAGTGACCATCCCGGCCGTATTTATTAAAACAAAATTAAAACATTAAACGTTTCATGTTATGTACAATTTCATTACCATATTACGATGTTTGGCTAACCTTAACAGATTCTCTAATACAGAGGTTCTCCTAGCCGAACTAGCATCCTACAAAACATTTCTTGACATATTGAAATTGTACAACCTAACGTTTAAGGGCCAACGGCAAGGTCATAACCGGTGTCAAGATCCCTAACCCGACTTACCCCTCCCACTTGGGATGGGCGACAGCACGGAGGCGTACCTCAAGTGCAACTACTACCAATTTCCCTTGACTTGACGGGGGCACCTAAAGACTCGACGCCAGTTAAAGGTCGTTCGAATACTCGTGTGAGGTATCTCGAAGGTATCGTAGACCTTATCCCAACCCCACACAACTTACCGCATCTGCCGTCGCAGATGTCACTGGCCCCGGGAAATTCCCCAGGAGGGGGCTGTAACCCCTCCTACAAAGGAAGGGGCCTTGACCGCCTTTCCTTTACTTCCGGCGACCCATCCTTAGAAGGGACCGCCTCCCCATTGAGGGGCCAATGGCCACCTCTCCCGAGCGCTCCCATCCGTGTTGGGTGATGCCCACTCATAGGGATCTACTAATTAGTGCTCACCGATCATGACCTTACCGCCTACCAAAAATAAATACGACAGTGCTAATTAAACCTAAAAATACATTGGCCACTATGACTGGAAGAGCATGCATCAAAATTCAACACTATATCTGAATCTCTTTAATGGCAAAACATACTCAAACCGACCAATCTTTATTACTCAAAATCAACATGGCACTACAACCTGTAAACGAAAACAGAAGCAAAATTAATCAACTTTATTATACACAACTGGCTGTCCTCAGGGGCTGGTGGGTGGGTCAAAATTGGCTCTTCGTTCTGTCCCGAGCTCACGTGCAGCGAGGAGGTGCAGCTTCAGAGCACAAGAACAAGAGGATGTCTTCTGGTCTTGCGTCCCTTTTTATCCGTCTTCAGGGCGGGCGTCTACCCGCCCCTGCCTGCCCCGAGGGCGTGGCTGGCTGCATCAGTGTCTAGGCCAGCCCACTCTAGGGCGGGAACGGGCGCGCCCCAGCTACGCCGCTTCGGGCATACCAGCTGAGACGCGCCTCCCGCCCAAAATGGCTTCCCGGGGGGATCGAGGCACTCGGCCATACGTTCGGGGGGACCGAGTTGGTCGCCCCTTTCCATATGGCCGAGATACCCGCCACCCCCTCTCAACACAATCCCCAAAAGGAGGGAAACCGGAAACAGTTCTTGAAGTTTTTGGAAGTGGGATGGAGTGACCATCCCGGCCGTATTTATTAAAACAAAATTAAAACATTAAACGTTTCATGTTATGTACAATTTCATTACCATATTACGATGTTTGGCTAACCTTAACAGATTCTCTAATACAGAGGTTCTCCTAGCCGAACTAGCATCCTACAAAACATTTCTTGACATATTGAAATTGTACAACCTAACGTTTAAGGGCCAACGGCAAGGTCATAACCGGTGTCAAGATCCCTAACCCGACTTACCCCTCCCACTTGGGATGGGCGACAGCACGGAGGCGTACCTCAAGTGCAACTACTACCAATTTCCCTTGACTTGACGGGGGCACCTAAAGACTCGACGCCAGTTAAAGGTCGTTCGAATACTCGTGTGAGGTATCTCGAAGGTATCGTAGACCTTATCCCAACCCCACACAACTTACCGCATCTGCCGTCGCAGATGTCACTGGCCCCGGGAAATTCCCCAGGAGGGGGCTGTAACCCCTCCTACAAAGGAAGGGGCCTTGACCGCCTTTCCTTTACTTCCGGCGACCCATCCTTAGAAGGGACCGCCTCCCCATTGAGGGGCCAATGGCCACCTCTCCCGAGCGCTCCCATCCGTGTTGGGTGACGCCCACTCATAGGGATCTACTAATTAGTGCTCACCGATCATGACCTTACCGCCACAGGCCCGGATAGTTGACCGGCTATCCGGGCCCCCCACCAAAACCCTACCTAAAGGTCATGTTTCAACGTTTTTAACCATGCTAAGAAGTCTCCTATGAGTAACTCGTTTCCCACCCGGGACAAATGCACACCATCCCTTAAATACATACTGTCATCATTAATACAACCATGCGAGATAGAATGCAATGTCTTGGAACGGAACAACCTACTCACTTTGTTATTAAGTTTTCTAACAGAATGGTTCAAAGCACGAATCGAAACAGCCCCCCTCCACACTTTTCGTGGGATCATATGAGACCACGCAATTATGCACCCCGGAACTTTCCTTGCCAACCAACTTACAGTGGAAAGCATTGCCTCTAGGAGAAGTCGTCTACCGGTGGTGACCAAATCATTGCCCCCTAAATGTACTATGACTATAAACGGCGGTGACCTCGTCTGCCCTAACAAACCCTCAAAAAATGCCTGAAACTGGTCAATACAGAGACCGCCCCTTCCGTAGAAGGACACTCTGTACCCGTATTCCCCAGCTACGTGAATCATGTCACCTGCTTCGAATACGTCTGCGGCACGCCTCACGTATGAGTGGCCCACGACCCACACCTCTTTTCTCTCAGCCGGTGATGTCTGACCGCTGGCCTGGTGTTGGGTCGACTGCATAGTCCGCCCCGCCTCGTAGGCTTGCGTAACTGAAAACCAAACAAAAACAAGAAGCGTGAGTACATCATTACAGCTTCACAACATGTGCAACCGCACATACCTCTTATAACAATTGGAGGACCAACGCCCCACTCGTTTTACTTGTTCCACATTAAGACCCCTGGCTGTAGCTTCAGTGGCAGCCCCTATCCGAAAGGAATGGGTCCCAAACTCGCCCGGGTCCAAGCCCGCTGCGGTAATTGACATCGCGAGCACCCGCTGAAACTGAAACTTCGTCAGTGGGGTAGCGTCCGCGTGCCTCAACAATGTCCCTCCCCATGATGCCACCCTTCGTGCTAGGTAGTCTTCTAAACACTTTACCGGACACATGGAGGACCCTGGAATCCTGCGAATTACTATGCAGTCCCCCACCCCACTTTGATCAGTTTTTGACTTGACAAAGGATACAGTCATCGTCTCACCCCTGATCTGAACGTGTTCCCGGCACAAACCCCCCACCACATCCTGTTTGCTCCTTGCCACCAGCTCACTTATTCTCATCGCCCCGTGAAATGCAAGCGTAAAAGCAGCTCGGAACAAACAGGCCTCGAACTGAGACGAGCAAGTGGCGGGGAGTGTGGCCAGCAACTGGGCCAACCTATCCAGACCTATCGGGCGCCTCTCATCTACTCTGCGACCCTCAAGGCGTTGCCACCCACGTAGCGCTTTCTGTACCACGAAAGACGCTGTCGGGTCCTGGATATTATGAGCCCTGGCAACAAAGGAAATGGCAGCACGATGCCTCTGGGCTGTAGCCACCGACTTCCCAGCCCTACGCAAGGACATCAGAAAATGTACTACCCAATCCTCGTGCCCCCAAAGCCCCCCTCTCTCAGTCCCCAAAAAGGCTAAATAGGCCCGAAACGCCCCTTCGTATGCCTTCCTCGTTCTTGGTGCTAGACTCTCTCCCACGAGGTAACGAAGTTCGGGGCACCGAGAGACCAGAGAGCTTCGGGAAAGGGTGCCGGCTCTGGGTCCGCTGAGGGAAGGAAACCCGAGAAAGCCTGCATTTGAAAACGAGAGAGTGCATCAGCAGCCTGATTCATCACCCCTGGAACATGTTTTGCTCTGAATACCACGTTCAGTTGCATACACAGTAAGACAATTTCTTTAAGCAGCCTTAAAATCATTACACAACGGGCTGCCTGACTATTGATGCATTCTACAACGGTCATATTGTCAGACCAAAATATGACAGAGTGATCTCTGAATTCATCGGGCCAGGTTCTGAGGGCCACCAAAATGGGAAACAGTTCAAGGAAAGCAATATTACTCGTCAGCCCTTCTTCATGCCACCATGTTGGCCACCTTTGTGCCGACCATTTTGTGCCGAAGATGGCGCCGAAACCCATGCTCCCTGCTGAATCCGTCCATAGACCAAGCTCCTCAGAGGACAAGGCCGGTTTGTTCCAGACGACTCGACCATTGAAATCCGCCAAAAATGCTAACCAAATACGCATGTCTTGGCGGACCTCGGCCGATAATCTCGTGCGATGATGACCCTCTTTCAGGCCGACCATCGACTGGGCAATTGAACGGGAAAAGGGGCGGGCCATCGGGATCACCCTTAGAGCAAAGTTCAACCTCCCCACCAATTGCTGCAATTGATGCAGCGTAACTTTAGATGCATTTATACACATTTGCAGGGCTGCCCTGAATTTCGACACTTTATCAGCCGGTAAACGAAAACAACCTTCACTAGAGTCCAACTCGATCCCCAGAAACTCGAGGCAAGTCGTGGGACCCACAGTTTTACCTGGTGCCAATGGCACACCAAATCGGTCCATTAATACACAAAATTCAGCCAAGGCCCGGGCACATTCGTCATCCCCAGCGGGCCCAAGGAACAGAAAGTCATCAAGGTAATGCATCACATTTCGAAAACCCGTTTCCTTCGTGTACACCCATTGTAGAAAACTACTGAATTTCTCGAAATATGCACAAGATATAGAGCACCCCATCGGCATACACCTATCCATGTAGTATGAACCTTGAAACATGAATCCCAGAAGACGTTGGTCGTCCGGGTATACCGGGAGCAAACGGAACGCTGACTCGATATCTGATTTCGCCATCAGCGTCCCGGGCCCCAAGCGATTCAAAATGGCTACGGCCTCATCAAATGATGCGTACCGCACCGAACATAACCCTGGATCAATTGCATCGTTCACTGAAAGGCCATGAGGAGCTGATAAATTGTGGATCAATCGAAACTCACCTGGGTCCTTCTTGGGGACCACCCCTAAAGGAGAACAGACAAAATTCTCTACCGGGGGAACACTAAACGGGCCGGCAACCCGACCTCGGATAACCTCTTTCCGGATCTTATCCTGTACTACCTTCGTATGCTGTAAGACGGAAAGTTGGTTTTTGCACGTCTCGACACCCTGAAAGTCCCCTACCGGGATGCGGAAACCATATGAAAAACCGTTTCGCAGCACCCCAGCAGAAGTACGATCTGGGTATTCGCTGAGCCAGGGAATCATCGCCAAGGTATCAATCGGGGTTGGTAAGGGCGCCCCTCGGCCTATATTAGACCTGTTTGGCGCCTCCTCTACCCCCATTTTCACCCGTTTTGGCTCTACACGAGGACTCAGGATGGGGTGCCCCGCAACCACTACATTCGTGCTTGAATTTACAAGATCCCGGGGGCCTAGTACATTTACCTTTGTTGAAATTGAAACAGAAACCCCTCTTCCCTGTATTGCCGGCGGGCCTCGGATAATCGTCGGTACCCGTACCCGACCGAAAGGGCGTCCCCCCATATTGGCGGGAGGACTCACCAACAGTACTCCCCACCAACGGCATTTTCAACATTCCTGACTCTTTCATTTTATCCCATGTCAAAGAATCATAACAGTCCCAGGTTAAACTTTTGTTATGCTCCATCGCCTTCCTGAAAAGGTTATCATAACAGAACCATTGGTTACCTTGGTGCGATGTCGAGTACCCCATAATTCGTGACTGATATACCGGAAACTCAGGGAGCAATTCAGGCCTACGTTCCCCCAAAATTGACGTAAAAATTCCCCAAGCATTGCCCCAGTTGCCAATATTCTCATTCACTTTAAAGGCGGCCATTTTTGCGCGCCAAACACTTGGATGCATCAGATCCTTTTGACCCTTAACAGTTTCAACCTCATAATGATCAACGAGCAAGGAGAAAATGTTTACGTATTCCCCCGCCCAAATCTTTTCCTTTATTGCCAAAGGAACATGTTGCCCCAACTTTTCTCTACGAGAGGGTGTTGACTCATCCCTTGCGATCGGCAATGGCCGCTTACCTGCACCGGACGCTGCTTCCGCCACTCGTGGCTTGTCTATCACCGCATCCGACGCGGGCACCTTGGCTGTATCACGTTTCTCGCGCAACTGCTTAATGAGTGCTTGCGCTTCGGCAGCCGTGGCGCCCTCGCTACTGTCCCTCAACCACGCCGCTAACTGTGCCGCCAACTCGGGAGGCATATCTTCAGCGGATGTCGGGGTGACTACTACGGGAATCGGATTCCCCTCCTTCGGTAAAGGGGCCGGTACCGGGGCTGGCGCCTCGAGCGGGGAACAGGGAACCGGGACGTCTCCCCCGACCGGCCCCCTTCTCGGCCTCTTCGGCCTCCCTCCGGCCGGTGGACGCCCCGATCCCTCCTCTCCGTCTCGCTCCGCCAACCGCTTCTTAATTTCGGACATGTCCTTCATGAGGGCCCGAACCAACTGGTCAGTCGACATTCTCTTCGCGCCTTTCTTGGGCATCTTTCAGACGAAGTATCTAGAAGACAAAAAGAGAGATTAAAACGCTCAAAATTGGCTCTTCGTTCTGTCCCGAGCTCACGTGCAGCGAGGAGGTGCAGCTTCAGAGCACAAGAACAAGAGGATGTCTTCTGGTCTTGCGTCCCTTTTTATCCGTCTTCAGGGCGGGCGTCTACCCGCCCCTGCCTGCCCCGAGGGCGTGGCTGGCTGCGTCAGTGTCTAGGCCAGCCCACTCTAGGGCGGGAACGGGCGCGCCCCAGCTACGCCGCTTCGGGCATACCAGCTGAGACGCGCCTCCCGCCCAAAATGGCTTCCCGGGGGGATCGAGGCACTCGGCCATACGTTCGGGGGGACCGAGTTGGTCGCCCCTTTCCATACTGCACTTACTTTTGACACTCAAAGAGCTCCAAGAGAAGACAACATAATGCACAATTTCATGCATTTAACTTGGAATTGAATTTTGAATTTTGAGTCGGATTTCTAAAGCGCATAGCTACCAGTGGGCGTCCCAGCGCTGTTGCTCAACATGCTAGATCCAGGGAGGGGGGATGTTCAGGGGAAGAGCCAGGTTTTTAGTAACCTACGGAAGGCCAATAGGTTGGTTTCCCTTCGGATATCGAGGGGAAGGGCATTCCATAGCTTTGAGGCGTTGTACGAGAAGAGGCGTCCCCCTGAGCGTGCTCTTCTTAATCTGGGGACACTGGCCAGGGAGAGGGTACTTGATCTCAGCTGTCTATTGGCTTTGTGAGGTTTGATGAGCGGTCTCAGTATAGGGGGGCGTCTGCCGTGGAGGATTTTGTGTGAAATGCAGAGGCCTTTGAAGACAATTCTTTCTTAAATTGGGAGCCAATGCAGTGATGTGAGAGCAGGTTTAGCGGAGCATCTGGGCTTTGTCCCAGTGAGGAACCTGGCTGCTGCATTCTGGACGTGTTGCAGTGTGTTGATGACCAATTTTGGGGCCCCTAAGCACAGGGCATTTCCCTAGTCCAGTCTTGAGATGATTAGGCCCTGGATAAAGAGTTTTCTGGACTGGAGGGGGATTAGGGGGAGGATTATCCGTGCTGTCCGCATGAGGCCAAAGCATGTTCCAGCGGTTTTCCTCACTTGGGCTTTAAAGTTGAGGTCTTGGTCAACCCAGATGCCTAGGCTCTTGATTTCCTTTTTAGGGGTGGGGGGTGTTCCCATGCAGGGCAGCCATAAGAGTGTGGTAGGGAGTTTACATGGATCGCCAAGTAGTTAAATCTCTGTTTTCTCCCCATTAAGTTTAAGGCGAGAGTCGTTCATCCATTTTGAGATGTTCTGAAGGCAAGTGGCTAGGTTGTCCAAGCATTGGGCCGACTGATTTAGGGAGACGACAAGTTGGGTGTCGTGGGCATACATGAAACTGGTTGTCTTGCTCATCCAGGGACAGGAATAAAATAACAGGGGAAGAGAACATGTTCAGAGAACCATTAACTCTTACCGCTATCCTAGATCAAAATTAATTCTCTCCTCGAATACCCTTCCATCTCTAGCATTCATACAGCTGGAATTCTCGAATCTATTCCTTTTTAGGGCTCGGGCCTCCCCCACGAAGTGGGCGGAGCTTGCGAGCTCTTTAGTATTTAGAAATAAATTCAGAAAGGGGTCCGGGCTGCCACATTCCTCACATTCTTTAGTGCGCGCCTGCGTTTTTTATGGCATCTGCCAAGTGATTCGTCTTCGCTGTGCTGTCTATGTAGTAGCCTTGACGTGATAGGGTATATTTACTTTTCGTCCGTCATTTATTGCAGTTGTATGGCATATTCTGTGCGCGAACGAGCACAGTTGAGTGATTAATCTTAATTAGGAGCTGTCAGAGTGCCCGTGTAATGCAATGCAGATGTTCTGAGCGGTGAGCGCGTTCAATGTAAAATGACGAGAGGCAGCAGGCGAGGCTCACAGAAGATGACTCATACATGCTCGTCCACACTGTAGTTCTTGTGTTTCCTGAATACTCTCATTTCAAAAGGGCGCCATTTCCTTCTTTTCCTCGCACGGTGCGCTGCACTATTTTTGTCTGTGGTTTAAAAAACGGTGTTTAAAGGCGTTTTATTATAAAACATTTGGATTCTGGTTCTGTAAGCTTTGTTTTCCGAATTTTAATAAGTGCTGACATGCAGACTACTGGTTGAATAAATGATGAGGGTTAAAAGTGACCTTCGTGACACGTGCTGCCGAGCCTGACTCGTTTGTGGAAAAAACATGAATACGCAATAATCATGGAAAACAGAGCCTTCCCGCGGTTACAATGGGAATTCACAAATGTGTTGTGTGTCTCACGTAATGCCAATGGCTATTTCATTAGGAAAAATTAGACTCATTGATACATGCACCACCACCAGCAGTACTACCAGTACTACAGCCACCAGTACTACCACTACCACCACCACCAGTACTAACAGTACTACCACTAACACCACCACCAGTACTACCAGTACCACCACCACCAGTACTACCACTACCAGTACTACCATTACCATTACCACTACCACCACCACCAGTACCACCACCCCCAGTACTACCAGTACTACAGCCACCAGTACTACAACTACCACCACCACCAGTACTAACAGTACCACCACCACCAGTACTACCACTACCAGTACTACCAATACCAGTACCACTACCACCACCAGTACCACCACCACCAGTACCACCACCACCAGTACCACCACCACCAGTACTACCACTACCAGTACTACGGGCAGCAGTACCACCACCACCACTAGCACTACCACTACCGGTACCACCACCAGTACTACCACTACCAGCACCACCACCAGCACCAGTACCACCACCACCAGTACTACCACTACCAGTACCACCAACACCCCCAGTACTACCAGTACTACAGCCACCAGTACTACAACTACCACCACCACCAGTACTAACAGTACCACGACCACCAGTACTACCACTACTACCAATACCAGTACCACTACCACCACCAGTACTACCACCACTAGTACCACCACCACCAGTACTACCACTACCAGTACTACGGGCAGCAGTACCACCACCACTAGCACTACCACTACCGGTACAACCACCAGTACTACCACTACCACCACCACCAGTACCACCACCACCAGTACCACCACTACCAGTACTACCACCAGCAGTACTACCACCAACAGTACTACCACTACCAGTACCACCACCTCCAGTACTACCACTACTACCACTACCAGTACCACCACCACCACCAGTACTACCAGTAACACCACCACCAGTACTACCAGTACCACCACCACCACCAGTACTTCCAGTACTACCACCATCAGTACTACCATTACTACCACTACTACAGCCACCAGTACTACCATTACTACAGCCACCAGTACTACCACTACCACCACCACCAGTACTACCACTACCACGACCACCAGTACTACCACTACCAGTATTACCAATACCAGTACCACTACCACCACCAGTACTACCATCACCAGTACCACCACCACCAGTACTACCACTACCAGTACTACGGGCAGCAGTACCACCACCACTAGCACTACCACTACCGGTACCACCACCAGTACTACCACTACCAGTACCACCACCACCACTACCAGTACTACCACCAGCAGTACTACCACCAACAGTACTACCACTACCAGTACCACCAACACCCCCAGTACTACCAGTACTACAGCCACCAGTACTACAACTACCACCACCACCAGTACTAACAGTACCACGACCACCAGTACTACCACTACTACCAATACCAGTACCACTACCACCACCAGTACTACCACCACTAGTACCACCACCACCAGTACTACCACTACCAGTACTACGGGCAGCAGTACCACCACCACTAGCACTACCACTACCGGTACCACCACCAGTACTACCACTACCACCACCACCAGTACTTCCAGTACTACCACCATCAGTACTACCATTACTACCACTACTACAGCCACCAGTACTACCACTACTACAGCCACCAGTACTACCACTACCACCACCACCAGTACTACCACTACCACGACCACCAGTACTACCAGTACTACCAATACCAGTACCACTACCACCACCAGTACTACCCTCACCAGTACCACCACCACCAGTACTACCACTAACAGTACTACGGGCAGCAGTACCACCACCACTAGCACTACCACTACCGGTACCACCACCAGTACTACCACTACCAGTACCACCACCACCAGTACCACCACTACCAGTACTACCACCAGCAGTACTACCACCAACAGTACTACTACTACCAGTACCACTACCTCCAGTACTACCACTACTACAGCCACCAGTACTACCACTACCACCACCACCAGTACCACCACCACCAGTACTACCACCAGCAGTACTACCACCAACAGTACTACCACTACCAGTACCACCACCTCCAGTACTACCACTACTACCACTACCAGTACCACCACCTCCACCAGTACTACCATTAACACCACCACCAGTACTACCAGTACCACCACCACCACCAGTACTTCCAGTACTACCACCATCAGTACTACCATTACTACCACTACTACAGCCACCAGAACTACCACTACTACAGCCACCAGTACTACCACTACCACCACCACCAGTACTACCACTACCACGACCACCAGTACTACCACTACCAGTACTACCAATACCAGTACCACTACCACCACCAGTACTACCATCACCAGTACCACCACCACCACCAGTACTACCACTACCAGTACTACGGGCAGCAGTACCACCACCACTAGCACTACCACTACCGGTACCACCACCAGTACTACCACTACCAGTACCACCACCACCACTACCAGTACTACCACCAGCAGTAGTACCACCAACAGTACTACCACTACCAGTACCACCAACACCCCCAGTACTACCAGTACTACAGCCACCAGTACAACAACTACCACCACCACCAGTACTAACAGTACCACGACCACCAGTACTACCACTACTACCAATACCAGTACCACTACCACCACCAGTACTACCACCACTAGTACCACCACCACCAGTACTACCACTACCAGTACTACGGGCAGCAGTACCACCACCACTAGCACTACCACTACCGGTACCACCACCAGTACTACCACTACCACCACCACCAGTACCACCACGACCAGTACCACCACTACCGGTACTACCACCAGCAGTACTACCACCAAC
Organism: Lissotriton vulgaris; assembly: GCF_964263255.1. Taxonomy (NCBI): domain Eukaryota; kingdom Metazoa; phylum Chordata; class Amphibia; order Caudata; family Salamandridae; genus Lissotriton; species Lissotriton vulgaris. Next base: position 1,646,838,959 of record NC_141695.1, read on the forward strand.
AGTACTACCACTACCAGTACCACCACCTCCAGTACTACCACTACTACCAGTACCACCACCACCACCAGTACTACCAGTAACACCACCACCAGTACTATCAGTACCACCACCACCACCAGTACTTCCAGTACTACCACCATCAGTACTACCATTACTACCACTACTACAGCCACCAGTACTACCACTACTACAGCCACCAGTACTACCACTACCACCACCACCAGTACTACCACTACCACGACCACCAGTACTACCAGTACTACCAATACCAGTACCACTACCACCACCAGTACTACCCTCACCAGTACCACCACCACCAGTACTACCACTACCAGTACTACGGGCAGCAGTACCACCACCACTAGCACTACCACTACCGGTACCACCACCAGTACTACCACTACCAGTACCACCACCACCAGTACCACCACTACCAGTACTACCACCAGCAGTACTACCACCAACAGTACTACCACTACCAGTACCACTACCTCCAGTACTACCACTACTACAGCCACCAGTACTACCACTACCACCACCACCAGTACCACCACCACCAGTACCACCACTACCAGTACTACCACCAGCAGTACTACCACCAACAGTACTACCACTACCAGTACCACCACCTCCAGTACTACCACTACCAGTACCACCACCACCAGTACTACCAGTAACACCACCACCAGTACTATCAGTACCACCACCACCACCAGTACTTCCAGTACTACCACCATCAGTACTACCATTACTACCACTACTACAGCCACCAGTACTACCACTACCACCGCCACCAGTACTACCACTACCACCACCACCAGTACTACCACTACCACGACACTACCAATACCAGTACCACTACCACCACCAGTACTACCCTCACCAGTACCACCACCACCAGTACTACCACTACCAGTACTACGGGCAGCAGTACCACCACCACTAGCACTACCACTACCGGTACCACCACCAGTACTACCACTACCAGTACCACCACCACCACTACCACCACCAGTACTACCATCACCAGTACCACCACCACCAGTACTACCACTACCAGTACTACGGGCAGCAGTACCACCACCACTAGCACTACCACTACCGGTACCACCACCAGTACTACCACTACCAGTACCACCACCACCACTACCAGTACTACCACCAGCAGTAGTACCACCAACAGTACTACCACTACCAGTACCACCAACACCCCCAGTACTACCAGTACTACAGCCACCAGTACAACAACTACCACCACCACCAGTACTAACAGTACCACGACCACCAGTACTACCACTACTACCAATACCAGTACCACTACCACCACCAGTACTACCACCACTAGTACCACCACCACCAGTACTACCACTACCAGTACTACGGGCAGCAGTACCACCACCACTAGCACTACCACTACCGGTACCACCACCAGTACTACCACTACCACCACCACCAGTACCACCACCACCAGTACCACCACTACCGGTACTACCACCAGCAGTACTACCACCAACAGTACTACCACTACCAGTACCACCACCTCCAGTACTACCACTACTACCAGTACCACCACCACCACCAGTACTACCAGTAACACCACCACCAGTACTATCAGTACCACCACCACCACCAGTACTTCCAGTACTACCACCATCAGTACTACCATTACTACCACTACTACAGCCACCAGTACTACCACTACTACAGCCACCAGTACTACCACTACCACCACCACCAGTACTACCACTACCACGACCACCAGTACTACCAGTACTACCAATACCAGTACCACTACCACCACCAGTACTACCCTCACCAGTACCACCACCACCAGTACTACCACTACCAGTACTACGGGCAGCAGTACCACCACCACTAGCACTACCACTACCGGTACCACCACCAGTACTACCACTACCAGTACCACCACCACCAGTACCACCACTACCAGTACTACCACCAGCAGTACTACCACCAACAGTACTACCACTACCAGTACCACTACCTCCAGTACTACCACTACTACAGCCACCAGTACTACCACTACCACCACCACCAGTACCACCACCACCAGTACCACCACTACCAGTACTACCACCAGCAGTACTACCACCAACAGTACTACCACTACCAGTACCACCACCTCCAGTACTACCACTACCAGTACCACCACCACCAGTACTACCAGTAACACCACCCCCAGTACTATCAGTACCACCACCACCACCAGTACTTCCAGTACTACCACCATCAGTACTACCATTACTACCACTACTACAGCCACCAGTACTACCACTACCACCGCCACCAGTACTACCACTACCACCACCACCAGTACTACGACTACCACGACACTACCAATACCAGTACCACTACCACCACCAGTACTACCACTACCAGTACTACGGGCAGCAGTACCACCACCACTAGCACTACCACTACCGGTACCACCACCAGTACTACCACTACCAGTACCACCACCACCAGTACCACCACTACCAGTACTACCACCAGCAGTACTACCACCAACAGTACTACCACTACCAGTACCACTACCTCCAGTACTACCACTACTACAGCCACCAGTACTACCACTACCACCACCACCAGTACCACCACCACCAGTACCACCACTACCAGTACTACCACCAGCAGTACTACCACCAACAGTACTACCACTACCAGTACCACCACCTCCAGTACTACCACTACCAGTACCACCACCACCAGTACTACCAGTAACACCACCACCAGTACTATCAGTACCACCACCACCACCAGTACTTCCAGTACTACCACCATCAGTACTACCATTACTACCACTACTACAGCCACCAGTACTACCACTACCACCGCCACCAGTACTACCACTACCACCACCACCAGTACTACCACTACCACGACACTACCAATACCAGTACCACTACCACCACCAGTACTACCACTACCAGTACTACGGGCAGCAGTACCACCACCACTAGCACTACCACTACCGGTACCACCACCAGTACTACCACTACCAGTACCACCACCACCAGTACCACCACTACCAGTACTACCACCAGCAGTACTACCACCAACAGTACTACCACTACTAGTACCACCACCTCAAGTACTACCACTACTACAGCCACCAGTACTACCAGTACTACCACTACCAGTACTACCACTACCAATACTAACACTACCAGTACTACCACTACTAGCAGTACCACAACCACCACCATTACTACCAGTACTACCACCATCAGTACTACCAGTACTAACACCACCAGAGTAGTGAGTAGAGTAGTGAGTAGAGTAGTGAGTAGAGTAGTGAGTAGAGAGTAGTGAGTAGAGAGTAGTGAGTAGAGTAGTGAGTAGAGTAGGGAGTAGAGTAGTGAGTAGTGAGTAGAGTAGTGAGTAGAGTAGTGAGTAGAGTAGTGAGTAGAGTAGTGAGTGCAGAGTAGTGAGTGCAGAGAAGTGAGTAGAGTAGTGAGTGCAGAGTAGTGAGTGCAGAGTAGTGAGTAGAGTAGTGAGTAGAGTAGTGAGTAGTGAGTAGAGTAGTGAGTAGAGTAGTGAGTAGAGTAGTGAATAGTGAGTAGTGAGTAGAGTAGTGAGTAGTGAGTAGAATAGTGAGTAGAGTAGTGAGTAGAGTAGTGAGTAGTGAGTGCAGAGTAGTGAGTAGTGAGTAGAGTAGTGAGTAGAGTAGTGGGTAGAGTAGTGAGTAGTGAGTGCAGAGTAGTGAGTAGAGTAGTGAGTAGTGAGTAGAGTAGTGAGTAGTGAGTGCAGAGTAGTGAGTAGAGTAGTGAGTAGAGTAGTGAGTAGAGTAGTGAGTAGTGAGTAGAGTAGTGAGTATTGAGTGCAGAGTAGTGAGTAGTGAGTAGAGTAGTGAGTAGAGTAGTGCAGAGTAGTGAGTAGAGTAGTGCAGAGTAGTGAGTAGAGTAGTGAGTAGAGTAGTGAGTAGTGAGTAGAGTAGTGAGTAGAGTAGTGAGTAGAGTAGTGAGTAGAGTAGTGAGTAGTGAGTAGAGTAGTGAGTAGAGTAGTGAGGGCAGAGTAGTGAGGGCAGAGTAGTGAGGGCAGAGTATTGAGTGCAGAGTAGTGAGTAGAGTAGTGAGTAGAGTAGTGAGTAGTGAGTAGAGTAGAGAGTAGAGTAGTGAGTAGTGAGTAGAGTAGTGAGTGGTGAGTAGAGTAGTGAGTAGAGTAGTGCAGAGTAGTGAGTAGAGTAGTGCAGAGTAGTGAGTAGAGTAGTGCAGAGTAGTGAGTAGAGTAGTGAGTAGAGTAGTGAGTAGTGAGTAGAGTAGTGAGTAGAGTAGTGAGTAGAGTAGTGAGTAGTGAGTAGAGTAGTGAGTAGAGTAGTGAGTAGTGAGTAGAGTAGTGAGTAGAGTAGTGAGGGCAGAGTAGTGAGGGCAGAGTAGTGAGGGCAGAGTTGTGAGGGCAGAGTAGTGAGTGCAGAGTAGTGAGTAGAGTAGTGAGTAGTGAGTAGAGTAGTGAGTAGAGTAGTGCAGAGTAGTGAGTAGAGTAGTGCAGAGTAGTGAGTAGAGTAGTGAGTAGAGTAGTGAGTAGTGAGTAGAGTAGTGAGTAGAGTAGTGAGTAGGTTCCATGTTCAAATATCGTTAACATAAATATCGTCTGATAAAAATATCGTCACTAAAACATCGCTTACATAAATATCGTCATCCTATACTTAAACTAGAAATCACACAAATATCGATATTTTTTTATCGACAACCCTAATATCGTTCACAGTAATATCGACTACTTAAATATCGACTACTACATTATCGACTTTATTTTAAATAACATTACCTTTGACATATATATCGACTACACTAACATCGACGACCTATGTGCTCTAAAAAAATACAAAAAATATCGTCTTTTTGTTTAGAACTCGAAATACACTATTCTTGATTTTACTCTTTCCTTTTGCTATTTTTTCAACAAAACTATAAACACATATTTTTTTTTTGTTTTCCTATTACTTATTTGTAACATAAAATATTTACATAGGGAAACTTTTTTTACTTGTACTGATACTATATTACACTCCGATGGCCTAAATATGATAAACATTTCTTTATTTTCAACATATAAACGATTTAAATATTACACAAAAATGTAACTTATAACACTTTGTAATACATTCTTTTACAAACAAACAGTGAAACAACATAGTCTTACGAAAATAACGGTTTTCCCATGCCAAATAAAGTTCTCAACCAATGAATGTGAATTTTCACTAATTGAACCAATCAAAAAGTACCATTAATTAACTCACTAATATAAATACAATGACACACTGAACGTAATTTACCATTTTTGGCCCAACCTTGGAGAAAAACGGTTACCTTGCTGAGAGAAGAGAATACAAACAAACGACTACAACTACAATACATCACACTACACTTCAAGTAAGTTAAATACCATTTTTCCTTCGAAGTTACTATAAGTAGATAAAGTCCCTATTTTTAAAACTGTTGATCTTTAGAGTGAAAACTAAAAATGTTGAACTTATCAACACCGACAATACAGTTAGATGTAAAAACATTTATAAACTACCTTATCCATGTCTATTTAGATAGCTGATAAAAATTATTTAAACTTGCTAAGTAAATGTACAATGTAAATAATATGTATCCAACTATTATCATCCAAATACTACAAGTAACACAATGATACATTTTTCCACAGACTCTACAAAATTATTTGCTTATCTACAACTACACTACCAACATCCTCTACTACATCAAGTAAGTATAGTCAGTATATGTATAACAATTCAGAAAGTAAAATGATACACCTATTACACTAAATTATTTCTTTCTATTATTCTTTAACACTACTACAGAACTTAAAAGGGAGACAATTCTGAAAAAGAAATAAGAATAAAAGGTTTACCAGTGAAGCCACATAGTAAGTATATGTTCACACTTTGGCCTAGTCTTATACACACCTCTAAAATGGTGTTCAATGTTCTAAAAAAGACATATATATATTTCCACAGATCTACCTTAGACATGGCAACTGGAGCTACTTTCATTACTTCGCAAAAAGGAAAACCATAATAAATTACTATTCTAACTCCAAACATAACTTAACTCAGGGAATGTGCTGGATAGTAAACCATAATAAAATACTATTCTAACTCCAATCCAACATAAGTCAGGGAAAGTGCTGGATAATCAACCATAATAATTTACTATTCTAACTCCAATCCAACATAAGTCTGGGAAAATGCTGGATAGTAAACCATAATAAATTACTATTCTAACTCCAATCCAACATAAGTCAGGGAAAATGCTGGATAGTAAACCATAATAAATTACTATTCTAACTCCAATCCAACATAAGTCAGGGAAAGTGCTGGATAATCAACCATAATAAATTACTATTCTAACTCCAAACATAACTTAACTCAGGGAATGTGCTGGATAGTAAACCATAATAAATTACTATTCTAACTCCAAACATAACTTAACTCAGGGAATGTGCTGGATAGTAAACCATAATAATTTACTATTCTAACTCCAATCCAACATAAGTCAGGGAAAGTGCTGGATAGTAAACCATAATAAATTACTATTCTAACTCCAATCCAACATAAGTCAGGGAAAGTGCTGGATAATAAACCATACTAAATTACTATTCTAACTCCAATCCAACATAAGTCAGGGAAAGTGCTGGATAGTAAACCATAATAAATTGCTATTCTAACTCCAAACATAACTAAACTCAGAGAATGTGCTGGACATTAAAATTAAAAATAATTACTATTCTAACTCCAATCAAACTTATATCAGTGAATGTGCAGGATAGTAAACAATATACATATTTCAAATAAAATTTCGTGACAATTTCAAATTTTAATTTCTAAATTTCGATTTCTGATTAAATTTCTAAATTGTTCTTAATTTTCTATATTTTTTAATACATATTGTCTAATTTACTACCCACCCTTATCCCCTATTATACCAATAACCCGCTACTAAAATATTATTATGAAATTTTACACTATCATTACAAAAAAATTTTCGTAAATAATTCTAAATTTTATTGTTAAATTTCTATTTCTGAAATATTTTCGATTATTTTATTATGTAACTTTTTATTTTATTTTTTTTTCTAATTACTACCCACCCTTAGCCCCTAAAATACCAATGACCCACTACTAAAAATTAATTTTGAGTTATTAATTAATGATTACAAATAAAATTTCGTGATAAATTCTATTTAGAAATTTTAAATTTCGAATTCTGAATAAATTCCTATTTTAATCATTTTTTATATTAAATTTTAAATTACTACCCACCCTTATCCCCTATAATACCAATAACCCGCTACTAAAATTTTAACAAATCTTTTGTAAAAATAAATATTATTTTTAAATTATTACTAAAATTATTTTTCTAAGTTTTTTAAAAACATATATATTTTTTTTTTAAACACATTATATATTTTTTTCTATATTATATACAACGATTTTATTTTTTTGTCGATATTATATACAACGATTTTTTAGTCAACGATATTCTATTCATCGATATTTTTGTTTGACGATATTTATGTCATTCTAACAAAACGATATTTTTGACAACGATATTTACTAAGACGATATTTTTTTCTTTCGATATTCTTACCACGATATTAATGCTAGTCGATATTTTCCCGTCGATATTCTATCTTAATACCGTAGTGAGTAGAGTAGTGAGTAGAGTAGTGAGTAGTGAGTAGAGTAGTGAGGGCAGAGTAGTGAGGGCAGAGTAGTGAGGGCAGAGTAGTGAGGGCAGAGTAGTGAGTAGAGTAGTGAGTAGTGAGTAGAGTAGTGAGTAGAGAGTAGAGTAGAGAGTAGAGTAGTGAGTAGAGAGTAGAGTAGTGAGTAGAGAGTAGAGTAGTGAGTAGAGTAGTGAGTAGAGTAGTGAGTAGAGTAGTGAGTAGAGTAGTGAATAGTGAGTAGAGTAGTGAGTAGAGTAGTGAGTAGAGTAGTGAGTAGGACATCACGGGCAGCAGCAGTGCAAGCTTCTTACACTCACAAGGAGACCACAGGCAGCAGAGGTGCAAGCTTCTCACACTCACAAGAAGGAAATCACAGGCAGTAACGGTGCAATATTCTCACACTCACAAGGAGATCACTGGCAGTACACACCACATGAACACACTCCATAACACATAGCAACAATACATTGGCATTTACAATGCCATTAGCTCAAACTCAAATAAATCCGAGCCCGATTGCATTTCTAATGCTTGTTGTAAAAGCCTCTGCTCTTATTGTTTCACAGATATCCGCCTGTTTATTTGCCTTTTCCTACTGAAATTGTTCCAGCAGTCATTAATTAAGTGGACGTTGCTAGGTGGTTTGTCTGCATTGGATTAAATATTTTGGATACAGTTGATTTATTGCAGAAAGATAAACCATAATAACACTTATCTTGCAGTATGTGCAAGCTCATGTTTCGAGACCACGGTGACTTTAGGGTGTAGATAAACGGAATGTTTTAGATTAAAAGTCTGCTCGGGGGTGTCCTTTGCCTAAATATGGGAAGGTAATTCCATTCTGAAGCAATAATGCATTTCAAACAGTTTGCTAGATTTTCAGCAACTAATGCTATATGATTTTCATACTAACTAAATACAAGCCTCCAATGGTCAGCGTAGAGAATCCGCTGAGCATTCAGTGCATCTTTGAAACTAAACTTAAGCTTTGGTTTTTGTTTCTTTGTTTTGTCACAGTTAATGCAAAACCTTACAGGTGTGGACGTTGCGAGGCCAACTACATTTTTGTGGGAAATAGAGCTAAAAGCAAAAATGGTTTGGTCTCAAAAAGCACGCATTGCTCTAGTTGTGCCTGGCTCTGACAGTAACTACCATGTGTGTGGCTGTGCTCGTTGTGACAGGGCCCATTGCCATCACTCACAGTGAAGCTAGCCAATGGTTCAAGTCAAGTCAAGTCACAAAATTTGTATAGCGCACTACATACCCAGAGGGTTTCAAGGCGCTTAGGAAGGGGAGGAGGATTATTTGTCAAATATCCACGTTTTAAGCTGCTTTCTGAACGCTAGGTGGTTCTGGGTGAGGCGAAGGTAAGCGGGGAGTGAGTTCCATGTTTTAGCAGCCAGATATGAAAAGGATCTGCCTCCCATGGTGGTCTTGTTGATGCGAGGTACAGTGGCGAAGGCTTGGCTGGAAGAACGTAGTTGGCGGGGGGGGTGTAGAAGGACAGTCGTGAGTTGAGGCAGTCTGGTCCGATGTCGTAGAGTGATTTGTGTGCGTGGGTAAGCAGTCGGAAAGTGATCCTCTTATTGACGGGTAGCCAGTGGAGGTCTTTAAGGTGACCAGAGATGTGTTCGTTGCGTGGGATGTCTAATATGAGCCTGGCTGAGGCGTTTTGGATTCGTTGGAGTTTCTTCTGGAGTTTAGCGGTGGTACCTGCGTAGAGGGTGTTTCCGTAGTCCAGTCGGCTCGTGACCAGAGCGTGGGTGACTGTTTTCCTTGTTTCGGAGGGGATCCAGCGAAATGTTTTTCTGAGCATGCGAAGAATGTTGAAGCAGGAAGAGGATACGGCGCTGACTTGTCTGTTCATTGAGAGTGAAGAATCCAGGATGACGCCCAGGTTCCGTGCGTGGTCTGTCGGGATGGGTGCTTTTCCGAGGGCTTCGGCCACCAGGAGTCGTCCCAAGCAGAGGGGGATGTACCTAAGATGAGGACTTCTGTTTTGTCTGAGTTCAGTTTCAGACGGCTTTGTTTCATCCATTCTGCGACTTCTTTCATTCCTTCGTGTAGGTTAGTTTTGGCGGTGCTGGGGTCCTTGGTGAGAGAAAGGATCAGTTGAGTGTCATCCGCGTAAGAGATGATGTTGAGGTTGTGTTGGCGGGCGATGGCCGCGAGGGGGCTCATGTATACGTTGAAGAGGGTGGGACTGAGTGAGGATCCTTGAGGTACGCCGCAGATGACTTCAGAGGCCTCGGACTTGAATGGAGGAAGGCGGACTCTCTGGGTTCTTCCGGTGAGGAACGAGGTGATCCATTCAAGTGCTTTTCCTTGGATTCCGATGTTATTGAGGCGTTGTAGAAGGGTGCTGTGGCAGACTGTGTCGAATGCTGCAGAGAGGTCGAGGAGGATGAGGGCGACTGTGTCTCCATTGTCCAGTAGAGTTCGAATGTCGTCTGTTGCTGCGATGAGGGCGGTCTCAGTGCTGTGTTTTGCTCGGAAGCCAGATTGTGAGGGGTCGAGGGATTTGTTGGCTTTGAGGAAGGCGGCGAGCTGGTTGTTGACGGCTTTCTCGATGACTTTGGCCGGGAATGGAAGAAGCGAGATGGGGCGGTAATTTTTGAGTTCGGTGGGGTCCGCTGTTGGTTTTTTCAGAAGGGCGGTGAGTTCAGCGTGTTTCCAGACTTCTGGGAAGGTAGCGGAGTTGAAGGAGCAGTTGATGACGTCTCGGAGGTGCGGTGCTATGACGGAGTCTGCTTTGTTGAAGATGTGGTGAGGGCATGGGTCTGTGGGGGATCCAGAGTGGATGGAATTCATCAGGCGGATGGTTTCCTCAGTGGAGATTGGGTTCCAGGCGTTAAGGGTGTTTACGGGGGGAAGATGGTCAGCAGATGGTAGGGCGGGTTGGTTTCCGAGTTGGTTGTCAAAGCTGTTGTGGATGTCTGCAATCTTGTTGTGGAAGAAAGAGGCTAGGGAGTCGCAGAGGGTTTGAGAGGGGGTGATGTCGTTGGAGTTGGCCGAGGGGTTGGAAAATTCCTTGACGATGTTGAAAAGTTCCTTGCTGTTGTGGGCGTTGTTGTCAAGTCGATCCTTGAATGCTGTTTTCTTGGCTTTTCGGATCAGTTGGTGGTGAGTGCGGGTGGCGCTTTTGAATGCGTCCTTGGTGCTGGTGGTTGGGTCTTTTTTCCAGGCCTTTTCAAGGGAGCGGCAGAGTTTCTTGGATTTCTTAAGATCATTGTTGAACCATGAGGCCTTCTTGTTGCCAGGTTTGCTTTGACGTTTTTTCAGTGGTGCTAAGGTGTCGGCGGTGATGGATAACCATAGGGTGAGGTTGGCGGCGGCTTCGTTGGCGTTAGAGGAGAGGGCTGGGGAGTTTCGAAGGAGCGATGTGGAGATTTGGTCCGTGGTGATTTTGTTCCAGTTTCTTTGCAGGGTAGGTTGGGAGTGGTTGATGGGTTTCGGCTTGTTGTAGGTGAAGTGAACGCAGCTGTGGTCGGTCCATAGGAGATCCGTAGTGTGGCTGAAGGAGACATGATTGCTGGAGGTGAAGATGGGGTCGAGTGTGTGACCTGCGATGTGGGTGGGGGAAGTGACTAGATGTTTAAGTCCGAGGTTGGCGAGGTTGTCCACGAGGGTGGCGGTGTTGTGGTCGTTTATCTTTTCAAGGTGAAAGTTGAGGTCTCCCAGAAGAATATAGTCTTTGGAGGGGAGTGCGTGAGGAGTGATGAAGTCTGTGATGTCTTCACTGAATTTTGCGCGGGGTCCTGGTGGTCTGTAGAGGAGGGTGCCTCTGAGTGTGGTTTTGGGGTCGATGTGGATCTGGAAGTGAAGGTGTTCGGAGTTGGCGAGGTTGGTGTCAGAGCTGGTTGAGATGCGGATAGATTTCTTATGGACGATAGCGATTCCTCCTCCTGTGTGGCTGGTACGGTCTTTGCGAGTGATCTTATAGTCTTCAGGGATGGCAATGGTGATGTCTGGTGCGGAGGAAGCATTCATCCATGTTTCCGTAAGGAAGGCGACGTCTGGAGAGAGGGTGTCTAGTAGGTTCCATAGGTCAATGGCGTGCCTGTGCACCGATCGGGTGTTGAGAAGGATGCATTGTAGGTGGTTGGGTTCAGGAATCTGTGGTGTAGTCGTAGTGGAGATGTTGTCGGTGCCGCAGAATTTGCAGGAGTAGCAAGAGAAAGGTCCATGGGTGTGGCCAGGGGCGGCTTGGACGCAGTTGGGGGCGCGACCGGGGTTAAGGGCTAGGAGGGTGGCGGCATCGTAGGTAATGCGGGGGGGCTGGGCAGAGCGAGGGGCAGGGGGTCTGGCGCTGGGCGCGGTCCAGGCGCGGACGGGCGTAGACGGGCTTACCTTTGGCGCACTTTCGGCGTGGCCGTAGCGCGTGGACGCTGCGCGTTGGGACATCTGGCATTTGAAGGATAGTGGAGGGGGCGAAGCGTGGGAGGGGCTGCTGGGAGGCGGGGAGCGGGGAGGAGACACGAGTGACCAAACCCAAAATGGACGGGCGGAAACCGAACAGGGATAGCAATCAGAGCGTCAAAGTAAATAAATACACTTTAAAGCAGCGCGATATGCAAGGAGATGCCTTGCGTTATGAAAACAATTGTAAAAAACGATACCAGGCGCTATGTTCCCTCGAGGCGCTCAGGGAGTGCAGGCTGCGACGGAGTGCGATCACCCAGGTAGGCAGAGGGTGTTAGGAGCAGCAGCTGGGGCAGGTTGAAGTGGGCTGACCCATTGTCCTCGGCCATCTGCTGTGGTGGGCAGAAGGAAAACGTGAATGACACAATACAGACCAATTGATGAAGAGGGCTGGCTGATAGCCCTCATAAGCAAGTAGATTAAAATTACAATTTTAGTTTAAAAAAAAGGTCTTGGCAAACGCAAAACAAAGCAAATTTGAAATCTCTTTCATTGATCATAATTGTATTAGTATTGTGAATGGTGTGATTGTTCTTGCCAATTGAGCATACTTAAAGAATGGCAGCTACCTAATGCCGGGCATATTTCCTAGATTTGGAAAGGCGCCCTCAGACCACTGACAGCACTATGAGATCATGGTAATAACAGCATGCATGTCATAATAATGCCAATAACGTAATGTGAATTTTCTGAAGTATTTAAATATAAAGTGTAGTCTTCTGTCTCACAAACTGTAAAGTGAGAACAGAATAAATCACAGACTTGGGGGTTGCAAATCCAGGGCGCCAATGCTGGTCAAAGAAGCCCAGATCCAAGCCAGAATTTCAGACTAATCACTATGTGCATAAGATCCATTTAGATTAATTTTCTGCATATACATCGTATCTTGAAAATCTGGCATGATTCTTGTGTCTTGTGGTGCAGGTCTAGGTGACCTACTACAGGTAAAGGCTTTTTGTTGCAGAAGTTGTGAGACCCACATATGTTGAATACAGATGTATAGTTTTCAATTTATTTGTGAAATGTACTTATTATTCCAACATTTTTGAAAGACGTGCACATATTACTCAATATATGTGTTGGCGTGAATGAGTTGGTATAATTGGGCCAAATTAATAAAGCCCTCTGACAATCGCAAAGCTTGTAAATCCCAGACTGCAAAGTTTGACACTGTATGAGTAATGAAATCAAAGAGGTTGTGACTGCAAAAGTGCTTTTTAGAATACTAAGGGCCCGATGTAGGTAGGGCTTTACCGATCGGTATCGGCCGAAAATACCGATTTTTGGCCCTTACCGATCGGTAAACAGCCATCGAGATGTAGGGAACCAAAAACAGAACGAATCGGATAGAAAACCGATTCGGAATGAGTACCGAATGGGAAAGAATCCGATACGTACATACCGAAAATCGGATATGTAACGAATCGGAAAAACACCGATTCGGTTACAAAGACCGAATCGGTCCATGTACCGATTCGTTAGTGACACCGAATCGGAAAATCACCGATTCGGTCCTACTACCGATTCGTTAGTGACACCGAATCGGAAAATCACCGATTCGGTCCTACTACCGATTCGTTAGTGACACCGAATCGGAAAATCACCGATTCGGTCCATGTACCGAATCGGAAAAAATACCGATTCGGACATGAGCCGATTCGGAAATCATGCCGATTCGTATGATTCTCCGATCGGGAAATTCCCCGATTCCGACAGTTGGGGAGATGTAGGGAGGCACAGAAACACCGAAATCGGCTCAAAATCGGTAGAATTCACTCGGTATTTACCATGGATTGCAATCAGGTGGTAACCAACTCCAACCCATATAAACAGTCCCAAAATGCATTGCAACTTGCAGGATGGCAGCTTTCTATGTCATTGCGAGGCGGCTACGGCTACAGCAGGAAGGACAGAGGGAATGGCTAAGAAATGAACAGGTCTACAGACAGAGGATAACCCTGTTCATGCTCACTGAGGCTGAGATCCTACAGAGATACAGGCTGGACTCTGACACCATACTTGAGCTCATCAGGGACCTTAAGCCATACTTGGACCACCACACCCCAAGGGCACACGCCATCCCTGCGCACGTCCAGGTGCTATGCAGCCTACACCTGGTAGCGTCTGGCAGCTATCAAAGTGGAGTAGCAGCAGCAGGAGGGGTGAGCCAGAGCAGCCTGTCAAGGTTCTTCCACATATTCCTTGACGCCATGATAGACAGGATGGACCAATACATCTCATTCCCTGCAACCCACGCAGAACTGCTACAAACCAAAGCTGACTTCTACCAGATGGCGCAATTTCCCCAAATCATCGGTTGCATAGATGGCACGCATATTCCGATTTGCCCACCAGCGGACACCGAATACATATACCGCAATCGGAAATCTACACACACCATCAACGTGCAGGTGATCTGCAATGCCAAGTGCACCATCACAGACCTGGTAGCAAAATTTCCAGGAAGTACCCATGACTCCTATATATTCCAACAGAGCAGCATATATGCACGGCTGATGGCTGGCGAATTTGGAGAAGGATACCTCCTAGGTGAGACACATCATCAGACCCCCATAACACATAGTAGGTAGGTGTAATACATGTATGCATGTGTCTAATGTGACCCCTTTCTCTTCCAGGCGACAGTGCATATGCCCTCCGCTCATTCATACTCACCCCCTACCTCAACCCCTCCACACCCAGCCAAAGGAGGTATAACCGGGCCCACATACGCACCAGGAATGTTGTTGAACGGACCTTTGGCATCTGGAAAAGTAGATTCAGATGCCTGCACAAGAGTGGAGGTGCAAGGCAGTATACCCCTATCACCTGCTGCAAGATCATAGCTGTATGTGCAATGTTACACAACCTTGCGGTCAAGAAGGGCACTGAGGTGGAGTTGTCTCTCTACGAGGACTATGACGACGACGAAGCTGTGCCACTGACACAGCCAGCTGGGGTGTGTACGCCAAGTGATGGCAGATACAGACGTGAGGAGATCACTGAGAACTATTTCTGACTGAGTACAGATGCAAAGACAGCTAAATGTTGCTTGAAAAAAAAATTTATTAATAGTGATGCACCACAGTTACAGCACTGATGTGCATCAAAAAATGGAGAATGTAAACCCAAATAAAGTCCAGGGTTCTGGTTTGCACATCCCCCCTTGCCAGTCTATTTTTTGGCCCGCTTTCCAGACCCACTGGGGTGTCCCTCGGCCCCCTCCGAATGCCCAGCAGCATCAGCGGATCGCCTGGTGCTCCTCCTTGGCTCTGATGCAGCGCTGGCCGGGCTGCTGCGGCTGCTGCTGTCTCCAGCATCACCCAGGTCCAGGGCAGGATTGGAGGCGGCGTTTGATATTAACATGGCCTCCATGGCCGTGGTTATCCTGGCCATCCCCCTGGTGAGCTCAGCCGTATGCTGACTGAGCACTGACTCTTGATTTGAGCTGCGATGGCACAGCTGTGCGGTCGCCGCTGCAAGGCGGGCCATGGCCCGGTTGAGCACCCGGGCATCCCTCCTGCGCGCAACCTCATGCTCCTCCTGCCTGGCAGTTGAGTAGGTGATGGCAGTGGTCAGCCTGCCCAACCCTGCTGCCACCTCCTTGTTGCTGTCCACAACAGCCTGGAAACCCTTCACCAACTCCCCCATCTGCATGTTGTGCTGCAGGAGCTGGCGTTGGCAGGCCATGGTGGATCTGGCCTGTTGGCGCTGGATTTTTACCATCTGGCCCTCCAGGCCCAGGAACACACTGCCCTCCCGTGCTGGTGCAGCAGTGGTGGTGGTGGTGGCACGGCGTCTGGCACTGCTGCCTCCGGCCTGCTGAGTGGGCTGGGGTGCCACTGGTGGTGGTGTGGTGCTGGCCGGTCTTGGAGCCCCTGCTCCCACGACAGGTTGGACGGGTGGCAAGGCCACGGTTGTGGCAGGAGCTGTTGTCGGCGGAATGGTCTGCCTTGTAGGGGAGTTGTCTGGTGAAAATTGCAAGGGGGGTGTGCTGGACAGTACTGGGGAGTGCACTGCCTGGAAATCAATCACCAGGACTCCCTCCATTCCAAGCCCTGGGGTGTCTCCTTCCTCATCCTCATCCTCCTCCTCCTGGCCAGCCGGGCAGGTGCTCGGCCCTGCGACTGCAGTGTTTGATGTTGATGCTCCCTCTGCTGCCACAGTGGTGCCGCCTGATGGTGCCCCTAGGTACAAAGAAGCATTTGTAAACTGAGTGCCGATGTATTACAGTCAGTACAATTATGGCATTCCACATGTCCTTGCATCTCCTTACACCGTGTCACACTGTTTCCTGTCTTGTGATTCTGCACTGACATATTTGGCTAACTTCTGCTGACTACATGTACCATGATGCTTGTCTCTTGTATGTTGGTGACAGTACAGTGCTGGTGTTTGCCTATGCATTGTGTCTCATGGGGAGGTGTCTGGTAGGGTGTGTCATGATGCGCATGCTTCTTACCTGTAGCTGTGGCTCTCGCAGAGCTGTCCAGGGTCCCGATTCCTACAATGCTCTCCCTCTCGATGGTGCTGGAGACAATTTCCTCCAGCTCGGTGAGGGGTGGCGCCGGGTTCTTGCCTCCTCCGGTGAGACCAGCCTGCTTTTGAAGGTCAGCCAGCTTCCTCTTCGTGAGGCTGCGGAGGTCGTAAAACCTTTTCTTAAGTTCCTCAATGGACCTGGGGGTGACACCAGCAGCATTGACCTTCTGGGCGATGTCGGCCCACATTCTCCTCTTGGTGCTGTCTGGCACGTTGAGGGACAGCTTGCCAAAGAGCTGGCGGTGCACCCTCACCACCTCCTCAACCAGCACCTGAAGTTCGGTGGTGGTGAACTTGGGCTTCCTCTTTTGGGAGGACTTCTGGCTTCCTGCCTGATCTGCCATTTTCTGCTGTTCAGTCTGCAACCTCCTTCTCCCACTGCTGCTAACTGTGTGTTGGGCTCAGGCAGGCTTTCCAGAAACTTCTAGAAACTTCTTAATTAGCTGCACCTGCCAGGGTTGCCACTCCCTGTTTGGGTGGGGGAGGGGGAGCCACCTCATTGGCTGAATCGCCTATTGCCGAATCGCCTTTTACCGAATCGGTAAAATCCGATTCGGTAAAATCCGAATCGGTATTATCCGATTCGGTAAAAGCCGAATCGGTTCATTCAATGCATTCCTATGGGCTTTTTCGCCATGGGTCTATGATTGCCGATTCGGATTTTACCGATTCGGCTTTTGCCGAATCGGTATTCGCCGAATCGGGAATATCCGATTTGGTGGTAGCCGATTCGGTGTTTTCCGATTCGTTGTTGGCCGATTCGATAATTTCCGATTTGGCCCGAGCAGAATCGGAACGTACCGAATCTCATTACTGATGCCGGCCGATTCGGTATTCATTCGGTATTTTTTTCCTACATCTCGTTTTCCGATTTCAGAATACCGATTCGGCCCGCCTCGGTATTTTGAAATCGGAAAATCGCGTTTACCTACATCGGGCCCTAAGTCCTTTAAAAGGGCTTTTGTAATCCTTTCCAAAACGTAAACTGGCCGAAGGGTGGAAATGACGTCCCTATCCTATTTCTGAATCAGATAGTTACCCCTCAATGGTTTGTGGCCACAGTTGCTGTTCCAAGCCATTAGACAGTTACTGATCCCAGAGGAGGGGCGATATCTGATTTGCAAAGGTGAATATGTCACTGTGAGACACCTCCTTTTACAATCATACTGGGCAGTCTCAGGTTAGTAGGTAGTAATCTAAAAAGCCAGTGTCCACTCCTTAGATGTGTTCTCAAATTTCCTTAAGTGTCATCTGTCCCTCTGATGGACTGTGGCTACTCAAAAAAAATATTCTTTCCTTAGCCACCCAAGCCGGTCACAAGAACATGTGCAAATGCCACCCACTGAAATTGAATAAGATGGCACATCCATGATCTCACACAACATACAGTGAAGCCAAGGCAACAGTCATCTAATACAAAGCGTACATGTCAATGTAACACATTATACCATGACGCATGGTGAAACACTGGAAGTGCACCACACTGTGGTTTTTGGAGCACGTTAGAGCACAATACACACTCATAAAGAGATCAACAAAAATAGCAGCTCACAGATAAAACCTGCCAGGCAAGAGCCCAGACTGTCAGTGGCGGCCGCCATAGCTTGTGGGCGGTGAGGCAGGTGCGTGGGTGTGCGGGGGGGGGTGGTTGTGGGCAATGAAAAACAAATAACCACTTACCTTGCCGTCGGATCCCGCGTCTCTGCTCCTGCTCTCCTCGTCTTGATTCGAGGAGCAGGAAGCAAAGCCAGGCTCCCCTGACCAATCACAACGCTGCAATGCAGTGGTGTAATTCATAAACACCCAGGCTCCAAGGACCAATCACAACGCTGGTTGTGGTTGGTCTTTCTGAGCGTCCTGGTTCGCACGCTCAGACAGGGAATGGGGGCATGGGCATGTTCGCCATGCAGGCTGTAACACAGCCTGACGGAGAAGAGGAAAAGTACGCATGACTGGTTTGGGCGGCCGGAGAGGGCTGGCCAAACAGTCATGTTCACTTACGAGTGGGCAAACCACTCCTCCCCTGCCATGTTCCGAGAGCAGAGCAGCTCACCCACCTGCAAACTAAGCAGCACAGAAACATAAAAAGATAATAACTCAAAGTTAGTATCATTTTATATTTACTTTACATTACACTGCAGACTGTCATAGGGCCAAAGTATTCAGCAGTCTTGTAAACCTTCCCTGGAAAGCTGCAGAATACTGTGAATGGAGACAAAAAAACATGCAATGAATAACCGTACGTGCCATCCGACCACTTTACCAGTAAGCAGTGGCTTCTCTGCCAACCACCAAGTCCTTCCACCACAATCGCAACAGGAACAAATATCAGTCAGAGATGCTTCTTACCAATGGAACCAACAAACTCTCAGCACAAACCACCAACATCATCCATACAAAGAACAGACCCTAATACACAATATTATGTAAAGTGACATTATTATTATTTATTATTATTATTATTATTAATCGGGTTTTATAAAGCGCAAACAACCCGGAGGCCTCGTAGGCTGAGTACAGTCATACTATTAAAAAGGGAAGAAATTTAAATGAACAGATAAGTTTTCAGATCCTTCCGAAATTTAAGAAGGCTGGGTTCACTGCGAAGGAGAGTGGGCAGAGAGTTCCATTCCTTCGCGGCATTCCAAGAGAAGGAACGCCCACCCCATCTGGTGCGTCTGATCTTATTGACAGTAGCCAGGAAAGCAGTACTAGATCGCAGTGATCTGTGAGGAAGGTAGGGTTTTGCCAGGGAGCAGATCATAGTAGGGGCAGTCTTCCACATGGCTTTGTGCATGATACACAGAGATTTAAACAACACTCTGGCCTTAATAGGAAGTCAGTGCAGTTTCCTCAGGGCCAAGGTCGCTGATTGCCGTTTGTTGAGGCCTAACAGGAGACGTGCTGCGGCGTTTTATGTCACCTGCAACTTTCTTATTGTGGAGGTGGGAGCCCCTAAATATAGGGAGTTCCTATAGTCCAAACGGGACAAAATGATGGCTTGCACCATTATTCTGCGAGTTTCGAAGGGGAGAAGTGGTAACACCTTTCTCAGCATACGCATGAGCCCAAAGCATATTGCAGACAGAGTAGTAGCTTGCTGCAAGAAGCTGAGGTTGGTGTCCAGCCAGATGCCTAGACTCTTTATATGGGACTTTGGTTGGGGCGTTGGGCCCATACACGGGGGCCAATCCAGCAAAGGACTGGGGATGGCTGAGTTGCCTAACATCATAAGCTCCGTTTTCTCGCCATTTAATTTTAAGTGCGAGGTAGCCATCCACTGAGCCACCGCTACCAGACAGTTGCTTAGATTCGGAGAGGAAGAGTCTGACTGGTTCATAGATACGACTAATTGCGT
The DNA here is from genome assembly GCF_964263255.1 of Lissotriton vulgaris. Lineage (NCBI taxonomy): Eukaryota > Metazoa > Chordata > Amphibia > Caudata > Salamandridae > Lissotriton > Lissotriton vulgaris. Next base: position 1,646,858,973 of record NC_141695.1, read on the forward strand.
ATCATCAGCGTAAGTCACTATGTCCAGGCCAAATGATTGCACTATATCAGCTAAAGGCTGCATATAAATATTAAAAAGAGTAGGGCTCAAAGCAGAGCCCTGGGGCACACCTTGATCCAAGGGCCAGATTTTAGAATGGGTAGTGCCCTCAACAACCTTAAAGGAGCGGTTCTCAAGAAAAGACTGGAGCCAGTACATGGCCTTCCCAGAAATTCCCATTTGATTAAGGCGGTGAAGGAGAATGCTGGTGTTAACAGTGTCAAAGGCGGCACTAAGATCGAGCAGCATGATTGCTGTAGTGCCGCCTTGATCCATTTGTTTCCTGGCCAACTCAGTTACCGCCAGGAGAGCCGCCTCAGTTCCCAGTTTGGGACGAAAACCAGCTTGGGAGTCATGGAGAAGATGATGATTCTCTAAGAATTGAGTGATGGACGTGTTAATGTGTTTTTCTAAGAGTTTACTGACCCACGGAAGAAGGGAGATAGGTCGGTAGTTGGCCATATTCTCCGGGTCCAGGGTAGGTTTTTTCAATAAAGCCTTAACTTGTGCACATTTCCACGCAGACGGTACTGAGCCTGTCGTAATAGAAGTATTCAAAATGTTAAGAATAACAGGTTTAATGGTGTTCTCAATTTTCACTAGCTGGCATGGAGGGGCAGGGTCCGTAGGAGATCCAGATTTAATTTTCAACATGATGGCCCCGAGTGAGTTCTCATCCAGTAGTGGAAACTCATCTAATTCTGGAGTCATGGTGTTAAGTGAGGTGGTTCCCGTATCCTGGGATAAATTAGGTGGTTTAAAAGCAGAGGCGATTTTCTGTATTTTACTATGAAAGTATTCAGCTTGACTATCACAGCGAGCCTGAGCTTTACTGGGATCAGTAGGAGTAGGGGGGGTATCAATCAGGAATTTGGCTATCCGAAATATTTCTCTGGAAGAGTTGGAGGCATTTATAATTTTTTCCTCGAAGTATGAGGTTTTAGTACATCTAATTTCTGTTTTGTATTTTTTGATGGCTTCAAGATGAATAGTTTTGTCCATATCACTACGGGAAATCCTCCAGTTTCTTTCAAGTCTTCTACACACCCTTTTTAGTTCTTTAAGTTGGGAAGTATACCAAGGCGAGTCCTTAGATTTGGTCTTTTCTTTGAGGGCTTTGATAGGTGCAATAGAGTCCAAGGCTGTGCATAGCCAATTGATATAGTTCTCGTACTGCAATGCCGGGTCTGTCTCATTTTGAGGGGGGGCCAAGGAGAGCAAGTTGGCCCATTGATCTGGGGAGATTTTGGACCAGTCCCTCCCTTGTAGGGTAGTGCGAAGAGGGGGCTGTGGTGACGTAGCTGGAGTCCACTGTATAGGTATTAAATAGTGGTCTGTCCAGGTAAGGGGCAGTGGGGTCCCTACTTCCAGTCTATGATCATTACTAAGTACCCCGTCAAGGAGATGGCCCTTTTCATGTGTGGGCTCAAAGCCTTTCTGTATGATCTGGAGCGCTGCCATACTGTCCAGAAATGCACTAGCCGTAGAGTTATTGGGGTCGTCTAAGTGGATATTTATATCTCCTAATATCGAGAAGTAGGGTCTACTAACCACTAAGTCGGCTATTTTAGATTGAAGTGAGTCAATAAATTCTCCCACTTGGTTAGGGGGACGATAGATAAGAGCACCAGAGAATGAAACTGTAGGTGAGAAATCCAGTGTGAAGAGCATACTCTCACAGTTAGAAATAGCGGCCGATGAGGTCCTACAGAGGTAATGGTTTTTAAGAAGGATGCCTAAGCCACCTCCTCTACCTTCTGGTCTATCTAGCCTCTGCAAAGTGTACCCCATTTGCAAGATGGACGTAATATCAGAGTCAGATGCATCTTTTAACCACGTCTCTGTTAAAAATATTACATCGGGGTCATTCTCCTCTAGCAGGAGAGACATTTGCACAGCATGTTTGGTTAGTGAACGGCAGTTTAAAAGAAACATTTTATAGGTTTTGACAGAGTACGATTTACCTTGATGGCTAGAAAGTAGGTATTTACAGTGAGAGCAGATCCCAGTAGAAGAGTCAGGATGAATAGAATGCCGACAGGTATCATTAATTGGCCGCATTAAGTTTTTTAGTGTGGTTGAGTCATACCGTATCGGTCTGCTGCATTCTGTTCCGCCTTGCACAGGGGGGGTGGCCCCTGGTCCCGTCCGGTCGCGGACGGGAGCAGACGGGCTTGCCTTTGGCGCGCCCGCTGCGCCCGCTTGCTGCGGATGGCCGTGTCTGGTGTTTATATCCACTGTAGGGGGCGGGAGGAGGGTGGGATCGTCGATCATCTAGACCGCGATCCTTCCCCTACCCAAGATGGCGCCCAAAGTTAGTTCAGCGCCCAGCGCCCGAAGATAGCGGCGCTTTGTCAGCTGATGAGGGGTGAGGAGGCCGCCCTGGGCAACGTAGTTCTTACACCAGGTAGGGCCAACTGGATAAATAAAATCTATCCTGTTAAAATATTTACAATGTTTAAAAACCAGGTTATTAGTAATCAAATAACATGACATGGCCCAGCCCTCAACTGTACCTGCAGTGCTTAATTTGTAAAAAAAAGTGCCAGAGCCCTTCTCAGGAGGACACTGCAGTCATCACCATCCATTGCCGCTGCCAGCACTGCCAGTAGCAGGACCTATTAAGCTACTAACCATCACACTCCTGCAAGTGTGAAAATGCAGCCTATTCTAGGCCATCCACAGCTATAATAATGGTGTGAGTGGCAGGTAATATTCTTCTTTAATGTATATTGACTTACTAAACCCTGTTGTGCTCAACTCAAAATTAGGCAGACAGCGCCACCATGTGGTGGACTGTCACTAGAGTTGGTGCTGATAATTGAGTGCTGTGCCGCGCAATGGAAACCACAGGCTCAAATTAAGCACTGGTCACAAGAGACAAACTAGTACAGCAGCCACATTATTTGAGGATGCAAAATGCCTGAGCGACAGTGAGGTGGACACTTTCCATGCTGCTCGATTGAATGAGGGTGTTAGGCAGCTTGTGGTGAATGCATTGAAATGCAGGGCATCATGCAGGATTTTGACATTGGCAAGGGAAGAGATGTAGATGTTGGGCTGTCAAAGGATCTTCTTCAGCCTAAAGGACCGGTGGGGGATGGGGGTAAGACATACATAGTTTCACATCTAGAGGGGGCAGCACCAAAGAGATGCAGCAATCACAAACAAATAGGTACTGGGCAGGACAGGGAAGCTGACCAATCTGGACCAGGCTCTGCTGGACAAAGGAATGTATGACTTGTTGACTTGTAATATTCAGACTTGTATTGAAAAACCGCACCGATTGGTTTTGTTTTCAAGCAAACAAGATGTGTCTATTATTACTACCATGAAACAAATTGCAAGAAAAAAATTGTTTTTGAAAGAAAACACAGAGAGTTAAAAACTAGGCTTATTTCTCTTTTTTCTGGTAGATTCCGAGCTGGGCAGCGGGATGGCCAATGAGAGCAGGGCGGTGGTGTTTGGTTATGGAACAGATGAGGAGCAATCTCCTCCCCACCCCACAAAAACAAAAAACCGGAAGGTGGAATGAAGGGATTTCGATGCAAGGGGGAATGGAAAGTTAATGAGATAGTAAAAGTGAGCTGAGGGTCTCTTCCATTGAATTACAATGCATTTTCATGCAAAGGTGAATGCATCGTTCGTTAATGATTTTACTCCATTCTGATGATAAATGTATTCATGATCAGGTCGGACTTGTCAGGAGGATCTCTCAGGAATGGCATTCAAGAGGATGGGGTACTAGCCTACAGCCCTTCCCCTGTTCCCTTTCCCCTGCCACCAGGGCTCGCATCTCTGCACTTGGAATCGCGGGGACTATCCCCCTCCATTTGGGGTCGGATGCGTCACATGCTCCACCAACTCCTACTGAGTCACACATCCGAATATTATACTTAAACACCCGCTCTCTTATTAGACATCAAACTGACATCTTTCTCTTACTCATGGCTGAGAGCCCTGACATTCTTTTACTATCGGAAACATGCTCACTGACGACTCCCTCCCTGATATCCTGGCGGCATTACCCCCAGACTACTATCTGTTGAATGCTTATCGCCCCGGGGGCCGTCCTGGTGGCGGGGTGGCAGCGGTAATACGCAAGGAGTTAAAAATTATAGCTACCTCATCCATGACTCTTCCTGAAGTTGATAACTTGGTTCTCAGCCTGGGAACTGAGGTGGGTGCAGTCAGTTTTATAATACTCTACCGCCCCCCCCACCCTATGCCTTCATTCCCCTCTTCCTTTACTGAGCAGCTTGCCAATCTTACTACATCCTCCTCTCGTGTCGCCATTTTCGGCGATTTTAACTATTGGTTCCAACACAAGTATGCCGGGCCTCACGCCACTGAGCTATTCGAAGCTCTCTCCTGTTTAAATCTCACACAACTTGTCAAGTCCCCCACCCACAGCGAAGGCCATATTCTCGACCACATTTGGACTCATGGGGTTAAGTCCTCTTGCCCGTTGATCACTCCCTGTGTGTGGTCTGACCACTCTCTGATCGATACTGTAATCTCTCTCGATGGTCATATCAGGGCCCCGCCACTAGAGGGCGGTGCCGCCCGCAAGTGGAGGGCTGCTGACTCTCATAACTTGCTCTCCCATCTGTCAGAGACCTGCCCCTCCCTCTCGAACGACATCTGCATCAACGAGCTAGACGGTAACATCTCTCACTGGCTTACGTCAGCTAGCAATATTTTTGCCCCTCTAACCAAGTTTCCCCGCTCTCGGCATAGCAACTCCCATAAGTGGTTTGACTCCCAATTAAAAACCCAACATCTGGAGCTACGCCAATTGGAGCGTAAGTGCAGGAGAGATTACTGCACCACAGGCAGAGACACTTACGTGGCCGCTCATAATAAATATAAAAAAGCCATCATTGCGGCCAAAACAGCATATGTCTCCAAGAGAATTCTGTCAGCCCCTTGTAAGTCGAAGGAGATTTTTAAAGTCCTCGATGAATTTACCTCTGACTCTAGGACGCTCCCGAACCAGGCTCCTACTCAGGAATCATGCAATGCTCTCAGTACGTTCTTCCTAGAAAAAATTGTTAAGATTAAGGATACTATTCCGGTCACCTTTCCTGGCACTGACACTGTCTGTCCCCCTCATAATGCACTCTCTTTCACACATTTCCCTCCTTTTGATCCAGAATCTTTGGCCAGACTGGCCGCTCATGTCAAGTCTGGCTCACCTGACGACTGTTGTCCACCATCTATACTACGGGACATCTGCCTTACCTTACCTGATTGCATTCTCCCTCTGTTGAATTCTTCTCTTTCTTCTGGCACGGTGCCCAGCCCCTTCAAGGAGGCCGTTTTGGTGCCTCTACTGAAGAAGCCAGGAGCTGACCCCGCAGTTTTGGCGAACTACCGGCCTATCTCTCTTCTGCCCTATTTCTCTAAAATTCTGGAAGCCCACGTCACCGCTTGCCTCTCACAGTTCATCGAGAGCTCCAACTTTCTTGAAGCCAACCAGGCTGGCTTCAGACCCGGCCACTCCACGGAGGCAGTGATCTTGGCCGTGTTGGATGCTCTGAGAGGCGGCGCTGACAGGGGTACCCCCCAGGCCCTGGTTCTCTTAGATCTGTCGGCTGCTTTCGACACGGTGGACCATGACATCCTTCTCCATCGTGTCGAGCAGGCCGGCATCCAGGGCCTGGCTTTGGCATGGGTCGAATCCTTCCTGACCGGGAGGTCTCAGACAGTTAGTCTGGGCACCTTCAGGGCACCTAAGGAACGATCACATTGCGGGGTTCCCCAGGGCTCCTCTTTATCTCCCCTTCTTTTTAACCTGTATCTTCGACCTCTTCTCTTTTCTCTTTTCTCTGAGGCAGTGGGACGTCACCGTTTTTAACTACGCTGACGACCTGCAACTCATCTTTCCTCTCAATTCTTCTTCTGCTATCACTAATTTTCAGGCGGTTATGTCCCACACTCTCCAGTGGATGAGCCAGAATCAACTCAAACTGAATCCCGGGAAGATGGAGCTCCTTCTCCCTGGTAAGAGCTCTATCCACTGGGGCCCGCACTTCTGGCCGGTAGAGCTAGGCCCTCCTCCCACCCCTGTGGCCTCGGTGAAGAGTCTCGGGGTCATTATTGACTCCGAGCTATCCCTTAAGCCCCAGATAGGGGCGGTGGTTTCCTCCTGCATGTACCAGCTGCGCAGGATCAGGAAGGTGGCCTATCTCCTGACTCCCGAAGTTCTGATTCAAGTCATCATGGCTCTTGTCCTCTCCCGCTTGGATTTCTCGAATTCCATCACGGCCTGCCCAAGGCCCTTCTTTCTAGGCTGCAGATCGTCCAGAACCAAGCGGCGAGATTGGCCTTCGGGATCCCGAAATGGCAATCCGCTAAACCTCTTCTTACCAACTTGCATTGGCTTCCTGTCATTTCGAGGGTAGCCTTTAAGATCGGCTGCCTTGCCTTCAAATCTCTAACTGGTCCCTGCCCCGCATTCCTGAAATCCCTTATCAGTCCCTATTGTCCCTCACGCAACCTCAGATCCTCTCACCTCCGCCTCCTGGCTGTCCCCTCTTTCAAACTCTGCAGAATCGGAGGTCGGAGATTTGCACATTTGGCCCCTAAATTCTGGAATTCTCTCCCACCCTCACTTAAATCCTCCAATTCGCTCTTCCAATTCCGCAGATCTCTGAAAACATGGCTCTTCCCACAATCTGGCTAACTCCCCCTGTCCACCCCCAGCACCAGATCAGCGCCAGGAAACCCACGGTGACAGAGCGCTCTATAAGCTCACCTTAACATAACATAACATAACATAACATAACATAACATGATACCATGTTAAAATGGTGGCTGCCACCTAAAATGGCATCTCCATCTAGGTGTTGGGCTGCATGTATAGCCCAAAAATAGCCCAAACGCTTGTAAAGTCCGCTGGACTGCACCACTTCCCCAGAAACTCTGGGGACAGACCTCCTTGAAGTCAGCTGCCCCCCAAATTCTCATTGGCAAAACATAAGCCCTAGGAAAAAATGTTAAAGCAAGCTTGCAAGTGGAATCCAGATGTGTTTAGTGTGCAAATGGTGTGCTACCTTTAACTCGCAGTGATAATTGTTAAAACATTGAAAAAAGTTACTTCTACAACAGTCTTCTGTAATTCAAGGCAGTATTCTAGGGAGCTTGTAATGCAGCCTTTCAAGTCTTAGAGCAGACTGGTTGCTTTAGGCAACAATAACAGATGTTCTGTGGTAAATTAAGTCTCAGTTGGATTTGAAGAATAAATCACTGAGAATTTACAGATGTGGGCGCAAATCAAGACCAAAGTGAAATGAATTATACACAGGACCAATAGAACATGATCATAACAAAGAACACAGAGAACAAAGCAAAATTTAAAATGTGGAAAAATTAGGGAGTACAAGGGTAAGCTGATGAATGATCAACATAGTCAAGAACCTTTTCAAATATATATTCTGTTGAAAGATAACATTAAAATGTACCTTAGAAAATTCTAAAGGTGAATCTTATTTTAAAAAAACTACACTTTGGGTGAAAGGCTGAAGAGAAATGCAATACTGTTAATTTGGAAATGCAAATACATTTCCTTGTAATCAGAGGGTGTGTGACTGAGACTGTTTAAAAGTATTAAAACACCTAATTCACAGACCATGGACATAGAGGAATCAGTACAACAGATGGATTTCCTGTTCACTCCCAATCTGGAATTAATCTCCAGTTCCACAGCAATCACTGTCCTACACACATAACCCTGATTTCCTGTGGGCCCATCCTGGTTGTCTCCCTTGCAGAGCCTTCTGCCACCTGACACGCTCTATTGGAAATTACCATCTTTTTGTGGTATACCCCAGATGTTTGCCTTTAATTGTTTTTGCTGGTTGTGGAAGTCTGTGCACATTACTCCCGCTAACCAGCGGTAAAGTGCCTGTGCTTCAACTCTCAACATGATGAATTTGGCATACCCCTAGTTGACATATTTAACTTACCCCAAAGTCCGTAGACTATGGTGCCCAAAGTGTACCCAGAGCCTGTGAGTTAAATGTCACCAGTGGCCTGCAGTACTCAATGGGCCACCAACTGCAGTGACAATCCAACCATGACTGGAGGCTGACCACCAGTAAACTGCAAATTTAACCTGTCAAAATAACCGCTTTTTAAAGGCCTACGAACTTCCTTTAAAATATTTATGAGTGACCCCTAAGTAAACCTCATTAGCTAACTAAGACAGGGTCCATGGGATTTAAACGTAGTACATATAAAGGTTTATTTTAAACATATCCTTACAATGACTAGCACCTCTTAGCTATCTTCACTGTAGCAGGGTTAGTTGTTCCATAGGACAGCACTGGCATACAATATTAAGTTTAACAAATGTTTTCTCAGCCTAGGAAACTCCCACAGATTTCATTTTTGAACTTTAAAAAAATGTATTAGATGCCCAATTTTTTTACTTATAATAAATATTTTGGAAAGATGATTTTCAAAATGTCATCTTTGCACTGCCTGAAGCCCCTGAAAGCTAAATCTACATTTTTTTTCTTCCTTCTGGCAGTCAGTATTAGAATCTCAATGGGTGTGAATGATGAGTGAACTTGCTCCGAGGACAGGGACAAAAGGCCTTGTGTGTGGGAGGTATTGTTGTTCCCTTGACAGGATGGCCTATAGGCTGGGCCCAAGGACTTGATTAACTTTAAAGAGGCCTACCCTGTCACAAGCAGATGTAGCAAAAACCCAAGTCTGTACCATTCGTTTGTCCCTCCAGCCAGCCCAGCCTCCATCATAGTGGGCCTCTTGTTGACATCACGAAGTCAGACCCTGCTGGAGGGTCAAGACTAGTGGTTGGCCTGCTCTCCATCACTGTTAAAATCAAATTGTGCATAAGACCTATTCTGCCGTAACCATGGCTATCATTGGCACTTTGATCTTCTTAGCAATATTTCTAATTAAAACTTTTAGAATACCTACCTCCGTTTCCCCTTACTGGATTTTTGTCACTTTAGTGTCATTGTGTTTATTAAATTGTACTCTGCTTTTCAAATTTATTTTGGGAATTTTATTGTTTTGCATTTTGACTTTATTAGTGATATAGTACTGCATAAATAGTTTACACATTCCCTCTAAATTAAACCTATCTGCTCTGTGTCAAAGATACTAGGGTTGATCCCAGGCTTTTTTAGTGACTTTAGTGGTTCACCCAGACAAGGATTGTGATTAATACTTAAGGTTGTGATTGACACCCCTCAAGTAATAGCCTAATATCTTGCACCTACCCATAACCTTATGCCTTTGTCTCAAATGCATGCATTATAGTAGCACCAAGAAACCGATTCTGGGAGGAGGAGCTTCGCGGGCAACCAAGATGGCCGCGTAAGCTCGGAGCTCCGAAAACCCTCCGATCCTCCGCATTAATCCTGTCGTCTATCCTGATCCACGACAGTGGAATACTGTAGGTAAACTGCTGCTGATGCGGGACTCGTTGTCCGATTGAGAATCCGACGTTCCTCGGTGGAGTTACACCGTGTGCAAGTTTGGGGACGGCGACGTGACCAGCGCCCGTGCTTGGGCCGGCGAGTGCGACACAGCCGTACCTAGGTGGCTTGGAACGAGAGTGACTGCTCCGCCTAGAAGCGGAGCTTGCGGAGTTACGGAGTGTGTTGGTACAGAACAGAAGTCAGGGACAGCTGCGACCGTTCGTCACATCGGTGAGCCGGTGAGGCCCCGGGGTGTTATCAACTGTGGTGGTCGTTGATCTATCATGGCGGGCAAAGGCGAATCTGACAGAGGGAAGTCCCGGTCATTCAGGAAATCAACCTACTCCCAATCCAACAACATGGAACAGTATGCCCACCCTAATAGCTCGCCTGGTGCCGCTGCGAGACCCAAGGCCACACATCGGGAGGTGTCGCCGGACGATTCGGCCCGAACCCTCCGGGACGTTATGGGCGCCATCGAGGGTATAAAAGCCGAGATGCATAAACAGCACGAGGTCCTGGCACACAAGGTCGACACACTGGCCATTGAGGTCAACCTGGTCAGGGCCGATCTCGGCAAGACCAACGATCGGGTCAAATCACTTGACATTAAAACCTCGAGCCTGACCACGGATGTCTCGGACCTGCAATCAGAGGTCCGGGACCTGAAGTCAGCAAACGCTCTATTTGCACGTAGGCTTGAGGACTTTGAAGGGCGTGCCAGGCACCAGAATGTCCGTATTATCGGTGTTCCAGAGGGGGCCGAGGAGTCGGCCACCGACCTCTTTGTTGAGGAATTGATTCAGAATCATCTGGCCCCTGGGGGCCTTAGCAAGTTCTTTTCGATTGAGCGTGCCCACAGACTGCCCGGAGGCCGCCCGCAGGTGGGGGCCCTTCCGCGGCCCATCATTGCCCGTGTGTTCAACTTTAGGGACCGGGACGCTATCCTGCAGGCATCAAGGAGAGATGGGCCGCTGAAATACCAAAACGCAGATATCAATTTCTACTCTGACTTTACCCAATCGGTTCAGCGGCGGAGGCAAAGCTTCACGGGCGTGAAACTGCGACTGCGAGAGCTGGGGATGAAGTACTCCATGTTGTTCCCCGCGAAACTGCGTATTGAGCACGACGGCCGTGCCTTGTTCTTTGACTTGCCTGAGGTCGCGGGGGACTGGCTGGAAACTTTGCCTCAACGGCGCGAGGAACACGAGGAACAGTCGGAAGGAGCAACGGGTGGCCCTGAACAACAGGAGTAAAATGATCTTTGAGACAATGGGACTGCCCATGGCGGTCGGTATCGCAGTACTGTACTTTTGGTTACTATCCTTACTTCCTGAACGGGGGATGGGGGGGATAGGGTAACCTCCTTTCTCCTCTAGGGGCTTTTCGTAGTGTAGTTTTCTATGGGCGACAGGCACACTGCTAGTTGGGCGGGCTCTTTAGTCTGATGCAGGGGTGCAGGGTGGGGGGCGGTTTGGTTTTTTGTTGTTCACTTGTTCTCTTTTTCCACTTTTCTACTTCAAGGCAAGGTAAATGTTGTGCTGCATATGGTTTCGTAACGACGCCACCCGCCAGGGCTGGCATGGGCCTGCACTTTGACGATGGGGGGTAAGAAATTGAATGTATTGTGTTGGAATGTCAATGGGCTGGGTGATCGTATTAAGAGAGGTGTAGTACTACAAATGTTCAAGAGATGTATGCCTGATATTATTTTGTTGCAGGAAACTCATTTGGTAGGAAACACGTGCCAGGCGCTTAATAGAAAGGGTTTCAAGATGGTGGCACACTCGGGGTTCTCTTCGGGGTCCCGGTGGGTGGGGATCATGGTGCGCGTGTCTCTCCCATTCGAGATAGAATCCAGAGTGACTGATGAGAGGGGGAGCTACGTCGCCGTCAAGGGGAGATGGGAGGGGCGTACCCTAGTTTTGGTTTCTGTTTACGTCCCTCCTGGTTTGCAAACAACCACGTATCAGGATCTTAGGGGCCCCATTTTGGGTCTTCCTGAGGGCCTGCTTTTTGTGGGCGGGGATTTTAATGCGGTTGGTTCGGGGACTTTAGACAGGCATCCATTCAGAGGTCTCCGAGGTGCGCAGTCCTGGCTTACCGACTTCCTGGACACTATGGGGCTTATTGACTGCTGGAGGCTTTTACATCCTACCCAGCGTCAATACTCGTTCCACTCAGGGGCTCATGGTAGCCTCTCCAGAATTGATTACGTTCTGGCTCTAGCGGCCCACGCATCGGCAGTCTCTGAGGCCCGGCTGATGGCCAGGGGCATCTCGAACCATTCTCCGGTCTGGGTGTCCTTTGACTTTGACATCGTGGTAGCCGAGAGGGTGGCGCCGGTTAACCCATGGTACTTCCTTAACCCTACAACGCGTGGACTCTTGGCACAAGCCATTGAGCTCTATTTCTCCGAAAACACGGGCTCGGTCACATCAGCTGTCTCCCTATGGGAGGCCTTTAAGACTGTCTTGAGAGGAGAGGTCTTCTCTTTAATAGCCGATGTGCGGAGACGCAGGGACGCGGACGTGGTGCGGATTGAATCAGAGATCGCGGACCTCGACTCCCAATTGGAAATCGATCCGACACCGGACCTACTCCATGTTCTCTCGCTTAAGCAGTCAGAGTACTGGGCCACTGTTACTGACGCGGCTAAGATCATGGGCAGAGAACAGCAGGGGAGGATCTATGATGTTGGGGACAAGGCTGGCAAGCTTATTGCATGGCTTGACAAGAAGGAGAGGGCCAGCCGAGTGGTCCCTGAGGTGCTGGGGGAGGACGGCGTGGCTGTTACCGACCCCAGCGCTATAGTCATGGTCTTCGCCGAGTACTTCGAGTCCGTTTACACTTCGGTCTCTGAGATGTCTGAGGTGGACTCCGAAGCCCTACTGCGAGAGCTGGACCTTCCGTGCCTGTCGGACACTGAACGTGACGACATGGATAGATACATAACTGCTGATGAGGTCGCTCTCGCGATACGCTCCCTGAGGTCCGGCAAGGTGCCCGGCCCCAACGGCATCCCAGTGGAGCTCTACAAGATAAAGCCTGATGCCATCGCCCCGCCCTTAAGGGACATGTTCCTGGAGGCGCTGGAGGTGGGTACGCTTCCCCCGGACCAGAGATTGGCCACCATTGTGGTCATTCATAAGGAAGGGAAGCCCAGAGACCTGTGTCGATCGTATCGCCCCATTTCTCTGCTGAATGCTGAGCCTAAGATCTTGGCTAGATTGCTAGCTAACCGACTGGTTGGCGCAATTAGCGACTTGGTTCATCCGGATCAATCTGGCTTTATTCCACACCGCAACACCGCCCTTAATCTTAGGAGACTCCACGGGGCCCTCGCGAGGGTCCGTACGCTCCGGGAGCCGGCCATTCTGGCGTCTTTGGATGCCACGATGGCCTTCGACTCCCTTGAGTGGAACTACCTGTGGGTGGTGTTGGCGAAGTTTGGATTTGGTCCGGAATTCATAGGATGGGTCAAGCTTTTGTATGCCAGTCCACTTGCTAACGTTACGGTTAATGGCCGCGTATCTGCGTCATTCGCTCTCCGCAGGGGCACCAGGCAGGGTTGCCCCCTGTCGCCCTTGTTGTTTGCATTGGCGCTTGAGCCTCTGGCTGCGTGGCTGCGATTTCATCCGGACATTAATGGGATAAAGTGGTCTCCCGGACTCGAGGACCGTGTGTCTCTATACGCGGATGACATTTTGCTTTACCTCACCTCTCCTTGCAAGTCCCTTATCGTGGTGTGTGACATGCTGCATACCTTCGGTAGGCATTCGGGCCTGGTAATCAATTGGTCGAAGTCACACTTATATGTTCTGAGAGGTGAGGTTCCGCGGCTCCCGAGGGATTGCAACATACAGGTCGCGAGGCAGGGGTTTAAATACTTGGGTATCTACATTTCAGTTGATACCAAGATACGTTATGAGAACAACTTGCTTCCCCCTCTTGCGCGCCTTCGGCGGGATGTAGAGGGATGGCGGAAGCTGCCGCTTTCCCTGCCCGGACGTGCGGCATTGTTCAAAATGATGTCCCTGCCCAGATTCTTGTATGCGCTTCAGAATACCCAGGACCCGGTCCCATCCGGGTATTTCAGGGAGGTCGAGGGCTTACAGCGGGCCCTTCTCTGGGATGGCAGGCCACGCATTGCTATCACTAAACTTACGCTTCCGTGGTACGACGGAGTTATTGCGTTGCCTGACATCCGTAGGTATTATTGGGCTTCCCAGCTAGCCGCCCTCGATCATGGCTTCTATGGTCCAGCTGTAAGTCCGGGGTACGCCATGGATCGGTGGCTCCTGGACGACGGGAAATATTACAGGGCTCTGTACTCGAGATCTCTGGATGGCAGAATGACAGGTCCCACTAGGACAGCGGTTCACATATGGAGGGTGGTCAAAAAAGCGCAGGGATGGAAAGGAAGACTCACGATCGCCACTGCACTTTACGACTCAGAATTATTGGGCAACTTGTGGCATACCAAGGGGTTTGATCGATGGGACCTGATTGGTATTTCTAAAGTTGAAGACATGATGGTCAAGGGTGAAATTAAATCCTTCGCTGCTCTGCAGATGGAGTTTCATTTGGGAGAGACAGAATTTTTTAGGTACGCCCAACTGCAGGACGCCCTTTTGGCAGTGATGCCGGAGGGTGAGAAGGTCCCCGAATCATCCCCGTTGGAAGACAGGGTACTGGACGGTCATATGCCGGACAGTGCCATCTCGTTGATTTACAAAAAACTAATCAATGTCCGCACTGACCTTCTCATTGGTGTGAGAGAGCAATGGGTTTGTGATGGTGTTGAGTTGGATGACGAAGATTGGCAGTATGCGGTATCATCCCCCAAGGAGGTAGCGATCCCGGCCAGACTGCGCATGGTCCAGCTGAAAATCCTACATAGGGTTTATGTAACCGGTCCCCGACTGATGCATATGGGCCATTCGGTCGATGGCCTCTGTAGGCGTGGTTGTGGTGCATTGGCTACCTTCATGCACATCATTTGGGAGTGTCATGCGGTCGCTTCCTACTGGAGGCGCATCCACATGGTGATGAGTGAGGTGACTGGAGTGGACTTGCTGGCCGAGGCCCAGCGCTGCCTGCCGAATGTATGGGGCCCCACAGATTACAACAGTGCACAAACCCAATGGATCACCTTGGGTAACATGGTGGCAAAGCGTGACATTGCCCAGAAGTGGGGTGCGGCGTCGCCTCCCTCGGTGTCATTGTGGAATACCAACATGGATTGGTGTATGTTTCGTGAGAAGACAGTGTATGTGGCCCGTGGTAAGCCCAAGAAGTGGCATAAGATCTGGGGGTCCTGGAATGAATACAGGGGTGATATCTGCCTCCCGCCTGACACTGCCCCCTTGGAGGAACGATTACCTCCGTAGACTATGGCTCCAACCCAAGTATTAATAATAGACACATCCTGCATTCTTTCCCTCCCATGGTCATCCATTTGGCGCTGTTCATATGTGTGTTTTTTCAGGATTATTGGCCTAGCCTTCCCCGGCCTGGGTATTGTCGCATACATGTCCTTCTGCCTTTCCTTCTAGCACTAGTTTGGTGCTCTTTTCTTGTTGTGTTTTATTGCGTTTTTCTTAATTTTATAAAATTGATTTTGCACTATGCGCTGTGTGCACCAGCCGTTCTAACGATATTATGCTGCCTAGCCTCCGGTATGTATGGCTAAATAGCTGTGTACTTTGTTTTAAAATAAAGGTTTTCCCAAAAATAAAAAAATAAAAAACGGAAACCGATTCTGTTGTGAGCTTTATAAACAGCGTGTTATGTGTGAAACTTCCTTCTTCATCAGGTAATTTCTCCTTTCCAAGGATGTTTCTTCTATTTATATATATATATAGAAGAAATATCCTTGGAAAGGAGAAATATATATATATATATAATATATATATATATATATATATATATATATATATATATATATATATATATATAATTTTTTTTTTGACACTGACGAAGCCTTGAGCGAAACGCGTCTGTCGGGGGTGTAGGGGGGTTCGGAAACGAAATAAAGAAAACAGATCACATCATCTGTGTGCTGGCCGTCTTTTCCTGGTAATATTTGCTGGAATTGTGTGATGATATATATATATATATATATATGTATTACATCCGATTCGCCTCCCATGCGCTATGGCGCAGACAAATACACGGACACCAAAGTTCAACGCCGGAGACAGACTCAAGTTATAAACGGTGGTTTATTTCATTTTCGTGCAAAGGGTGCAAGCCTCATCATATATGTATATATATATATATATATATATACATACACACACAAGCGCACGCATACACACACACACCCACACACACACACACTCATTAGGTCTGCTTAAGTGCTGTTGCATTTGCCCACCACCGCATAGCGCAAAGTATGGTCAGCCCAACTCAGCCTTTTGTTTTTTTTTCTTACTTCTTGGCGTTACTTGAGACTTTCTCAAACGCCCTACTTTATTGGCAGCTCCCGGTGTCCTTGGGCTGCCCAATCCCTCGGAGATTAGACTCATGAGTTCCTCATCCTGCCCTTTCACAATCCTGTCCCATGTTACAGAGCTCACATCTCAATCACTAGTACGGAGCCCCATTGTTTTCGCAGAAACAATTTGCTGTAGATAAGGGCTCCAACACAATGAAAAGGAAATCATGTCTAAGGCATTCTGGAATTAAATAAGGAAAAGCTACAGAAACTTGCCAGAAAAGATGAATATTTCGAGAAGAGTGCATGGGAATTTGTGGGTGGCACCCAGTTACATATATTTCAATTGACTAATGTTTCATGACATACCTGGAAACGATGGGCCTATTCACAATAGAATATTGGAGTATGTAAAGTAGTACTCCTGTAGATGTACATCTTTATCAATTGGCTCGAAAATAGTTGTACGGCATTACATCCGAGGTAGGTACATCGAGAGTCATTATGTCGAATGCAGTACATGTCGGGTGTAACTTTACATCACAACATTGCAGGTAACTTTATAACTTTATAATTACACACACACACACACACACGCACACACACCATGGCAGTGAAAATAAATGTGGTCCAATAGCACATTTTTATTTATTTATTGTATTTATAAAGTTTTATATAGTAAATGCAACTGTCCTATTTCAGCGTGAAATAGTCCAAAAGAGATGTATACACACATGACTCTGGTAGAAAGTTTCAAGACCAAGTAAACGTAAATCAAAATTGGGGCTGTTCCAGTTTCGACCAGCCTGTTTTTTCCCCGCTTATTTACTTATGAGAGAAAATGCAGAATACTGTTTTTATTTAAAAAGCTGAACATTCATCTGCCAAAGTTAACAACAGGTTGGAACGCGCTATGAAAATATTATACCCCAGCATAGTACTTTGAAAACATTATAAATATTAAAAGTCCAATAGAAGCTATCTTGAGGGTATATATAGAGAGCGCATTTTTAGATTAAAACAACTTTGAAGTGCGCAGCGAAGAAAACCGTGTTGCTTTATCAAAGTTTTTAAGGCATTAGGCATACTACTTTGGAAGAATGTTTAATAAAAATATCATTATGTCTGCAACGGCCCACGTCCAATGTAAACTACTCAAGCCAGCAGGAATTGATGATCTAATTCTGTCAGCTTATCGCATAGAAAGAGTAAACACGTGCAATGAATATGATGAGACGCGCTCCCCCCTGAATCTCTGAATATGGTTCAGTCGTGCCTGCAGCGTTCACAGGAGGCTGCGGGATTAGCATGTAGACGCTATAGCTAAGTGCTTTATAAAGACCGTGACGAGAGGCCGACAAGCTGCATTTTTTTCTGAACCCAGCTCTCCTGGCATCAAGTCACAGACAAGCAGACTCTCTGGAAATATATGTTTCGAGCCAAGCATAACTGCGCAGGAAGCAACGATTTCTGCTCTGGCATGCTTTCTCAGGGCCTGGACTTTTAATGTGTTTGATGTTCTTTTCGGTTGTTTTCTAATTGGGTATTTCACTTTAGTTATTAGTTTCTGCAAGAAATGCAGTAACCCTCCTTTTAGAAGTAGTCACTACCGTTGCAACAGGTTTGCACCGTCTAGTGTTCCCCGGAAAAATCAAATATAAGCGGCACTCAAGACGATGGACCTTTACGGGTGACACAACCAGGGCACGAGTCGGGGTACCACGCGGGTGGACGGCATCCCCCCACTTATTTCCGAGGGTTTTTCAGGGTGGACGCCGTCCACCCTGCTAAATCAAAACCGCATCCACCTTTAAAAAACGGGAGCGCGGCGCGCACAAAGTAAATAAAGCATTTCCGCATTTGTCCGTAATTTTAAACGGGCACAGCTTTCCCCCACCTCCCTTCTTGACTCCGATGCTGTATGAAAGCTCAGACCCCCAGCAGCACTGTAGAGACACAGCGGGATGGCAACCCTCACACCTCCAGCCCTTGATGAGCTGTTAAGAGGTGTTTGAAGGTGACAGAGGGAGGGGCTGCAGGTTCAGGAGCAGGGTGCATCCATTCACATGCAAACAGCCCTGAATGCGTCTTGTATCTGCTATTTAGAGGGGGGCTCACACATTCCATTTCTACCCAGGGCCCCAAACATCCGAGACTCGGCCAGATTACACCCCGGATTACACCCAGGCACCACGTGGTTCTCTTCACATAGCTTAATTACTGTCACTAAATTGTAAGCAAACCTCGGTTCTTCAAACATGCAGGCTATAATGTAAGAAAATAAAGAAATGGCACAATCGCACCCACACTGAATAACAAAGTATGGAGGACAATCAGTTCAATCAGTTCTCTCGGAGTATCTCCTGTAAGTACAGTACATCACAGTGGGGGATGGCATTTTGAACAGAGAGCCTGTCTTCTCGTTGTCTTGTGCAGGAGAGGAGCCCAAGATGATACTAGAATACTGCATGCCCACCCCTGTGTTCCCTCTCCTGTGATGGCTCCTGCCCTCCCCTCAGTGATGGCACCTGTCCCCCCATGTTGTGGCTCCAGTCCACCCCCACCTGTGATGGCTCCTGTCCCCCCCCCCCCCCCGTGGTGGATCCTGTCTCCGCCCTGGGTGGCTTCTATCCCAGTCCTGGAACGGCCCCTGCAGCGAGGGTGAAGTTCTTGATGGGCCTCTTCTCAAAAGGGCTCAGCTCAAAACTAATATGGAAAGGTGGGCGTGTAAGTAAGTGAAGGGATGTGTGAATGGCTGGATGAATTAGTGAAAGGGTGAATGGATGAATGAAAGATTGAATAAATGGATAATGAGAGAGGATAGATGGATTGATGAGTGAGGGGAAGGATGGAGAGAAAATGTAAATAGCTGGATGTATGGGTGGAAGGGTAGCTGGATGATTGATGAGGGGAAAGATGGATGAGGGGAAGGATGAGGGACGGAGGGAAAGGATGGATGGATGAGGGGAGGAATAAATGGATGATGGGAAGGATGGATGGATGGAGGGGAAGGATGGATGGATGAAGGGCAGGATAAATGGATGGGATGGATGGATGGGTGAGGGGAAGGATGGATGAAAGGAAGGATGGATGAGGGGAAGGATGAAGGATGGATGGATGAGGGGCAGGATGGATGGATGGGTGAGGGGAAGGATGATGGATGACGAGAAGGATGGATGGATGGATAGAGGGGAAGGATGGATGGATGAAGGGCAGGATAAATGGATGGGATGGATGGATGGATGGGTGAGGGGAAGGATGGATGAAAGGAAGGATGGATGACGGGAAAGGATGGATGATGAAGGGAAGGATGGATGGATGGATGATGAGGGGAAGGATGGATGGATGATGAGGGGGTGGGTGAAAGGATGGATGATGAGGGGAAGGGTGGATTGATGGATGATGAGGGGATGGATGGATGATGCGGGAATGGATGGATGATGAGGGGGTGGGTGAAAGGATGGATGGATGATGAGGGGAAGGATGGATGAATGATGAGGGGAAGGATGGATGGATGAATGATGAGGGGAAAGGATGGATGGGTGATGAGGGAAAAGGATGGATGGATGATGAGGGGAAGGATGGATGGATGATGAGGGGAAGGACAGATGGATGGATGGATAGATGATGAGGGAAAAGGATGGATGGATGATGAGGGGAAGGATGGATGGATGATGAGGGAAAAGGATGGATGGATGATGAGGGAAAAGGATGGACGGATGATGAGGGAAAGGATGGACGGATGATGAGGGGAAGGATGGATGGATGATGAGGGGATGGATGGATGGATGATGAAGGGAAGGACAGATGGATAGATGGATGGATGGATGGATGGGTGATGGGTGGGTGAAAGGATGGATGGATGGAGAGTGGGTGAAGGGATGGATGGGTGGGTGAAAGGATGGATGGATGGAGAGTGGGTGAAGGGATGGATGGATGGATAAGTGGGTGAAAGGATGGATGATGGGTGGGTGAAAGGATGGATGGATGGATGGATGATGAGTGGGTGGGTGAAAGGATGGATGGATGAGTGGGTGGGTGGATGGTGGATGGGTGAAAGGATGGATCAGTGGATTGGATGGTGGGTGGGTGAAAGGATGGATGAGTGGGTGCGTGGATGGTGGGTGGATGATGGGGGGTAGGTGGATGAGTGAAATGATGGATGGATTGATGGATTGATAAGTGCAAGGGTGAATGAATGGACATATGAGTGAAAGGGTGGGTGTAAGGATGGATGAGTGAGTGAAAGGGAGGGTAGATGGACAAAAGGATGAATAGATGTGTGAAGGAGTGAAATGATAGATGAATGAGTGATAGGGGCAATGGATGGATTCATGAGTGGATGAGTATATGGATGGATGGGTGGGTGGGTGGATGGATGGAAGGAAGGCTAAGTGAAAGGGTCGATGGAGAGAGAAAGGGAGGATGGATGACTAAAAGAGTGGATGGGTGGAAGGATTAGTAAGTGAAAGGATGGCTGGATTGGTGAAAGGGTAAATGGCTGAATGGATGAGTGAATGGATGGATGGGATGAAGAGAGGATGGATAAGTGTACAGATGGATAGGGTGAAAGGGTGGATAGATGGATGGATAATGGAGATGAGTGAAAGGATGGATGAGGGGATGGATGAAGGGATGGATGAGTGAAATGATACATGGAAGGATACATGATGGATAGGTTTGCAAATGGTTGAATACTTTTGGAAATGGCTGGGCTTACTTATATACTATTGCGCGACCTCTGATGTGTCTGTAAAACGTACCTATTGTCCTGAAGTTTTGTCCTAAATTTTGACCTCATGTCCTGAATTTGTGTCCTGAATTTTGACCCTTTGTCCTGAATTTTTACACTCACGTCCTGAATTTGCACCAATGCCAGTTGGTCACCCTAATTCTTTATGCGGTAGAACCGAGGCTCTTTTAACACAGCAGCATGAGAGTGACGAGAGAGAAACCTGGCAGAGTGCTGCCAAAGAGCTCTCCCACTCAGAATATTTCATTATTCAAGTGATCGTGAACAATACAGCCTCATACAGAGTCACCCACTTACCCAAATAACCAATCAAACACTTACTCACTGACCCATAGAACTACTCACATGTGTACCTACTCACCCATACAGGCACTCAGATAGACACTCACTCTCAAATGCAGCCATTCACAAAACTAATCAATTAACCAAACACCCACTCAAACAGTCATTCAGTCACCCAAACAGCCACTTTCACACACACTCACTCATGCACCCACTCACTCACCAATGCAGACACTCATATTTCCACTCACTCATCCATAGAGCCATTCACATACCATCTCACTCACCCATACAGCCACTCACTCACCAATGCAACCAGTCAAAAAGCCAACCCTACACCCATATTAAATGAAATACCATGGTCCTTTGTACATGCCCCTGCCCCCTCCGACTTGCCCACCATGGCCGGTTGTACTGCCACTAACCCTCCCGCTTGCCATGTATGGTCTTCTGTGCTGCCCCAGTCCCCTCCCACCTACCCTGTGTGGTCAGCTTGCTGCCCCTGACCCCTCCCACCTTCCCATCCAGTGTCTGGGTGTATGCCATTATAGTATCACTGTTGCCCTGCATGGTGTATTGTGCTTCCAGTGCCAATCCCACTAGCCATCCATTGTGAACGTGCTTCTTCTGCCCTGCCCCATGCCTGCTGCCCTCTAATTTCCATGTGCAGATTCCTATCCCCTCCCTCCTGCATTGTCTGGTCCGTTGTCGTGCCCTGTCCCCTCCCTCCTGCCCTTCATAGTCCATTATGTTGCAACTGTCCCTCCTATCTGTCCGGTATGGTCAGCCTGCTGTGAGGGCTGCCCAGAATGGCCATGCCAAGGCCCCCACCCCCCCAAAAAATTGCTGCAGTCTTTCTGCACCCGGGAGGCAGATGGAGCAATAGTGCCTTATCTGCTCCCCGGTGGGAAGAGAGTCCACTAGGCACCAGGGATTATGTTTTTTATCATACAAAGGGATGGGTCTGCCCAGAATGGGCATGCCAATACCCCCATGCCCCAATAATGTTGCCACAGTCTTTCTGCTCCCCCTGGGGGCAGATGGGGGCAAAAGCCCCGGATCTGCTCCTCGGGGGCAGAAAACCCACTAGGCACTAGGGATTATGTTTTTTTATTTCATACGTAGGGATGGGGGCTGCTGAGCATGAGCATGCTAATGCCCCCCCAAAAAGTCTTTCTGCTGCCCCAGAAGGCAGATTGGGTCAATAGCCGCTAATCTGCCCCCGGGGGGGGGAGTGGCATAAAGCCCACTAGGCACCAGGAATATGTTGATGGGCATGTCAGTAACGAGCCCCAAAGGCAAGGGTCGCTCTCCTTTTTTTAGGCACACATTTTGTCTGTTTCAGTGATATTTTAAAATTTTCTGCCCCCAAGCAGGGTCAGAAAACCACTAGAAACCAGGGAGCGTTTGTGTGTGTATTAACTGGAGTTTGGCTGACGGTCTGCATGTACTGCCCTTTGGCTGGCATTTTGCTTTCAATGTGTGTGGACCTGCACTTGGTTAATGGTGTGTGTGGACTCACACTTGATGATGGTGTGTGTAGATTGGCGCTTGCCTGGTGGTGTGCATGGAGTGGTGCTTAGCTGGCGGTGTACATGAACTGGCTCTTGTCTGACTGTGTGCATGGATGATACTTGCCTACAGGGCGTTTCGCAGTGGGCCGAGGGTGGGGGACAGTTTTCTGGCTGTGAGGGCCAGTTTTGTCACTGGGGGACGGTTTTTGCAGCAGTGCTGCAATATCGGCCCCAGTAAGAGAAGCTGTGGCTGTCCTTTTTATTAGCACACTCCCCATCCCCCACACTGTACAGTTTGAGTAGCAATCTGCCAGGTCTGGTTGCTGTTTCCAGTTCCCCAATGCTTGTCTGGCGGTATGCATGGATGGCATTTGGCTGGTGGTGTAAGTGGATGGCGCTTGGCTGGCAGTGTGCATGCATGGCATTTGGCTGGTGGTGTGTGTGAATAGCGCTTGGCTGGCAGTGTGCATGAGTGGCGCTTGGCTGGTGATGTGCATGGATGGCGGTGTGTGTGTACTGGCTCTTGGCTGGTGGTGTGGCATGCATGGATCTCCCAGCATTTTCGTACCCAGAATCCCCTGCAAACCTCAAATTTACTTAGAAACTCACATTTTTCTCAAATTTCTGTGTGGGTATGCTGTAGGATCATCCCACAGGCACACATTTCCTACCACCCAGCATTCCCCTTGATCTCCCTAGAAAAATGGGTAGGAAAACATTGGGAGATCCACACAAACCATACCTCCATAGACTCTCCCTGGTGTCTAGTTTTCAGAAATGTCTCAGTTTGGTAGGTTTCATTAGAAGGCCGCAGAGCCTGGGCCAAAAAACCCAGGTGACCCCCCCCCCCCATGCAAAACCAGGTCGTTTTGTGATTAGTAAATTTGATGTCTCCACAATATGTTTTTGGCCCTTCCCCGCTGCGAACACTTGGCCCACAGACACAAGTGAGGTGTCATTTTTATTGGGAGACCATGGGAAATGCAGAGTGGGTGAAAGTTTGTGGATCCACGCAGATTCCAGAACTTTCCATCACAGAAATGTGACAAAAATTTTTTTTTTGCAAAGTTTGAGGTTTGCAAGGAATTCTGTGTAGCAGAAACTGGTGAAAGCCACACAAGTCACACCACCCTAAATTCCCCTTGGTGTCTAGTTTTCAAAAGCGTATAGGTTTTATAGGTTTCCTCAGGTGCTGGCTGAGTAGGGTTCAAAAGCCACAGCTAGGCACATTGCAAAAAAAGGGTCAGTTTTTTTTCCAAAGATCAAGTACTTAACTGTAAAAAAAGGTTGCACACTGATAACAGCCACGTGTGCAAATAGCTCATAGCCCAAGAAGTTCAGGGATACCGTGAGTAATTTACTATAAGAAGGTATTCGATTCTATTTGGAACAGATAGCTCTTTTAAGTTCTGTATCCAGAGTCTTCAAATGTATATGATCCTTTTGGCCAAAAGAGAAATATGTAGAAATTGAGTCCAACCAAATCCACCTTCAGTTAATAAATGGCTAACATGAATACACTCCATATGTAAAGTGGATACTGATTGGAGAACCAATAATAATACAGACAGTGTATGACACGGTATACTAGATGGAGAAGCAACAGAATAATGAGAGAATGTTCAATTTTTAAACCAAATTGTGCTGAATTGGACAGATAGAAACCTATCTTCCGTCAAACGTTAAGCAAATCAAACGCAAATGGGCCAGGCCAGTTTTCCCTAGATTTCATTCACATCTGACAGTTACACGAGGACAAAAAATAAATAAAAGGCTATACCATTAAAAAGGGTAAACTATCTGCATCTAACTTACAATATATTTGTTCTTCCGATCACCCCCTTGACCATTCTGATGATACATTGTTTGGTGCTACGCAATGTTAGTTTATTTAAAAAAAATGTAAGCAATACATGCAAAGGCCCGTTTATCTTTCTTATATCATTCAGTTTAGTAACACATTTATAAGGATCAGATTGCAACATTGGGTCTGTTAACACAGCACACTGGCAAAAAACAATGTGTATTCATTATCATTACATATTACTTCTAGAAACAACCTATATGACTAGCTGTCTCTGATAACTTTTTAACACAGGTGTTAGACCTGACACCCTTGGCGTGGTTTCCCCCCATCTTTTTGCCTCTGACTCATGTATTTTTGATGCTGTGCTGGATTTCGTTTTTGCTGGTTTAGATGCTTGGGACACTCTGCCACTGCTGATCAGTGTCAGAGTCTAAGTGCTCCCTATGTAAATTGTCATATTGATTGGGTATACCTGATTGGCATATTTGTCTCACCATGAAGTCCCTAGTAAAGTGCACTGTGTGTGCCAGGGCTGGTGATGACAGATGCTACTAGTGGGCCTGCAGCGCAGATTGTGCCACCCACATAAGTAGCCCTAAAATGGTGTCTCAGGCCTGCCAGCGCAGTGCCTGTGTGCAGTCAGTGGACTGCCATGTCCGCCTAGCCAGTGTCCCCACTGGCTGGGCCTAACCGTTCCCTGTCTGTGCACATCAGTCACCCCTATGGAAGGCTCAAGGTACCCCCCTGGGCAGGGTGCAGTGTATGGGTAAGGTAGAGCATGTACTAGTGCAGGTAACATGCTCTGGTAGTGAGCAGCAGCCATTTTGTGTGCTCACTGCTGCAAGGTTATCTTGCTCCATAGATTAACATGGGGGAGGCTGGTCCCAATGGATACCAGCCTACCTTCCCATAGGAACAAGATGGGACATAAGTGATTGATATCCCTGAACTCAGAATTTAATAACACATCTTTTAGGAAAGGTTGTTTTTAAATTCTGTGTTTGAGAATAGTACTTTTAGAAAGTGGCTGTTCTCTTGTCTAACCTTTCTGTGTGCCTGGGACTGTTTGTGGATTGACTGTCTGGTTTGAGGGTGACAGGGGCTGCAGAGCCCCCAGGAGGTTGTCTGAGTCAGCCCGTGGATGAAAGGCTGCATCTGCTGCCAAGGAAGCGGGAGGAGATAGCACCTGGGAGTGACTAGGGCTGTGCCTGCCTGACCACAATGCTGGCTCCACCTCCCGCTGGGCGACTGTCACCTCTGTCCCTGATACTGAAAGAAAGAAGGAAGCCAGGAAACCCCCAGTGCCCCAGCAACACCCAGAACTGGTTTAGACTGGGCTCAGGGCCCACTTGCACAAAGACTTCAAAGAACTTCAAAGACTTTTTGGGGTATAAGAGAAGGACCCCTGACAACAGAAAATCAGATTCTACAATCAAGAGGAACCTCTGCTGGAAGAAGGACTGCTGGAAGAAGATTGCATTGCTGTGTGCTCTAAGGGCTGACCTGTTCTGCTGACCAACTGAAGCTGAGGAGAAGAGGGACTTTTGCTGTGTACTGTGCCCCTGCTTACTTGAACTTAAAAGACTTTGCTGTGTGCTGTGTCTTCAACTGAATCTCCAAGGGCCTGAGAAGAGCTGGCCTCCTGTTCCTGAAACCCAGGGTTAAAAGGTTCCTAAAGAATCCCCAAGACGCTGTGCAGATCGTGCTGTTTTGGCCTGGAGCGTGCTTGGTGATCAACTGCTGAGCGTGAGCAGGGATCGGTGTGCTCATCGGCACATTCTCAGTGAGGGTCGGAGGTCCGTGGTGCCTCCCCTCGTGAGTTCTGCTCTAGAGCGGTTGTGTGGTTGAGAGGGCGGTCTTACCGTGACCGCCGTAGCGTCATCTCCGAGGTCGGGCGGTGGTTGGTTGTCCACAACGCGTCATCGCAGGCCTGCCCCGGGAGACGCACTGCCATTGGCTGACTCCCGGGTATTGGTGGAGGCTCGATCGAAGTGCAGCGACCTCATTGGTCCATCTGAAGGAGCTGTGTGTTCCGTGACAAAGCCGGGAAGATTGACCCGACCTCGCCAAGGGAGCGCTGTTAGTGCCCCCTGCCCCTGGCCTGCCTGTCCCTGCTCGGAGCGCCGAGCTAGCTCCCCCGCCGCTCCTCGAGGATCTGAGAGCGGGCGGAGGGCTGCGGGGACCGGCCGGGGCTGGGAGCGAGTGTGCTCTGTTCGGCGCCAGCCGCGTAGCTAGGGGGGGGCGGGGGGGGCGGTCCGCCCCAGGCGGCACTATTTTGGGGGTGGCCGGGCGGCGCCTCAGCAGCATCATAATGAAATGAACACAACAGTAATCATCATTGGCAGCCAAAGTGCGTTGCGCAGCATAAATAAGCCTTGATGGGCCAGTGTGTATAAATGCTACTTACTGCATTGCACGCACCACCTAAGCTTATTTTAAAAGTGCACCTAAGGCTTCAAGTTTGGGTCCCGGGCCGTCGTAGCGCGTGAAAGCGCTACCAATGACGGCCCTGCAAACATTTATCATGCAGCAGATCCCGCCTATAGCAGACTTGTACACTGTCCTGTAACGCAATGCGCGCACCAACGCACGTGGTGACGTGCATGAATGCATCCAGTAACCTGAGACTCGGTCTGAATCATCCCCGGGCGGCTGGATTTGAATGCGGGACAAAATCGAATTGCTGCTCCACTTGTAAAAAATGTAAGTCAGTGTGCTTAACCCTTGGATAATTTGATAAAATGAGGGTAAGCGCGGCATTCAGATGGAGGCCAAGGAGCAGGGATCGCAGAGAGGGGCACTTGACCTCCGCTGTATGCACATGGAGGGACGGGCACTGGCATACAGATGGTGCATCAGTCGTTGTAGGGCGGCATCTCTACACACACTTCATAATTTCTCGGCAATGCAGAGGAGAAGGCACATAAGCACTTGCTTAGCATTTGCACGACGAGGGTCACAACAGGGAGCAGAGTGACAAGGAGCATTTACACAAAGGCTCAAAAAACCACTGCACCTTCCTTTGACAAACAGCAAAGACACGTGGACCCTACCCCTCAGGGGCGGCTGGTGACATTTGAAAGCAGTGAAAGTTAGGGATGATTTATAAGTAGCAGGAGAGCACTGCATTTCTTTTTACTTACATCGTTCAAATAGCTAATACTTTTCGGGTATGTAATTATGCAAGATGAATACGTGCATTCTAAATAGGAACTAAATCACTGAACATAACGGTTTAAATTCATAATTAAATGTTAAAATGTTGGCATTTACTTTCATTAAAGCAGCTGCCCTTGGTTTGCCATCTCTCTTCCTGTAGTGCCCTGCTCTCACTCCAGTGCCACTGCATTCTTTGACCGTGTGGCGCATCGCAATACTAATCATGTTATGAAATGATAAAAGCCACGAGAGCAAACATGTCATTATTCCCCGAAAGCAGTTCCGTGAAGCTTCCAGCACTCAATCATAACTGCAAGGAAATAATTTTTATTGTTTGCTAAATTAGAAATGTATCGAAACTCTTGCTCTGAAAGACAGACGGCCTTTGTCTCAGAAGAACCGGCCAGGGTTCGATCCTGCCTTTGTGCGTGTGAATCTCCGGCAATCAGTCCCTTTGTTCGCACTTGGCACTGCCCTTTGTTGTGGATAGAAACAGGGCGCCAATAACAGAATTGTTTCCCATAATACTTGTGGTTCTCAGGTTTGCAGAGACGCACTGCGTCTTCCGTTGGTTCATGTTGGGTTTCTCAGAGTTGGCACTTGTTCAGGTATAACCCTGGGAGATGCAAAGGAAAAAACTTACCTTGAAGCTGGTCTGCGCCACCTCTCTGCTCCCGTGGCTTGGCAAGTGATCAGGTGCGCTGAAATCACCTGTAGTATCCTGAAGGTGCTGCCGGGCAAAGCCGGCAGAGTGCGTGGTGAAACCCAGTGTGGTGGACCGGTCTGCAGACATTGCTGAGGTTACCTACAAGCCCAAGGCCTGCCAGGCAAGGCTACTCTTAGTCACTGTCCCTTGCTGTTACTCTAGGTGCTCCTAAGTACTAGTTAGCAGTGACCTTATTAAACTGTGCCCACCACTGCCCACTGGACGGTCTACAGGGACCACTTCGTGTTCGAAGGCCAGGCGCTGGTGATGGCTAAGTTGCTTGCTATCTTTAGGCAAACTGTCCATAGGGCAGAATCGGGGCTGTTCACAGCAGAAAAATTCCCCCACACTGTTCCAGTGCAAGCTGCCTGCCAGCAGCACAATCATAGAGAGTACGCTGTGAGAGTCTCACAATGCTGTTTGCGTGGTGAGCATGGTAACAGGAAAACAAACCAAAAATCAGCCACTGGCTGGGATTATAGTTGCAGGCTTTCTGTTGATGGTACAAGTGCCGGATCCTGGCTGTGTTTATGTTCTGCAGTGACACCAGACAACCAGGTGGAGGGCCGGGCCTGGTGCAAATGTATTTAAGCTGCAGAACAGAAGTATATGTGTGTTTTTAGAGAAGTTTTGACACTGTACACTGCTACTCTCTAACAGCCAAAGCGTAGTCAGTTATAAGCTCCTAATTGCGGCGTAGGACAACTAGTAGCGCAGCAGGTGCTGGCAGTGGCTGCTTTTATCATAATATGAAGTGACATGTTGTAATTCTTCCAGGAGCTATAGTATGCGTGACTAACACATTTTAGTGCGGTGATGTAGACATCAGTACTAAAACGCCTTAGTCCAACCCCTGATGCGTGGTACTTGGCAATACTGTAATACGCTTGCTGCAAAGGACCTGTGCCATGCATATCAAAGAATTCTATTTTATGGGCACAGCTCTGTGGGTTACTGCTTTTGTCACAGAGATTCTGTTGTTGCTGTGTAGTTCAGAAGTTACATTCGTAATCTAGAACAGTGAGCTATGAACTGCTATCTAAGAGCTGCATGGTACATTTAGAAAATAATGTGTTTTTTTCTCAGTCTTTCTATTTTGATGTTGCTAAGAAAGGTTTGTTTGGGTAAGAAATACATTTTTATTAACGTCGATCCTAAACACTGTGTTATGTTCTGAGTCTGTTCTTCTCCAGACCCAGCACTCTTAAAAAGTGCCTACCAGCATGGGTGGCATATGAATCTTACAACGTTTGGTGGTCTTTGCCTTATGTAAAATTTTCTATGCACTAACGTATGATTCATTGTGTCTGGATGTGTGATTTTGAAAATGTGGAAAGGTTTTGCTTTAGGAGCAGGGATTAATGGAGTCCTTTTTAAATGTGGACTGTAACATCTGCAGTTGTGAAGCAAGCATTCAAGCCTTTGGGCATTCTGACTGTTAGATAAGATGTTTGTTACTGATGAGGTATGTTTCACACAAGATTCTCTATTAGGCACACTATGTCATACCGCCTTCAATTCTGATCTGCTTTCGAGGAACCATGTTTGCTGAGACTAAGTGTGGTGGGGCAGCACATGCAAAGAAGGTGGGACTGTGTCTGACAAAGGGTAGGGTGTTGAAAATGCACTGGATAAAGTTAATTATCATGCATTTCCAATGAATGCATGACGATGCATAAAGCACAATAATGTATGAGATTCCATACATACTAGATGGTACCTCTGCTGTGAGAGAACTCATGTAGAGGCGTGCACCATATGCTGTACACACACACACATGACTCCCCCACAGTGTCCAATTCTTTTTCCAACTTCTTTGTATCAAGGTAGTGATAGTTAGGGATGTCTCTCAGCCTTGCCATTATCATTAACCCATACCTACTACATGGTACGTCTACCTTGACACTCTTATTTAGAGGCATACTTCCATTCTGTGTGAACCTTCTTCCTCCAAGGGCAGCTGCAGGCAGGAGTGACTCAGAGCTTAGCCAGTAGCATTTTTCCATACACACTAAATGGTACCTTTGTTTTGAGAGATCTCATGTAGAACATGCTCCATAAGTAGCATGCACACACAGTACTCCCTAGTGCTGACCCCAGTCTGTTTGCCCTATCTTTCACCCAGTACAATAGCAGGCAGGGGTGTCTCTGAGCGTATCCAGCAGTATTCTTCCACATATACACAATGATAGAGATCTCATGTAAAACATGCACCATAAACAGTATACAACTTTATACTCCCCAGAGGTGCCCCTATTCTGTTTCTGTGTGAACAGGACATGGAGAACCTTATATGCCAACGAGAAGCAGGGTAATTGTATTATATTCCATCAATAGTCCTGTGGGACTTATTTATGTTCTACTTCAATCTTATTTTATAATAATTGTGTGTAGACTCAATTCTATTAGTCAGAAGAAAGGTACAGGATGCCTTATTTGAAAAGAAGTTCATTTGTTGTCTAGGAACGATATAGCTCATAAATTGAAAAATAGAAAATAGTCTCATGTAATGAAAGATGAAATGTAAACATCTGCGCCGTTGACACAGTGTTCTGTGCTGTAAACAGGAACTGCATTTCTGACATGGATTATCTTTAGTGTTTTTTATGGCCCTTCTTCAGAAAGGTGTATATATTTTCGTTCTCACTTTGAGCATTATTGAGATATTGATCCATGCTTTTGCCTTGAAATTTAAGGAGCTGATTATACTGCCCATTAGTGATCCATTGCAAAGTCAGTTTTAGGAGCTGCTCTGCCTAAAGCAATGAGTGGCTGATGGGTTTAAAGGAGTTGCATAGCCTGAGACTTCATTGATCAATGGTGTGATGAGAGCCCGACAGCGCGTATGACGAAGAACTATGAGCGGCGATATTACGTGTCTCTCGGACCTCTTTCAAGTGCTCGCCATCCTTTTACCCCAGCACCCCTCCTTCCCCCCCCCCACCCCCCCCCCCACCCCAAGGGGCGGCAATCTGAGGGATAGCCCCGGGCGCCACAAGCTCTAGCTACGCCCCTGTTCGGCGCGATGTGCCTGAAGCCATTCGGGGTGCGAGGCTGTGCGGATCAGCAGAGAGGAGTCCCCAGGAATACCGGTGAGGCGCATTTGCAGCGCTTGGGGCTCTTTTCTTCGAAGGGATAGTTCTTTAGGGCGTAGTACGCTGGCAGTGATTTTACCACTCGTTTTTGGAGACAAATGTGAGATAAGCCAGTAGCATTATTTTTGGATACTGACTTAAGAGACTTGAGACTGATTCTTATACAAGAACTTCCTGATAATAAGTGCAACCATAAAGATTAAGCGCAACCTTTCTTCAAAGAAGCAACCATTGTGTATTGTTGAGTTTTACTTGCTGCAATTAGATAAAGCTATATTTTTATAAATATACTTACCTGTGTGGTCTCAGTTTGTGGTGGATGGGGAGTCATTGTTTGTGTTAAGTGCAACTATTATACACCTTGCCTTGGGGATAAGCCTGCCTGCTCGCGCCAAGCTACCTAGAGGGGGAGCAGGGGTTATCTACTGTGTGTATTCCGTCACCCTGACTAGAAGCAAGGGTCCCTACTTGGTCTAAGGTACTTACCTCTGCCAATTAAAGACCCCCAGATCTAACAACAGGCATATCTTACTGATTCACATTACAGACCTAACAATTAAGGAGTTTTCTAGACTTAAAGGAATTTAAAGACAGTCTTACGCCTATCTGACCTAACATAGGAAAAATGGCATGATTTATAAAGGGTCTGCCTTTGGCTAAGTCAGTCATATCAGTGCTGGACCTTATTAATGAAGGAATTTCTCTGGTTTAGGACAGTCTTATACCAGTCCACATTCTCTTTCAGTCTAATATACTAAGATTTGTCGCTGGCAAATGGCAGACTTTAGGCTGCTCAATCCAGGAAACGCAACATGATATACAAAGCTTTATCCATGATAAATGTAGTAAAACAGTTAACTTAAAGATTGTCGTAGGACTGCATTAAATCAAAGCATCTTTAGGATAGTTTCAAGGTATTCTTATTTCAGGGCAAGCCATTAGTAAATTCGGCCATATACGTTTCACAACACTCTTTGAAGTCATCCTTCATAACCCTTAGTGAAAGGTGAAATTCATTATTTTGAACATGCAGATATCATTGTTTTTGTCCTTGTGTCCAATGAAGTTCCTGGAAAGAGAATTGCCATCAATTCTACTGTGTTTCTTGTCTAAATCCCTTTCTAAATTAAAACATTTTGCCTTAGAGACATAACACATGCAATAAATAAACCAAAACTCAAGATCTCCAAATATTTACAATTTCAGAAGAAGCTGAGTAGAACCTTTAACCCATCCATTTGATATCATGCCTGTCATTGTGTACTAGTACTTGCAAGGGATTGCCTGGATAGAAATATTTATGTTTCTATTGTGTATACTGTTAAATGGAAAGAAATTCCTGGGGGTGGATGCTGCTTCGTCATGAGAACATTCTCACATACACCATCAAATGTCTCGAGCTGATTTGGGGCATAGGTTTTAAGTGGTATATTCTCTGGTTCACAGGGAAATAGTACAGTTTATTATGCCCAGTGTCAGTGTAATTTCTATTTTAGAAAACTGTCTATGGAATACATCACGTCCACTTTTAGTGAGTTGCAAAAAAACAAATTCTTGTGTGCTGAATCTCTTTGATGGTTTGTACTATGGATCGAAAAGCAGGATGTAAAATTGTAAACACAGCCTTCACTTGGTATGTTGCTGCTCGTGTAGATTTGGATAGGAATCTCAGCATAATAAGTGACTCACTCCCAGTGATAAACTAATGTAGTCAAAGTCTAAAAGATGAAAGACTTTCTTCAGGAATGCCAGATCAAGACTTTAAAAATAGATGCCAGTTGGCCCTCATTTTCAGTGACTGTGGTATTAATAAAAAGGGCCTTTTTCATGATATTCACATCACAAGCTTCATCTCCACACATTTTATGTGCACTGAGTGGATCACAATACGAGCTCTC
Source organism: Lissotriton vulgaris (assembly GCF_964263255.1). Taxonomy (NCBI): domain Eukaryota; kingdom Metazoa; phylum Chordata; class Amphibia; order Caudata; family Salamandridae; genus Lissotriton; species Lissotriton vulgaris. Next base: position 1,646,892,123 of record NC_141695.1, read on the forward strand.
AGAATCATACAGACATTTTTCAATGGTATTCCTGGAACATTTTTTTTCCCACCTTAACAGCTGAAACGTAACATTTGGCCACCATCATCTTTCTCCATTCTTGCTCATCTAAAACACTTTTCAAGTTGATGAAAGGCAAATGATACTTTGCTATTTTATGTGGATGCATTTGTCTTGCTATTCTCTGACACTTTTCAAGTAGAAGAAAGGCACTGGTTACTTTTCACTTTATGTGGTCAACTCATTGCGTATTGAGATTCCTGCAAGCCACATATTTTTTTTAAATCTCCCACTTTTCCTGTTAAAAAACGTTGGCATGTATGGCATTTTGACTCCCTTGTGCCTTCTCGGTCTGGTATTCCCCTTGTTTGTGGGTTCCTCCAGGGCATTTCAACTCTGACCTCGAGTCAGTCCTCACCTTCATTCCGTTCCTCTTTCTCTCTCTCTCCCTGGCTTCTTCCTCTTCTGGCTTTGAATTGTAACCCCCACTCCCCAGGCAGTTTCCGCCTCCGGGGACCCCAGCCTGTGTGGCCAAAGTTTTTTTTCAAGGGGACGATGTGTGAGGCCCCCTCCCCGAGATGCTTTTGATCCCAGGGCCTGATGTATCTGTTAGGAGGGGGCACATGGCCTCCTCTCTGAGCTGTATTTGGCCCCAGGGACCCGATCCCCAGGGGCCCACTGTATTTTTTTAAGGGGAGCTAAACTAAGGAACCAATAAGAATGGTGATGATATTCAGCAAGGAAACTCTCATGATTCGTAACTCTTTGAAAAAATACTGGATCATTCTAATGAAGGACCCCGACATTGGTAAACAACTAGGGAATTGGCCGCAAATCTCATATAGGAAGGCACCATCCCTATCGGACAAATTGGTCAACAGCCATTTTGTAAATAAACGCCCTGAGACATGGCTTCAAGGACTACAAAAGGGGTTCACGAAATGTAGCCAATGTAAGGCTTGTAAAATCGGCAAAAACACAAGAAGTATTGTAGATCCACAAGGGAAGATTTTTAACATCGAAGATACCATCACCTGTAACACTACACATGTGGTCTACTGTTTGGAATGCCAATGTGGCAAGCGCTACATTGGCAGCACAATCTGCCCCCTAAAGAAAAGAATCCTAGAACACACAAGGGCAATTCAAAACAAAGATCTGACATATGCCATGTCAAAACACATGTTAAATCATCCAAGAAAAACTTGGCAAGACATGAGCTATTTTGGATTGGCTGTTTTACCCACAAATGAGAGAGGGGGAAATGGGACCCTAAAATTGCGGCGATTGGAATCAAAGTTGATCATAAGATTCAGAACACAATTCCCAACAGGATTAAACGGGGATGAAGAGATGTACGTACATCTATAAAAGAAAGCAATCAACAAAATGGCTGAAATTAATACCTCCAAAGAAGAGAACTGCACCGAAAAAAAACGAATACGTTCATATAAGATTGGGAACACTTAAAGACCCTGACCAGTTGACGGCATCATAAGGCACTCAGCCTCAATAACTAGCAGGAGTTGAAATAAAATCAAAAATGTCCTGGAGAAATGCACGAGCCATAAAATAATAATTGCAATCCTTTAAAAAAAGTATGAAATTGTAGAGTCACTAAGACTATCACTAAAAGGAAAGATGGACAATTCAAAATTGAGAGAAAAAAAGAAACCAACTCACTGCATAGAACACCTAATTTGGCAGGACTGGTCTTTTGCAGTTCCCATATGGAAACATGAACTTGTGGCACATTCATATAAAAAAGAACAAAGGATAAACATCTTTTTTTAAATTTACATTAACGAAAAAAGTTAAAAAACATTTTTCACAATTGGGGTGTATGTTTTATAAACTACCTGACCCACAATGCACCATAATGTGCAAATTGGAGATCAGGTATATAATATAGAAACTGTAAAGGGACTGATGATATCTTGCACCCTGATTAAACCCAGCAGGGTGAAACACGTTGGTGAAGGGGTACGATGGCACTGCAACAAATGGAATAAATCGTTATTCTGCTAACTGTGGAAGTGCGCGTGGTAATTGCATCTTGGTGGAGGAAATATATATATATATATATATATATATATATATATATATATATATATATATATATATATATATATATATATATATATATATATATATATATATAGGGCAGATGTATTGGCAAGCAGGCGGGACCGTGGATCATCCCTCTACATTACAGCACCAGGTGAAGCTTCTCGCTGAATTCCAGGACCTTGCTGCACGTGAGGCTAGCTATCTTGCCAAGTACACAAGTGTGAGAGTTTACGGTGTGGGCGAGAGGCCGAGCCTGACATTGGCCGGGCTTCTCTGTCCTCGGCTCAATCCTCTTTCATTACACAGTTGCAGCTTGATGATGGTACCTTGCTCAGACCCGGCACTGATATTGGCTCCACCCTCCTCTCCTACTTCTCTTGTTTATAGGCCACCCATTCCCCCTCCGATGAAGCTCTCACCAATTACTTGGAGGAGGTGGCGATGGTTTGGTTTGAAGATTGTCAACGTTAATTTTGAGCGTCATCTATCATAGCAGATGAATTCTCACAGGTCATTGACAATATCAATGGAACCCGCCCTCCCGGCACTGATGGCCTAACTGGAATCTTTTATAATACATATAAGTCACTCTTAATTCATCATCTTTTGGATGTGTATGCTGAGTCTCTTGAACGCGGACAACTGCCCCTATCAATGCAAGAGGCTGTCATTTCTCTTCTCCTTAAACCGGGCAAACGCTCCGACCGATGCACCTCATATAGGCCCTTAGCGCTGCTAAATCAGGACTACAACATTTTGGCTAAAGTTCTCGCAACACGTCTATCATTATTAGTGGACCAAATAATTTCCCTGCTCCAACACGGCTTAATTCCGAACCGATCCACATCTGTAAACCTTCGCACAGTATTTGCAATCATTATTCAAATAGACCCCAACCTTCCGGCTGTAGCTGTACTACTTGAAGCTAAAAAAAGCAGTTGAATCACTAGAGTGGTCTTTTTTATATGCTACATTACAGAAGCGGCGCATCCCCAAGGGTTTCTCTGATCTCATACACTTAATTTATACGGATCCACTGGCCAGGATCTGTGTAAATGGCGAGCTCACAGGTCAATTCACTTTATTGAGGGGTACCCTACAAGACTGCCCCCTATTGCCCTTATTGTTTATTATAGCTGTGGACCCCCTTGTGCACCTCCTTGTGTGACATCTACAGTCATGTGCAGCATGCGTTGAGATTCAATTGCAGCCCCCTTTTGGCTTTGTTATGTGCAGATGATATTCTGCTGATTGTCAGGGACCCCAGTATTAATCTTCCTCCTCTCCTCCGCGAGATTTTGCGATTCAGGGTGTATTCTCGGCTAGTTATAAATTGGAACAAATCTGAAATATTTAATTCCCTACGGCCCAATTCACTCCAGACTTCCCTTATGCTGGTGTGATGAGCTCCCCCCGCTATCTGGGTGTTTTTCTGCATCGTACTTCATCAGAGGTTATCCGCCTTAACTATGGGGCCGCTATAGATCAGCTATCAGCTCAAATAGATGGATGGATAAAACTCCTGCTGTCCATTGCTGGTAGGGATGTCATTATAAAAATGGTAGTATTGCCCTGTTTTCTGTATCTCTACCTTAACATCCCTATCCCACTTACCTCTAAATTTTTCAATACGCTCCAGGCAATACTCATAAGATTGTTTTGGGCCTGCGGTTAAATGCGTATCAAATGGCAGGCATTGATGATGCCCTATCGGCGTGGGCGTTTGCCGTTCTGGATTTCTATTTATACTATCTGATGGTACAGGCGCACTTTGAGTATTATTAATATCACCCGGACGTGAGACTGCAGTACCCAAAACCTGAGTGGTCGCAGGCTACCCTTTGTTCACTTTCTACCGTTATTCCACATGGTCTCTCCAGAACAGCCACAGAAATACAGACACTTCAGACCACATACTGGCCAGAGAGAGGTTCCACCACTATTTGAACGCTGGACTCTGATACTCCCTGCATTTGCCACTCCATGACAACCCATGGTTATCCCCTACTAAGGAAATATCAACCAAAAGAACTCTTACTCGAAATGGATGACATACTATGGGGGATCTGTTCCACGACACCCAACTGCGTTCAGTCATTGACCTAGCAGAAGGTGAAGATGTGCCCTACATGGATAAGTTTCTCTTGCATAGAACACGTACATCTATGTGCATCGCTGCTTCATTCCCCCACAGTGAAGCCCGCTGATTTTTTTCTGTTATCTCATTTCATTATGTCTGCAGATGGTGCCCATTTGGTCTCCCGCTTATACAACTTGGCCCAGACGCTCCGACCACCAGTGGGGATGGGAGCACACGCAGCATGGGAAGAGAATCTAGGACCCCCACTATTGGATGAGACATGGACATTTTGTTGTGAACAGACTCGCTTTATCTCTGGTAATCATAGACATAATCTTCTTCATTTTAAATACATACATAGAGTATATATTACACCCAAATTGATAGCACCACTAAACCACATGCCTGCCATAGGTGTGCAGTGGAACACGCTGATTTCTCAGAACTGTGCACCAACACTGAGGTACTGGGAGGACGTTTTTCAGCACCTTGCTTTATTGACTCACTCCGGCTTAAGCCCTTCTCCACTGCTCGCCTTATTGGGTTACGTAAACCACTGAGTGCGGGGGTTCGTCGTTTTTCTGCCATGGCCTTGCTTCTTGCCAAGAGGCAGATTTTCAAACATCGGGGTGCCTCCACAGTCTGCACAATTAAGGCCTGGATATGGGACTTGATATACTGTGAGACCACTAAGGATATCTATGCTACAATGCAACGACCCTCTTCCAGACCCAAAATATTTGGCAACCACTTCTCTCTTATTTGTTGCTTCACCCGGAAGAGACGGAGTGAGTGGGGACTGGTTGGGACTGGATGTGTTGACCACTGGGGATTATGGAGGACGGGCATAAATATGCACAGTAACATCTACACTGTCTGGTATGATTCTATTACTCCATTACGTATGTTTTTGTTTCTGAGATTGAAATGCTTGATTTGTTCCTATCTCCTTCACCCTGCTGGGTGCGTCATAATACTAGCCATACAGTACTCTCAATAGTAATGATGCTGTAGATGATCCCTCATTGTGCTATTATTAATACTCCTGTATTGTTCTCTCTCTCTTGGGGATATTTACAGAATTTGTTTTCTATTGTGCATCTTTTGTTTTGTTTTAGATTTGATGAAAATTTGAATAACAAGATAATTTTTTTGTTAAAAGTGATGTCTTAAAATGTTACAGCAACGCACATCCATGGCATCAAATTGTACCCCACCAATGCACTTTTTGCACACAAAAACTAAATTAAAAAAACATACTTTAATTGAATCCAATGCCATCCCTGTCCTAAATGATGTTTTAAAACAACATATACCACAGAAACAGTTGTTTCATATACTCATGACTAGAACTAGGCCTACTGGCTGGATGGACCATGGGAAGACTCGGCCACATAGTAAATAAATGAATATTGCTAACTTAACAAGCATGGAGAAAATGTTCTGAACTGTGCAAACATTTTCCCGTGTAAAAGATCAAAAATTCAATGCAAAAAAATAACTAGGCCCCAACTGAAACTGCAGGCCAACCACCACAACAAAATAAAACAAATCAAATAAAATTACAAATAAATACTGGTGCATGTCCTCTTTCAAACAGATGACACACTTTTACAAAAGTTGTTGAACTTACTTCTGATATCACAAAAGCCTTACATCCAATGGTATATATGCAGTAGACAATGAGAGTGATCCTTCCACCTCTAAATCCAAATGAAAAGTGACCAGGTGATAGACAAAGCACTAGGAGGAACCTGCTGAAGAAGAAAAAGATGTTGGAATCTCTGGGGCACTTCCTTCTCGTTGAAAAAGAAAAAAATATCTTTCTTGTATTAAAAAACAACCTGAACGCTACATTGGAGTAGAATATTAACCCGTAAAGGTCTTTTTGAGTAGATCCAGCTGGTTCTCATGTAGAGAATATGCTCAAGATGCAGCCACTCATGCTCGCCAGCATCACGAAAACTTCACTAGAAGGCGCCATGGCAACCGAAAGCTGCGCTAGCGGGCAGCAAATCTTGCTCGCTAGTGGCCGGCAAATCTCTTCACGCTTGCCAGTGCGCACCAAAATAAGACTTGTGCACGCCAATGGAATTAAGTGGAAACTTCACATTACACACATAGGGCCTGATTACGATGTAGGGCGGACACCGTTGCGGATTCAAAACTGCCCACCATAGGTTGGTGGTTCCCACAATACAATTTGATGGCCATACAATTTGATGGCAACCACCCTATAGGAGGTCGGAAACATAAATATTTCAATTGCAGCTTGTGTGGCAGGTTGAAAAGACCCGCAGCACATACTGCCATTTAAAAATGTATGTTTCTTAACATCCCTGCGCCGTGTGGCAGGTACCATAGCGGAGGGCCAGGGGGTAAGGGGACCTTGCTAGGGACCCCCATAGTCACTTTCCGACAGCTTTTCCATGCCGAAAAAGGCCGACATGGAAAGGCTGTCGGAAAGTGACATCATAATCCCGATGGCGGAGCCGGGACTGACTCCGCCGTCATAATGGTTTTGTGATTCTTTCTGATGCACTACAGCGGATGGTCCCTCCACCCACTGCATCATTATGTGGCAGGCAGACCACAGGGGCAGAAGTCACACTGATCTCAACTGACGGTTGGTTGCAGTCTACCCAACATTGTAATCGGGCCTATAGTGTCAAGTTCCTGATTTCCACCAAATCTGTGAGAGGAATTATATTTCCACCCAGCTCAAAACTTAGATGGCTTGAATCCTTATGTACCTCCTAGTGCATGTACACAATGTAAATGTAAATGTAAATGTAATATACTTGTAAAGCGCACTGCAGCCCCAGCAACGGGGCTGTCAGGATTCACCGAGTAGCTACTGTAGTTTCATCAAGACAGCTAGTTAATTCCCCTGTTATGCCCCGTTTTACACGGGCCAATGTTTGGTTCCCTTGCTCCTCTGTGAAGCTTAGAAATTCTGGAGGGAATCAGGGATATTAAACAGAAAGCTGCTTAAGATTGTAAATAGTTCACCTCCCTAAGATGGCCGCGCAATGTCCCGTTAAGAGTAATCTGGGAGGTGCGCCCTCTAGTGGGTATCTGGAAGTCGCGCGCTTCAAACTGCGCACTTCAATGAAGATTCCGTTCGAGAAGCTGTTCCTTGCCGCCACTCCGCATCAGTAATTCATGACGGGAGAAGTTGAAGTAAGGAATAATAAAGAGTTAGAGAGATAGAAGCAGAGTAACTCAGAGACTTTTGTGAATAGTAAATTTCACGCAGTGCGCTCTCAGAGTCCAGAGGGGGAACTGCATTTCTGACAGAATTCAGTGGTTCTGTGTTCAGACCGCCCACCATTCTGAAGGGACAAGAGGTAGACCAGCGAGAACGTCATAGCAGGTTCCAGAGAAATTCCTGAATCCAAGAAGACTCGACTATATGGATTAAGACTTTCAAGTCAACAGAAGAGGTTGCAGAATTCGACAAGTAAAGTGTTAACGCTCTAAATAAAGCCTTCGAGTACAAGAACTTAATTTGACTTCCTTTCGGATTGTCCCTGGACATTCCCCCTTGCGTTTTCCCTCCTTTTTTCCCTTCCCTTTCTTCCTCCCTGTTTCCTTTTTGCGTGCTTCGGAAAAGACTGAATGGAACAATTTCTTGTACTGCTGTTAAGAATTCCAACCATCTACAGAATCCCCAAGACCAAGTCTGACATAAGGCTTCACAGGTATTAGTTCAGTCAGAGAGAGAGAGTAGAAGGGAATTCCCGTGGTAGAGAGACTAATGTTTGTGTATTTCTTCACAGCAAGAAGCTCAGCCAGATAATTATTCACATAATAGAAGAGGGGCAAATACCTTGGCTAAAACTGGTAGGACAAGTTTTGTTTACCTTTTAAGAACAGTCTGCGTAGTGAATAAAGGTTTGTGGTATATTCTCTTTTTCTCCCTCTTCTGTGTATTAGGCACCTCCAGAGTAGACGGCAGGAAATATAGCAGTCACTCGAAGATACAGGTGCCAGTCGAAGTTAAGGTATTCTCTTCTCTGTCCAATTCCGCTTTCCCTTCTGCTGGTGGTCTTGCTCTTGAAGCGAGGGTACCGGTGGAGGGGTGATTGCGACATTCGTCACTACTGCCCCCGCGAAGAGTTGGAGCACCAGAGCATCGTGACAGATTGAAGTGCCCACGTATTTTTCTTCGCCTGGGCAGTATGGCTGAAGGAATGGATTTGAAGGAGTTAGGCGCTATATTAGTAGGAATTCAAAGGGATTTGGGAGCAGTTTGGGAGGAAAATCAAAGTTTAAAACTAGATTTAGTGGCTTCCCGTCAGGAGGCAAGACTTTTAGCACAAAAGGTAGATGGGTTAGCTATGGGAAATCCAGTGCAGAGTCCCGCAGTTCCAGGTCCTAGTGGTGTAACTACGGATCCTAAATCCGTTGCTCAGGTAATCCATTCTGTATCACCTTTGATACCTTTGGCCGCTCCAGAAAGGTTTTCCGGGGATCCACAAAAGGCCCAGTATTTTTTGACCCAGTGCTCCCTCCACTTCATGTGCCGCCCCACTCTTTTCCCAGATGCTCAATCTAGAGTAGCATTTATTTTATCATATTTGAGTGGGGATGCTGCCAATTGGGCTATGCCTTTGGTTAGTGAGGATGATCCTTTGCTTTGTGACTTTCCCAAATTTAAGGCTGAGTTTCTCAGAATTTTTGATCGGAGAAGGATTTCTCAGGCCACCGATAACGAATTGTTGGAGCTGCGTCAGGGGTCTAAAGATCTAATTACTTACCTTACGCAGTTTAACAAATTGATCCTGGAGACCAGCTGGCCAGAGGAAAAGAGAGCAGCCCTATTCTATCGTGGATTAAGGGGCGAAATCAAGGATACGTTGGCTCAAATTCCCAATAGACCCACAGAATTATCAGCTTTGGTGGATTTGGTGCTAGAATTGGATTTTTGAAATTCTGAAGGTAAAGGTGAAAAGAAGAGAGATTGGAAGATGAATTTCCCTCGTTTTGACAGAGCAAAGATTGAGAAAGGATCTGGAGGAAACTCAGAATCGGAACCAATGCAGATAGGATCAGTTTGTGGTCCATTGAGCAAAGAAGAAAAGGAACAACGGAGGTTAAAGAAGTTGTGCTTATATTGTGGCGCTTCCGACCATTTTGTTAAGGAGTGCATCAAGCAGCCCAAGACTCAGTTTAAGGGAAACGAGGTGAACCATCAGTAGGTGGAGTCGCTCTGGTGGTGAAAGAAGACAAGATGACTCCTGAACCTCATCTAATTTTGAATACACTCCAGACCATGACACCTCACGTGATTCTCCATGTGACTATGCAATTTCGTGAACATCAGATATTAGGAGTGGCTATCATGCTCGATTCTGGTGCCACTGGAAATTTTTGTGATATACGATATGCTAGACAGATGGGAATTAGAGCAATTGAGAAAGACCGTCCAGAGCCTGTACGTGCTGTCGATGGTACCAATCTGACTTCCGGTCCAATTACTAGTCACACAGAGGAATTGGAAATAACTCAAGTGGATGGGCATCGGGAGGTGTTACAATTTAATTTAATCGACGCTCCGCAATTCCAGTTGATTTTTGGATTGCCTTGGTTAGCCCTTCATAATCCGACCATAGATTGGGAGAATCGGACCGTCAGTCTGCATCCAGAATTTTGCTTATCTCACTGTTATGGTTCTAAGACCCTGGTGAAAGAACCCACACAATATATGCTGTTGTCTTTTGGAGGTCAGTCCATTGGAGCGGTAACTACTGAAGAAATCCCTCCAGAGTATCGAGATTTAGAGACTGTATTCAGTGAGCAGGAAGCAGACTTGTTGCCACCACACCGTGCTTATGATTGCACAATTGATTTGGAACCCGGAGCAGTTCTCCCTTGCAGCCGAATTTATGCCCTTACGGAAGCTGAAAATGAGCATTTAAAGGAATACCTGGATCGATATCTTGCAAATGGTTTATTAGGCCATCTCAGTCTCCAGTATCATCGCCATTGTTTTTTATACCGAAGAAGCAAGAAGGTAGTTTGAGAACTTGTATTGATTATCGAGCACTAAACCAGATCACCATTAAAAATACATACCCGTTACCGTTGATTTCAGTTTTGTTGGATCAAATAAAAGAAGCTCAAATTTTCACCAAACTAGGTTTGCGAGGAGCTTATCACTTGGTTCGCATGAAGGAAGGGCATGAATGGAAGACCGCCTTTCGAACCAAGTTTGGTCTTTTTGAATACTGTGTCATGCCATTCGGTCTTTGTAATGCTCCTGCGGTGTTCCAACATTTCATCAATGACATCATGAGTGATTTGATTGATAAGATTGCGATCATCTACTTGGATGATATTTTAACTTACTCTCGAAACACTCAGGAGCACACTCTGCATGTACGAATGGTCTTGGAGCGATTGCAAGCTAATCATCTCTTTGTTAAATTGGAAAAGTGTGCATTTCATGCTTCCAAGGTGGAGTTTCTGGGATTTGTTCTCTCTCCTCAGGGAGTTACTATGGATCCTGGAAAGGTAAAGGCAGTGGAGGATTGGCCTGCACCCAAGAATGTAAAAGAAATTCAAAGATTTCTGGGCTTTGCCAATTTTTATCAGCGATTTATTCAGGGATTTTCTCAGTTGATCACTCCCATCACTGGTCTTCTGAAGAAAGGAGTAAAATTTGAATGGACTGATGAGACTAATACAGCTTTTTTGAGTCTGAAGAAAAAATTTGTATCAGCTCCCATTCTTTTGCATGCAGATCCTGCTGAACCTTTTTATGTGGAAGCTGATACTTCAGATCAGGCTATTGGGGGAGTTCTTTCGCAGCGCCACTCAACGACTGGGCAGCTTCATCCAGTGGCTTATCGTTCAAGGAAATTGAATTCTCCTGAAGTGAACTACACCATCACTGAGAAAGAGTTATTAGCAGTGAAAGATGCCTTCGAGGATTGGAGACATTATCTGTTGGGAGCTCGGCATACTGTCACAGTCTTTTCTGATCACAAAAACTTACAGTTCCTAAAAACCGCCAAAACCTTGACACCACGACAGCTGCGTTGGTCTCTTTATTTTGCGGATTTTGATTTCGTGATTACCTATCGACCAGGTCCTAAGAATGGAAAAGCGGACGCTCTGTCCCGATTACATACTGAGGAATCCGAGCATACTGTAGAAGCTAAACCGATCATTCCGGAAGCGAAGATAGTGTGTGCACTTTCTTTAGATAATTTCCAGGAAGAGGTTCGTAAGAGTTTAACTACAGAGGAGATTCAGCAGTGGGTCCAACAAGGAGAAGAAAGACAGTGTCGGCATCAGCTACCTTATTTTAAAGAAGCCTTATATCTTCCTACAGTCAGTCTACAGGAAAAGGCTTTACGGAACTGCCATGATCATCCGCTGGCTGGTCACAAAGGAATTGCTAAGACCCAAGAGTTGGTGCAGCGTTATTTTTGGTGGCCTGGGATGTCCGATCAGATCAAGAGATATGTTCAGTCTTGTGAGTCTTGTGCTCGAAGTAAACCTAGTAGACAGGCTCCATAGGGTTTGTTGCAGCCACTGCCCACTCCAACTTCTCCATGGCATACTATTTCCTTGGATCTCATAGTAGATCTACTGTTAAGTAAAGGATTTGATACAATATTGGAGGTCGTAGATACCTTCACCAAAATGAGTCATTTCATCCCTATGTCAGGAACTCCAACCGCAGTAGATCTTGCTCGAGTTTTCAGTGAGAATATAGTAAAGATTCATGGTGTCCCCAAGATTGTGGTTTCAGATCGAGACCCCCAATTTATTTCTCACTTCTGGCAGGCCTTTCTAAAAGGAATGGGGATTGAGAGTAGATTGTCCACTAGCTATCACCCTGAATCAGACGGGCAGACAGAAAGAATAAATCAGGAATTAGAACAGTACCTGAGGCTGTTTCTGTTAGATCAAGGTGGGGAGTGGTCGGATAAGTTGTGGATGGCTGAGTTTGCTTGCAATAATGCGAAGAGTGCATCTACTGGGTACTCTCCGTTTTATTTAAATTTTGGCCGGCATCCCAACTTTTTAGTCACACAGGAAGAGTTAGGTGTTCCAGCAGCCAAGAGAGCCCTTACAAATCTGAGTTCTTTGCATAAATCGGCAGAGAAAAATTTAGAAAAAGCTAAGGCTTCCTACAAAAGATTTGCAGATTCACATAGACAAAAGTCCCCACAGTATCAGGAAGGAGATCAGGTGTGGTTGTCCACTAAGAATCTACATTTGAAGGGTAACAGGAAGTTCCAACCGAGATTTGTGGGTCCTTATACGGTAGACAAGGTGTTAGGACCAGTTACTGTGCGATTGAAACTACCGGCCAAGATTGGGGTGCATCCTGTTTTCCATGTGTCTTTATTGAAAAAGATCCAATCACCCATGCAACTAAATAAACCTCCTCACCCACTTAACATTCAAGGACATACTGAATATGAGGTTAGGATATTCTAGATTCCAAGTACCTGAAGGGGAAATTGAAATATTTAGTGGATTGGAAGGGGTTTGGCCCAGAAGAAAGGTCCTGGGAACCTGTAAATAATATCCATGCCCCTCAACTGCTAAAAGTTTTCATTCTAGATTTCCACACAAACCAGGAACGATGACTCGGTCCTTGAGAGGGGGTACTGTCAGGATTCACCGAGTAGCTACTGTAGTTTCATCAAGACAGCTAGTTAATTCCCCTGTTATGCCCCGTTTTACACGGGCCAATGTTTGGTTCCCTTGCTCCTCTGGGAAGCTTAGAAATTCTGGAGGGAATCAGGGATATTAAACAGAAAGCTGCTTAAGATTGTAAATAGTTCACCTCCCTAAGATGGCCGCGCAATGTCCCGTTAAGAGTAATCTGGGAGGTGCGCCCTCTAGTGGGTATCTGGAAGTCGCGCGCTTCAAACTGCGCACTTCAACGAAGATTCCGTTCGAGAAGCTGTTCCTTGCCGCCGCTCCACGTCAGTAATTCATGACGGGAGAAGTTGAAGTAAGGAATAGTAAAGAGTTAGAGAGATAGAAGCAGAGTAACTCAGAGACTATTGTGAATAGTAAATTTCACGCAGTGTGCTCTCACAGTCCAGAGGGGGAACTGCATTTCGGACAGAATTCAGTGGTTCTGTGTTCAGACCGCCCACCATTCTGAAGGGACAAGAGGTAGACCAGCGAGAACGTCATAGCAGGTTAATGAGAAATTCCTGAATCCAAGAAGACTCGACTATATGGATTAAAACTTTCAATTCAACAGAAGAGGTTGCAGAATTCGACAAGTAAGGTGTTAACGCTCTAAATAAAGCCTTCGAGTACAAGAACTTAATTTGACATGTTTATTACAATTGAATCTGTGTGTTCCAATGCAAGTTAGAAACATTTATTGTTGATTAATAACATTGTGAACATTATTGACAGTGTTTATAGTTTTTTGCTTAGGAAACGTACTTGCATCCCTTTTGCATCAATGCATGTTAAATGCCAAATCAGCTAGACAATAACAAATAGAATGCATCCCATATTCTGCATATAGGGGACATTAAGTGCACAATTCTTTCTTTGCAGCATAATGTAATAAACTCAACCATGTTTTTTATTCTTCTTTTCTGCCTTAATCCCAGTAGGTCTGATTATATTACGTAACATCAATGTCCCAGTTTACAAAGCAACAGCTTGGTAAATTGGATACTTGCTACATGGCTGCAATACCGCCATGGGAAGGCTGGTGGGGATTTGTTATAGTGACCCATTGCGGGCCCCACTTCTGTTGGGGTGAGGTATGAGTGCACTGGGGGGTACCCATGGTACCCCCCTACATTTCACAGCACTAAGTGGCAGGCACATCCTGCCTTTTTGGCATTGTGGCGGGTGCTGCAGTCAGCAGCACCTGCGGCAATGTTAAATGGCAATTTGGTGTGCGGGACCGCCGCATTCATGGCGGACGGTCCCTGTCACCACCACGATAGCGGACCGACCCCAGTCTGTTAACGACCCCCTATGTTCCAATTCAGTGCTTGTGACCATTTAAATGCTTTTTGATAAGTACTACTCCAGTTTTAGTAGCTGGAAATGTTTTTACACTCCTAAAATGGGCTTCAGAATGGGTACCAAATTAGTATCTGAATGGGGCAAGTTATATGTGTGCCTCCCAAATACTGAATCGGTACCTTGAGTATTAATGATTTCCAATCAAAATCTGGTCGTAAAACATTGAGGGGCAGATTTAACAAGCCTGTTGCGCCACTGGTACGTCACTTTTGTGACGCACCAGCGGCGCATTTAACTGCCACATATTCACAAGGACAGGAAAAGCCACCCTGCGTTACTTTTCCTGTCCTTGTACATAAGGCCCCTTTAGACGCAGCACTTTGCATGAAAGTGGGTTCCATGGGTTTTGCTGTGGGTGTTCCATCGCAACATCCATGGAACCTGGCACATTTCCAGATTTACTAGGAATCGTAAACCTGGAAAGGAATTGGAATGCTATGCCACCCTAAGGGTGGGGTAGCGAGGCGCAACAAGGAGAAATGTTTTCATTTCTCCTTGTTTCTTTCCTCTTTCAAATCGTGCTGCATTCTACAGCACGCATTCAAAGAGGAAAACACCTCTAGTGATTGTTTTTGTGCAGGAAGGTGCCCCTTCCTCCAGAAAAACTATCTCCATATGACGCAGGCATCCTTGCACCATGGTGCAAGGGTGCTGGCGCATGGCAGCAGTTTGTGTGCCAGCGTAGGGGAGAGCACAGTAATGTCACATATTCATGTAAATATGTTGCATTCCTGTGCTTTGAAAGTGCCACAGCATGGCGCAGCCAATGGGCTTGTGGTGCTGCGCTGCGGGACTTTCTTGTAAATCTGCCCCGGATATTTTACCAGTGCTGCAAAGCAGGGGGATATTGCTGGATCTTGATTCCGCCAGCTATTTCTTGGTCAGATCTAGGATTTGGCTGACCCTAGGAAATATGCTGAATTTTTCCTGGTGATATTTCCGACACCAACACATAATTCAGTAGTGCGCACATCAGTGTGCATTTCATTTGTTTTCAGCAACCTGCAAGCAGGAGGGGGCTTTCTTGTTTTCACTTCCAGGTGGGCACCAACAAAGGCCAGATTTAAAGAGCCATCAGCCCTTTGTTAAAGTGTCATCGTGGCAGGGAGCTATATGGAGGCTAACACCTAGATGTCAATGCAATGGAAGGAAACAAAGGGCTAGCTGTAGGTAATCACAAATTACTGATTCTTAAATACCGAATTTTACTGATTCAGTATTTAAGAATCGGTAATTGTGATGTAGGAAATAATTCTGTAAATTTTACCGATTTGGGTAAGATTCCTTATTACCGAATCAGTAATACCGATTCGGTAATAAGGAATCACCTACCCATTCATTCCTATGGGCCTGGAGGCCCATAGGAATGAATGGAAAGCCAGTCACTATTACCGATTCGGTAAATACCGAATCGGTAATAGGGGGAGCATATCCAAGGGTGGCAGGGTGTCACATTGACACCCTGTTGCACCCCTGAATGGTGCATGTGTGCACATGTGGTGCACTTACATGCCCTAAGGGCATGTACGTCTGCCACATGGCACTTTCAAAAATGCACAAAATTGCTTTTTAAAAGGTATTCGGTATTTACCACAAACTTGTAGTTGGTGGAAAATAACGAATCCTTAAACCAAGAAAGCACTCACTTGAGTGCTCCCTACATATGATTTAAGGATTCGGTAATTTATCGATTCCTTAAATTAAGGAATCGGTATTTTACCGATTCCTTAATTTAAGGAATCGGTAAACTACCGAATCCTTAAATCCAGCCTCCTACATCTCAAAGGGCTAAATACCGGTCGGTAACGGCAAATATACCAATTTTCGGTCGTTACCAACCGGTATTAGCCCACCTACATCTAGCCCAAAGACACATAGCTTAGCACTTCACAAGTACTTTAGGGAAACTGTGACTTGGAGGCAGGATTTAGACTTTGGTCAAGGCCTCCTATGTGGGAGATGTGCATTAACTGTAAGAATGCAAGATTGATTTGCGCTTCTCATCGCGGTGTACCATGTCAGAGCACTTTACATCACACACAGAGAAACAGTAAATCATAAAAGTGTGTAAATGAATGTACATAAATTGATACAACCTCCTTTGCCTTGTATTTCTCTTAAGTTATGCTGGCACTCTTATGTTGATTGAAATCATAAATTGATACTAAACATATCGTTCATACTTGGAGGCCTTATGTGGAAAAGGACTTTTCCACAGAAAATCACTGAAAGGCGCGCTAATTTTACATGAAACCAGCTGGTTTCTCTATAAATTTCGTGGTGTTTAATTATCTCTTCCAATGAAACAATCGCATCTTTTTTGAGATCATCATGTGTGTTTATTCATTTTCAATTGGATCTTCTTTAGCAAATTAGTAGAAATTCATTTTATTCATGAATATTTCATTGCATTACTTCATGCCCGCCCAATGCATTTCGGGTTAGTCAAGGTAACCCTTCGTCAGGGGCCGGGAGGGTGGAACGCGGTGCTCACGGAGTTCCGAACACGGAACTGGTCATTGGAAAAGATAATTAAACACCACGAAATTTATGGAGAAACCAGCTGGTTTCATGTAAAATTAGCGCATCTTTCAGTGATTTTCTTATCACAGTTTGTATCTACAACGTAAGGCACTAACAGGCACAGTGCGACAAGGAAACGCGCCTAAAATTCCTTTAACCTATACCTATACAACAGAGTGCACGGAGATACAATAACCTAACACTGAATGGTAGACCTATTAATACTTAAGTCTGTTCTTAAAATTCTTAAGTGGTAAAAAAAATACTACTCGCAGAGTACGAGCAATATTTTGCCACCAGTAAATAGCACATTTGGCCCTTGTACCTTTAGAGGACGGCAAGCAAGAAAGCTCAATAAAAGTACTCATCTTTTTGAACTTTGCAGTAATGGCCTCCATCACTCGGCATTTGTTTGGCCAAAATAACTTCACGAGTCGAGCATATTTCATGTGAAAGGTACAGAATATGAAAAAAAACTGCATCACACTCACACTGATTCTTTTCGTTCATCATAACTTTAATTCCAACAGAAGGACTTTAGCAAAATGAGTATTTTTTCCGCAATTGCACAATGAAGTTCTCACCTCCTCGACAGGTGTGTTGCATTAGAGAGCACTCAGCGCCTATAAATATGTTAGACAGCAAGTGGTATGACATCAATTCATGGTAGTTAACTCAGAAAATGTTGAACTTGTCGGGGCTTTGTACAGTCTGACACAGACATTCTTAGTAAGGTAAGTTTCCTTCAGTGCAAAGGGTCACAGGTGGTTTTCAGTAGATGTTACCCCATAAAACGTCACAAGTGTAGCATGAACTGGAAATTCCTACAGAGCACAATGTATGAAGATGAAACATCAA
The DNA here is from genome assembly GCF_964263255.1 of Lissotriton vulgaris. Lineage (NCBI taxonomy): Eukaryota > Metazoa > Chordata > Amphibia > Caudata > Salamandridae > Lissotriton > Lissotriton vulgaris. Next base: position 1,646,909,686 of record NC_141695.1, read on the forward strand.
GACAGGGAAAGTAGTGAAGCAGGAAGAACAAAGATGGTTGTATTCCCTTTGTCCAGGCAATCGTGGAAACTTCAAAAATATTTAAGTAATTTTATTTATATGTCTGTCACTTTCCATTGAATGTCATTTTTATTTGCCTATGCCTTTGCCAGATGGACGGATGTGCGCTAAAATCGGCACTTAGCATAACAAGCTAAAGTGCATCATGCTAGATTTTGTGATGTGCAGTCCAAGGAAATAAACTTTAAAGGGTGGGAGGCGCTGGGGGAGGGGGCATTCTGTTAAAATACTCTGTCAAAAATCTCGTGAGACATAAATATCATGTCAAAAATATTGTGATTCTAATAATGTTGTGGGGCAGAACGTAGAAATAAGAATAGTTGGTGTTGGGGTATTTATTACTTTTTAAAAAAAGAATTGAGTTGTATATAATTTCGTTTTTTTAATTCGTTTGATATATTTTGTTATTAGTCATGTCCTAATATTTGTGTTTAATTCGTTTAAGTATATTTTATAAAATGTATATGACATCTAATCTTTTTTTAATAATTGCTCATTTCGTAGTGGGTTGATAGATGGCATTAGTACGTTTTTTTAAAATATGTAAATTGTTATTTGTAAGTGATAATTATTTTAATTTACAATATTTATGTTATTGATAAATATGTATATGAATTAATTGACAAATTGTTGTTTTAATTATTTGTTTATTTTTAAATAAGTGTTAATTGGGTGATCAATGTACTCATTTTAATTGTGTTACTTTTGATTAATTATAAATAATTTATTCAAATTTTTAATTCAATCATAATTATTTATATTCTTATTTTTTATTAATTTTAATTGTCTCTGTGTTTTATGGTAGTGTGGTTACAGTGTATTAATTTAATTGAATTTTGAAGAACCTCTATTTTATTTGTATTATAAAATGTGTGAAATTCAATTTTGTTTGTTTTATATTGAAAGAATGTGTTTATTAATTTGGAGATATTACAATTGTTTAATTTTTTAGATATATTTCAATGTTCTATTAAAAAAGTTAGGAGTGGTAACAGTGAATCCTACCCTTCCAAAATCCAACACTTTCCCTACAGTTGCGCAGATTGGAGTGGCAATAGACTCCTCCAAAGTTCCACACTTTCCCTACTTTTGGTTATGTTGGATTTGGAATAGTATATTTGATTGCTCCAAAGAGCAACACTTTCCCTTCTGTAATTCATTTTGGAGTGGGAATAGTACATCTGACCTCTTAATTCCACCAGTTTCCCTATTGTTACAAAGATTAGAATGGGTAAACTACATTTCACACCTCCAGAGTCTGAATTAGTCCCCAGCGTTGTTAAGTTTGCAATGGGCATAGGAACACTTTCTCTACTTTTGCTTACCCTGGAGTGTGAATAGTAAATCTGACCCATCCAAAGTTCAACGCCTCCGCAAATTTTGCTTGCCTTGGAGTAGGAATAGTAAATTTGACCTCTAAAAAGTCCAACAGTTCCCTAATTTTGCTTACATTGAAGTGAGAATAGTACATCTGACCCCTCCAAAATGCATCACATTTCCTATTGTTGCTTTGATTGTTTTGGGAATAGTAAACCTGACCCCACCCCTTTCCCTGCTTTTGCTTACATTGGAGTAGGAAAAGTAAATTTGACCCTACTAAGGCCCAGCACTTACTCTTCTGTTGGTCATGTTGGAGTGGGAGTAGTAAATATTACCACTCCAATGTTTTTAATATTTTCTTTCAATTGGTTTAGTATAAGTTTTTGGTTCTAATCTCAAAAGTTAGTTTAATGCACATTTTCATTATTTATTTTTTGTTGTAGCATATATATATATATATATATATATATATATATATATATATATATATATATATATATATATATATATATATATATTTTTTTTTTTTTTTTTAAATGTTGTTATTCTATATATTTTCTGTTATTTCAGTATCTAGTGTTTGTAATTATAATTGGTGGTAGTAATGCTTAAATAATAATTGTATTTTTTAAATGTTATGTTAATTATTTTGTAGTAATTATTACAAGTATATATTTAATTTGATGTTTGTAAGCTATGCAATTGTTTGTAAATGTAGGTATTTTTTTTAAATGTAATATATTTACAGTTAATATGATTGAAAGTTAATAAAGTCTTAAACTTTTATATACTTTCCTATTTTCCAATGACATTGTGGTCTTCCATATGTTTATTATCAGTATTGTTGACTTTACATGCAAAGTATGTACAGTCAATATTTGTGCCCGCAATATAATTTTTGGTGATATTTTTTATCTTTGATGCTTTTTTCCTCGATATTTGGGAGAAGAGAGGTTGTCGGGATAAAAAGATGTTTTTCTCATTTGACCTCCTAAGGTAAATTTTGCTCAACTTACTGCAATAATGATTCCATAGAATAGATTATATACTATTGAGTACCACCCTATTTTGATAAGTACAAGGCATTAGTATAATGAACTAGCAGTGCTTCAGCTCATGCATTGTTGCAATTAACCTTACGATGGAGAATTGAAATGATAAGAGGAGGCCGTTGGATATTTAATTCAATCTTATTTAGAGATCCAGTGCTGAAAGTCAAACTAAAGGAGCATATCAAACAATTCTTTGAAAGATAACCTGATCCCATACACCAGAACAGTTGCAATCTTTTAAAAATAAAGGCATTTAGAATAGACTTCCCTGGAAACTGAACTACACTTGTGGGAGCTGGCACAAAGCCAAGCCCTCACAGCCTTTACATCAAAAAGTCATATCCATTAGGGGTAGACTCAATGCACACCTAGCTAACAAAGTCAAACTTACCCTTTTGTGCCTTAAATAATAAAGTTGGTACTTATCTCGGCAGACAACTCAGGGCCTAATTACGACTTTGGCGCCGCCAAAACGGTAGTCAGACCGCCGGCCAGATTAGAAGTTTCCGCCTGTCTAACGGGTGGTTTTTGGCAGTCCCATGGCAGTGCATCAGAAAAAGGGCCCACAATCGGAACGCCAAAACAGTTCCTGCATGGCATGGATGTAAAAGTCCATGCCGTGCAGGAACTGAGATGCATGCCAACAGGGGGGCACATATTGTCCCCCCTTCCCCCTTCAAGTATTTCCATGCAGAGGTGGCACGGGGGCCCTGCATGGCCCTCTTTGTTTCCTCTCCCCCACAGTGTCCATGGAGTAGGAACCTCTAAGACACTGCCGGTGGACAGGAAATTCATATCATGTTTGGTGAGACCCTGATTGTCCCTCCAAGCATATTGAGCCCTCCAGACAGCCGCAACCCCAACAGGGAACAGAAGTTCCCTGGCAGCTGCGGCAGGGAAATGGTAGTCCAAGCGCTCTAATCATGATAGGGCAGTCGCGAGACCGTGGACCACCAGACTCTTAATCGGCCCCTCGGAGAGAAATTGGAACTCAACTATATCACATACATTCATCTTCCCTCAGGAAAGTGGCAAGCACAGGGACCGATAAGTTACCAGCTTTTCAGGACTGTAAATCCTCCTTGTACTCCAAAAACCCACTGAAACATCAATACAAGTAGCTTATCTCCAATCAGTAGACTAAACACAGATTTCTAGGGAAGGCATGAAAGCTTTGTACTCCACCATTACACTAGAGGTGAAGCCAGTGATTAAGACTTTCACCCTATACAAAGTCCAAGTCCAGATGGATGATTCACACACACTTTTATAAAGCATTCAATAGTGTATTGACACCACATTTAATTACCTATTTTAATTATGTGCGGGAGGAGGGTAAGGCCACACCTTCTATGTCTGAGCCCAGTATTTGTTTAATACTCAAACCAGGGAAGAACCTGCAACTCTGTACATCGTACAAATCCATCACTTTGTTAAATCTAGATTCTAAACTCTGCACTAAGATCCTAGCCATTAGATTAGAACCGTTATTCCCTACATTAATCAACCCCGACCAACCGGGCTTTATAAGAGGTGGGAAACCCATGACAACATAAGCAGAATTGTACATCTAATCCAAAATATACATATTGCAACAGTCTTAGGTCTCTTGACGCATAAAAAGCATTCTAACAGTTGACTGGAACGTTTTAACCCTTAACTTTTAAGCTCTGTGATTTTGGACCTGTGATTCTGGCCACACTTAATAGCAGGAGGTCGACATATTTTTCACACCATGGGGAAACAGGTAGTGATGCCCTCTATTACCCCTCCTGCTCCTTGTCTTTGGTATAGAGTCATTTGTTGCTAAGATTAGGGCAGATCCAAATATCTAGAGCATCCCATGTGCATGCCAAGATCATAGGATCACCCTTTTTTCCTAGTTTATGCTGTTCTCACTTACCTTACTACACTCTTAGCTCACCCACGTGGAGACCCACTTAGCACAGTTTGAAACAGTCACAGGATATACGGTTTATACCAATAAATCTGAGGCTCTCAACTTAACGCTGTCTCAGTCAGAGTGACCACCTTTGACAGCAGCAACCCCCTCCAAATAGACAACTAACAGGCACATGCATCAAAGGAAAAACAGATCGCAAACGGGCAGATTCTCAGAATCTGCCCCTTTGCGACTGGTATTTTTGCATTTGGGATGCATCATCCCAAATGCAAAAATCGCAATTTAAGGAATCTCTAAATTGAGATTCCCTAAATTGCAATTGCATTTAAAGAATCCGAAATTGGGATTCCTTAAATGCAATGCATTAAAGTTAAAAAAAAATTGATTTTGCTAATTGGAGTAGCAGATTACCATGAAGTTGAACTTCATGGTAATTTGCAAAAAAAATTCCTAAATTGCAATTGCATTTAAAGAATCCCAAATTGGGATTCCTTAAATGCAATGCATTAAAGTTTTAAAAAATTGCGATTTTGCTAATTGGAGTAGCAATTTACCATGAAGTTGAACTTCATGGGAATTTACAAAAACTTTGAAAAATGCACTTTTGTGCATTTTTCAAAGTTTCATGTTACGCTCACACATGCCCTTAGGGCATGTGTGTGTGCAACATATGTGCACAGATCAATTTTAGGGGGTGCAATAGGGTGTCATTTAGACACCCTTGCACCCTTGAAATTGCATGAGCAATTTGTGAGTACCTATGAGCAAATTGCTCATGCAATCTCCAATTCATTCCTATGGGCCTGGAGGCCCATAGGAATGAATGGTACAGCATTCCTTAATTGCGACTAGCAATTTGCAAGAAGCAATTAAGGAATGTGTAGGAATCGCTATTTTTATAGCGATTCCTACATGCATAGACTTTTGCGATTCTTTAATTGCGATTCCTTAATAATCGTATTTAAGGAATCGCAAAAGCCTACGTTGATGCATGTGCCAGTTGATCTATTAAATATTTGGGCATTCATATCACATCAGAACTCTCAAACTTATATCAATCAAACGATCCTCTCCTTATACAATACATAACAAATTATTTCAGGTGCTGATCACCACTGAACCTTTTATGGCTAGGCCAGATTAACACAATAAAAATGAATATTTTAACAAGAATAGTATATCTTTTATTGCCCCTCCCTATCTCAGTTCCTTCAGACTTCTTTGCAGCTTTATAAACCACAATGCTATGCTTTGTCTGGCAAGAGGGATGACCATGGCTCGTTTATAAGGTGATGCACAGGTTAAGACCTGTGGGAGGATTGGAACTTCCAGATTTTCCTCCACATAATAGAGCATCTTAACTAAGGCTCCTTTTAGGCCCCTTCGTATTACAGACAGATTTTGGATCATCTGGATAAGGCAATTGTGGAAAGGACGATATGGGGAATGTTTATTTGAGCACACCCAGACACACTACTCTAGAGGTCTGGTATTACCTTACTCGACACACTTCAGAGGTCTCATTCCCTATCTCCACATACACCTTTCTGCCATAACCCTGCTGTTTTCCAGCACTGCACCCAGGTCCCTTTGATAAATGGAAAGCTAACAACTGCTTGACTGACTCAGACCTCTTTTCCTGCCCACAAATAGTCTCCTTTTTTGAGCTATTGGGAGAAGTTGGGCAAAGCAGAACATTACAAGTAAGTCTAGCTGAGACATTTTGTGATGCACCCTGAAATGAAACTAGTGGCTAATCAAGACCTTACCCCCTTTGACACACTTGTTAAAAATGTGGGGGCTACAAGAAGCCATATAACTATGCTTAACTCCAGTCTTTTACCGGCCTCCAATCTATCTCCATTGCGCTAAGGGCCCATTGGTCAGTGGTTTTTGGGAAGCCAATAGATGACAGGCAATAATAGACCGCCCTGTGGCAGGACATAGCCAAAAATATGCAAAGCGCTCTAAGGTGAAAGGCCACTACAAAATACCATATGATTGGTATCTTTACCAGGTTAAATTGAGGGAGTATTGTCCCAAGGGATCAGATCTCTGTTGGAGAGAATGGGGACTGCTGGGGACTTTAAACATATTTGGTGGGACTGTCACGTTATTCAACCATTTTGGGCCTAAACTTTAAAAACAATGAAAATCATCCTAGTATACCTATATTTTGAGGATCAGGCATCTTTTCCTGATCTCTGAACTCAGCATATGTCGAAAGCTCCTTCAGGAAAACAGTACTGACTGATCATGGTTGTTTTCTCTCTTTTTCCTTTTTCCCCCTTTGTTGTGTTGGGAGGGAGGGGGTTATAAAAAATTCAGTTTATCGCTCTAATGTACAGTTGAAGGCACATGATTGTATTAATTGTCTATGATATGTATTGCCAACTGAGTTGTGTTAACAATTTCGATAATAAAACAATAAAAGAAAAAGACATGGTTAAAAAACTCAAGAGGGGGACATGCCTGACCGAGCATGGAGTAAGAAGTACTTCGCCTGGGCTCCCGACCCTAGAGGCCTATCCATTGCCGTCTACTGCATCGGTGTTGGCGAGGTGTACTGTGCATGACAGCATGAAAACCCCACTACACCTGTGCCCTGCCACGACATTGTGGATACCACAGGGACTCGTTAAGGCACTGCTGACGGTGCCCTTGCAAGATGACTGGTGTGGAGGCAACGTGCCATCTCAGATGTGGACTCGGAGACCATGGGCCTTGAGTCAGTGAGGGGGGGCCTGCTGTGACCGGTTTGGGCGTGCTGCTCCGTGAGTTCCGTGGAGCCGACATTCAAGGGCCCTGGAAGGCCCCAGCTCCCCCACCCTTGGTATACAGCCTGCCGAAGGGGACAAATGGCAGGCCCGTTGGTGACCTTGGCATCTGGTGGTGGGAGGCCATACTGAGCTGGCGGCCCAGAGTTTCACTCTACCCATTGCAGTGAGTGCGCCGGTGGGCCCATGACAATGCCAGCCTCACCCTACTCCGCTTGCTGACATGATGGCCTTTGGAGGCAGACTGGTGGACGTGGCGGGCCTCAAGAAGACGCGGCTGCGGTGGACGCCTGATCTCCTTGCCTGGGGCCTTGCAGGCCTGTGGTGGTCACTGAGCCCCGTGGGTGAAATCAGCTACAACCAAAGCACCACTAAGACCTGGCAACTCTTTGCTGGTTGCTGGCTGCACCTCCCCCGGGCTGTTTTGGTGTAGGGCGATTTACAGCCAGGCCCCAAGATAGTGATCCAGAGAAAGTAAACTCGGCGAGGCCTGGAGGGCCCAGCGGGCCACACTGGAGATGAACGCAAGAGGCGAGAGGTGATCAGGGATGGAAGTTCTTGGCCCCAGATAGTGTGCCCCTGCAATTCATATCCCTCACAATACTTCTGCATGAACCCCGGCGATATCATGTGGATCGCCTAATGGAACCTGGCAAGGATACTGTGCTTTAAGCCTCTGAAAGGCGACCCCACCCACCATCACAACACAAAGGCTCTCTGCTGCTGTGCTCTGTTGCTGGCAGGTGTCTTCAGAACCTGGCAGTGCATCTCCCTGGGAACTGAGTGTTGGAACAGTGACCACAGTTCCCTTCATTGGGCGCATGACTCCCTTCTCTCCCCTTGGGGACGCTTAGATCACAACTAGAGAGCACCTATTACTCCTCCCCAGAGGGTCTTTCTCCTTAGCACTCGGGGTCCACATCACCAGGACGCCTGGCATGAACTTCCAACAATGCATTTAGGGGACCATGGTCAGCACTCTGTCTTTTGGCTGTGGCCTCTCTTGTTTTGCAATGTGCCTTGGCATACCCTTTCCTCTAGGATAATATGCTTGGACCCTTGCTCTGGATTTGCGCTGCCATTTTGTCATATTCTTAGCTTCCTGCCATGCCCTGTGGCAGATCCAATAGGGTCTCGTCTGGTACTGCAAAAGAAATATGCATATCTGTCACCTCCCTCTGGAGTAAAGCAAATACACCATCAATGGAGCCTTAATCAGAAGGAGTGGAGCTCTCTTCAGAGGTGGCTCTGTCTGCACCCCTTGCCCAAGCTTATATGGACAACTTCCTCCAGGAGTTTTGAATGGAGATTGGCTCCCTCAAGTCTGTATTCAAGTTCTGCATTTATGAGATTTGGAGGGATGTGGAGGGGCTCGATGAATGAGTCAATGACATGGAGCAAACAATGGACTCCCACACAGAGGACCTTGAGGCCCTGTGGCATCGGATGGTGTTCCTGGAAGACCAGCAAAATGACCTCCAGCTAAAGCAATAAGATACTGAAAACATGCAGCCGGAGAAAAAATATCCACATCAGAGGTGTCCCATGGGGCATGGAGGGCTCAGATGTTATGGACTTTACAGCAGACCTTCCCCACGCCGTTCGGGAAGACCCAGACACTCTCCCCCAGTACTGGACAGGGCACATCGAGTGGTGGCGGTCCTGAGGTCGTTCAGACTTTCCTGCAGACATTCTGACACGAGTGCAGTTCTCTTTACAGAAAGAGACAATACTGCAGGCCTCTTGGAAGAAGTCAGATCTGGTATACATGGGCCACACCATCCAGTTGTTCCAGAACCTTCCACTTACCACCTATCACCTTACAACGTCACAGGGAGTTCCAGCTGCTCAATAGCAGGCTTCATGACCTCAATATTTGTTAACAGTGGGGATACCCCTTTGCTATTATCTTTGAATGGGAGGGAAAACGCAATACTATAAGATGGCTGAAGGGAAGCTCTGTGTCTTTTAAACATAATGCCAGCTTCTCGGGGGCGGCCACACCGCCTTCTCCCGGTTTTCCAGCTTGCACAGCGTTGTTCCCCGATGGACTACAGTAGCTTCCAACAATGCTTCCAAATGCAACAATGATTTCATGTCTTACAAAGTTTAGAAATACATTATTTAATGCCTCCGCAACCAGGAGAAGCCCTCTACCCCCCCATCCTTCGACATCGGAGTCAATTTGAAATGCTGAACCCTCCGGCGGTGCACCCCACCAGGGATGATTGCTGTTTTACGCTATTTCTTCTTTCATTAACAGATTATATGCCTGTAAGACATGTCTCTGCTGGACGGCTTCTTGGATGAATCTTCTGTGCCCCAGGGTGGGACACAGTTGGATTCCACCTGGACCAGGCATTACACAGACCGCACTGTACTTTCTTACTTCTCATACGCCTTCCCTGTAGACATCGATCTAGCCTGGGTGACTGACAACATTATCTACTGCTGGCTGCGACAATCATGGGCCTTGGTTCCTGGATGGCCTTGACACTCAGCTGTAATTGACCCCCCCCCCCTCAAATGCAGACTTTTGGGAAGTGAATTTCCCTGTATGGCTGGCGTTGTCTTGCGTAGGCCCTACCTAGTTCTTGGTCAACTGTTTTGGCCTGGTTGGCCTTTGACTCTTGTTTACATTAACATACATTTTTCTTTCTTAAGGTTGCTTGCCAACCCTGGGAGTCATCCTCTCTACCCCCCTTTGTAATTACCTCAGCATACACACCTCATGCTCTTCAAACATGTTCTAGCTGGCCTGGGCCTCCCACTTGATCATTTTCTGATGTCTGCCGGAACTGTGGGCCATTGAGGGGTTACCACTTGGCTCTCCCCACCATTCCACACTCAATGTCTCTTGCTGCTCCTGTGACACCCCTCATGTCCCCCTCTTGGGCATTTCCCTCAGTCCACTCCTATGACCAATAACTCATTGGTTGAATTTCTCACTCTCAATGTGCGAGGACTCAATGCGCCAAACAAGAGAAAACAGATATGGCAATATTTTCCTCCAAGAGACTCCCCTCCTTCAACATGACACTCCCAGCAATGCACACCCTATGTACCCCTTCTGCCACTGGGTGTATGCCTCCACCAAGACAGCTGGAGTTGTGATCCTATATAAGCTACCTTCTGTTCTGGGGCCTCGTGGGTGTTTCGGGATGTAGAAGGTCACTGTTTTAACTGTACAACGCAGCTCACGCACCCTCACCCTTTTAAACGTCTATGCACCTAATCAGACCCCAGAGGCCTATCTCAGGGGCTTGATCAAAGATCATTTATCACAGAATGGGGGGATGTGGTTTTGGGGGGAGACTTCAACCTGGACTGGGACCCTGACCTTGACCGTAGCGAAGCCTCCTTCCAGGAAACGGGTGCCATGTTTACGGCTCTTAAACATGACATCGCTGACATGGGCTTAGTTGATGTGTGGCAATACCACCACCCATACACTCCAACTCACCCTGAAGGGCCTCCCCCTGGACAAGACCCCGGGCCCGATGGTCTCCCAGTGGTCTTTTATTGTAAATTTCTGCCCCTACTACAGGAGCATTTACTGTTTAACACCTTCACAGCCACTTCAGGCCTTACTCCCATCATGTCAGAGGATCATCATCTAATATTGATTTCAAAACCAGGCATGGACCCCTCCCTTTGCACCTCCTACCGTCCCATTGTGCTTTTAAATTATCATGCCAAGCTCTATCCAAAAATCTTAGCAAATAGACTGGAACCATATCTCCCTGGTCTTATAGACCCAGGCCAGATCAGCTTTATTTGTAATAGATAGGGGGCGAATAATGTTCAGCGATTGACCCACCTAGTGGAGAAATCACACCATCATGCTATCCCATCTTGCCTCCTCTTGCTTGATGCAGAGAAGGCAATTTTGACAAGGTCAGTTGGCCCTTTTTAACGGGCGTCCCTTGCAGGATAGGACTGGGCCCCTCAATGATCTCAAGAATAATGGCCTCCTGTACCTCTCCCAGCAGTATAATCTGTGTTAACCGAAGTTTGTCCCAAACAATCCATCCCCGGAAGGGCACGAGACAGGACTGCCCCCTCTCACCCCATCTACTTGCCCTTGTGGTGGATCCCCTGGCAGTTGTCATTCGATAATCAGAGCACATTGTGGGCATACCTTTTGGGCACTGAACACACAAAATTGCCTTGTTTGCAGATGACCTTATGCTAACCTTCATCCAGTTTGAATCATCCCGATTAGTACAGACACTAACTGCATTTGAAAACGTTTTGGGCTTCAAAATCAGTAAATCCAGAGCCTTATATCTAACCATCTCCCCCACTGCCATATCAACGATACAGTCCCTTGCGCCTTTCCAGTGGGCCTTTCACTCTATTAAATACTTGGGTCTCAACCTGATGCCAACTTTAGCTACATGGACGACTAACAACTGGCCAGAATATTGGAAATGTGTTTTGGAAGATCTTCACCATTGGAAGCCACTCCAGGTTTCCTGGCTTGGTCGCCTAAACGCGGAAGAGATGTTCCTCATCCCCAAAATTATCTACCTCTTTGAGGCCCTACCCACTCCGATCCCTGAAGATGAGATCCTGCCACTCCAGCACAATATATGTACCTTCACCTGGGGGTTGTAAGCTCCCTCGCTTTTTAACACGGTATTGATGCTGCCCCAACCTCCTCAACTACTATTGGTAGGCCCAATTATGATATATTTCTGAGTGGATTGTAGGAGAAAGGGACACATTTGATCCACATAGACCAGGCTGTGGCTTGTCAGCCCCTCTAGAATTGGTGTGGCTCCCCAAACATGTGAAGGCCGCAGTGATCATATATTACCATCCCTATGAAAACAGTTTTAGAAATATGGGATAGGGAGGCCTTGAAACCGGGCCTTACCACCTTCACCCAACAACCTTTTCGAGCTTAACCTGGATTTTGCCCCAGTCTTACAACCACACTCTTTTCACCATTGGGGGGAAGAGGAATGCCACACCCATAGGAATTTGTCAGAGGGAGAATTCTATAAAACTTTTGCCTGATGCCAGCAAAGGTTTCATCTTTCTGCAGCTACTAAATCTAACTTTACCACTGTGCCCTTTCCCCACCTAAAACACAGGAAGCAACGCGCCAGCTCACTGCTTTTGAGACCCTAGTCTGTTTTTTTTTTTTACTGGACTCAGTGGCTAGTCTCTTGCACTCTCCAACACTCCAGCCCGCCCCACCCACATCCTTATCAAACACAATGGCATGTAGATGTTGCTGATATAAACACGAAGCAATGGGACCAACTTTGGTGAGAAAGACCCAGACTTCTAAATGGGACAAATCCGAAGGTTCCACACAAACTTGTGATCTATGTAACGGAGGAAGGCAAGATTTCTTACATGCGTTGTTAGTCTGTCGTAACCCTATTCTGGTAGAGGCCCAACGTCGGTATATAAAACCTGTATGTTTTTGGCATAATCTTTGCACTGCAAAAAGCTTAATTCAGTTTGGTAAATCTCCGCTTGAGGAATTTGCTTGTTATAATCTTTATACATTTTTTAAAGCTTTTTAAAATTGTTTTAATGTTTGATTAGCATAAAGGTTTTACTATTTACTAATCATGTATTTGTTGACCACAGTTGAGGTATGAATAGTAAAAAAAATATCTTATTTTATTAATCATGTACTTGTTGACCTCCGCGAGGTCTAAATCAAATTTAATACATTCTGAATATGTACGAGATAGCCCTCGAAAACACAAACGTGTAACGCAACTTTAATCGGCATACAAGGTACACGCTGGTATCTCACACCTGAGCGGATCCATGCTATTTTCCCTGCCTCCTCAACCCTCTGCTGGTGCTGTATGATGACTCTGGGAAATCTCATACACATATGATTTTTCATTGCTCTCCATGTGTGCGGAAACTGTGAATAAAGAGATGTCCGAGTAAAAAAGAATTATCACGAGAATGGTACTGTTTTACAAGATAAATTCTTTCTGATGTCAAGATTCACTTCATCGCTGAAAATGTCCCACCGGCCCACGCGCCAGGGAATATTTACTGTAAAAGGGAAAACATTTAGATTACTTTTCATGAAATGTTTGAAGCTGATAATTCTTTATAGTGACAACAATTCCTCTGGTAGTCTCCATACACAGGGAAGCAGCTCATCTTCATGTTATGAATATGTACATTAAGTTTTTTTTTTAATGCTACATTTTTTGACAAAGGAAAAAGAGGTCAGAACTGCATTCTATTACAACATTAATAGAGTTGTGTTAAATACATCCTTTAAACCTTTGCCATCTAGGATTAGAAGGATACATTTGAAGTGGGTGTGCACTTTATATTTCTGTGCATTAATACTAACTAACAGAAAGTGGATTTACTCGCGAATTTACATGTACACACTGACATAGATTCCTCGACATAAGGCACATAAAAATATGGTCAATTAAATAAGGATAGGCTCAAAAGTGTAGTTCTAGAGCAGAAATACGTTTTAAAGATTTATTACAATAGTGGCGTGTCTGCTTTTTATCTAAACATAGATGCAACAAAGTCTTAAGCCACAGAGAGAGATTTCAAGTGTATACATTTCTCTCTTGTGACTACTGCTTAGCATGACATGGTAGTCAGAAAGTAATACCACTTGACCTCTGAGCCCACTGACTTTCGAGGAAGCATATCTCTAAATCGATGACACTCGTAAAAAAAGAAATAGCAAAACTATGAAAGTAAGAACCCTTAATCTGACTGGAATATAAACAAATGATGTATGTAAATCTGACTTGGATGCGAACTCAATTTTACCAAACAGAAACCAGCAAGATTTCTTCAAGACTCCATGAATTGAGATGCCCCACAACCCAGCTGAATTGAAACAACTGGCCCAAACTTCGCAAATTGATAGCCACTGCTCAAAATCTTTCTATAACTCATATGAGTATTGCATGCATGCCAGTGCTTAGTTTGAGTCTGTGGTTGCCAATGGGGGCACTCGTTTGTGTGGACTGGCACTTATTTTTACTCACGGCAGATATTGATTGAGACCAAAAGAGAGAAAACACACAAATAGGAAAGCAGGAGGAAGAGATTAGACGGAAAAACTGTCACAAAGGGAACAAGCATTTTCAATGCAATAGGTCTCGCATTTATTAACGTTGTAACTATTGGCATTGAAAATGATGTTTTTTACTTTTTTATTTGCAGTAGATTCATATGATTTGCATTGTGCTATTGCTTTTGGTATGACCTTCATAAGATATAATCCTAAAAGAGAACAGTGACTGTTACGAACTGTCATAAAAGAGCTGCATGCAAACTGCATCAAATAGGTTAGGAAGTTATGTTTCTTTCCCAGTCTTTCATTATCTATTCCTAATGTTGCTGAAAAGGGTTTGTTTGGGTAGATATACATTCTTATTAGTAAAGCCAGCCTTTACCAGTAATTTAAAACAAATGAAATGTATGCCAGAGAGGGGCTATGGAGAGATGAGAGGCATTTTTGTCTTGTGGTATTGAGGGAATCCGAGGAGGAGGCCGTGGGCACTATAAAATAAATTTCGCACTGGGATCCACCAGCGCTAAAGCTGGCCCTGAGTCCAACCCTCTTAATGACATTGAATAATTTTGGGAAAACAAAGAAGATTCAATTAGTTAGAAGTCTTTGTTCTTGATCCCTGATTTTGGGCCAGATGTACTATTGAGTGGTCTCAAAACACTTGTCGCAATTTTCAACCAATATTTTTGCGCCCTTCAAGAATTGATCTGTATACTAATCGATTGGTTCTTAAAATTTTAAATCATAGTGGGTTGCATTCCAACCTACCTCATGAGTATTAATAACAGGCTTTCAAAAAAGTAAACCTTTTTAAAATGCAGGCCAGTTTCCTTAAAGTAAACTGGGCTGCATTTTTTGGGTTGTTATTGAGAGTTTGTAGTGATTACTCCCAATCAAAGTTTGCGAATGGGATGCCACCACAATTTGGGAATCGGTACCTTTTCAGTGGTTTACACCTGCTATTTCAGTCTTAAACCATTGATACTTATGGATAAGAATATTTTTTTGGAGGGAAAGCATACATCGATCTCTTTACAAATAGTGATTCCTTATCCATTTCTAAACCCATTTAAGGAGTTGGTAAAAAGTTACTGACTCCTAAAATCTGTTTAGTGCACTGCTAAAAGCAGGTTTTCTCTCACAAATTCCAAACTGGAGCATTTGTTACTAAGCAACTGCTTTGTACATCTGGCCCTTGATTCACTACCCACAAGTCTCTGAGAAATGTTTAGGCCTCCAACACCAGTTCAGCTATGCTCTTCTCCTCATCAGCAGCCTTCATTCTTTCTCAGGTCTGATTCTGTGTAGGGTCATTATTTGAATCATTAAAGCGAAAGGGTTTTGTGATATGACCTGTGCATGAATACATCGGTTCACAAAAAAAGGATTCCTAGTGGGTCACAATCCTACCAGTACTTGCTCCAATTGGAGGCAATCACAGGGGTATTGCTCAGCTGGGGTCAGCAGACCACCATGGTTGTGATTGCCTCTCAATAAACATAACTGTTTTGATAAAATAGCCCCTTTTCCTTAAAGGAAATAGGGGTGCGTTTAAAAGAAAGTTTTTTTTTTTTAATAAAAGGCTTGTTTAAGAATTGGCAGTGGTTCTCTTGACCACTTCCTTCTCTCAAACATACTTAATTTAAGACTCACAAAGCTTCAAAAAGGGGAAGGGGTCCCAAAGTGACCACTTCCATTTTATGAATGTTTTGCGACAGGATTATGGTTGCAAAATATTGATACCTCATACAGAATCGCATTTTGGAAGGAACACCTGCAACATTTCCCTCACAAATAGCGATTTTGGGAGTTGTGGATTTAGGGCCATATGTATCAAGGAACCAATTTGCGATTCTGTAATAGCGATTTTTAAGAAATCGCTATTTCAGAGAATCGCAAAATGGTATGTATCAAGAAAAACACATTTTTTTAGCGATTTCTTGATATTCCTTAATTGCGAATTCGCAAATTGCGAATTCGCAATTAAGGAATACTTTCCAATTCATTTCTATGAGCCAGGAGGCCCATAGGAAGGAACGGGAATTTTTTCTCAATTTGCGATTCGCAATTTGCTAATCGCAAATTGAGAATAATTTCAAGGGTGCAGGGGTGTCCAAAGGACACTCTGTTGCACCCCTGAAATAAGCATAGGTGCACATGCGGTGCACCTACATGCCCTAAGGGCATGTATGTGCGTCACATGGCACTTTGAAAAATGCAAAAATGTGCATTTTTCAAGGAATTCGCAACTTACCACCAACTAGAAGTTGGTGGTAATTTGCGATTCCTTAAGGCCAGTTAGCACATTTTTTTGCCTTCTTACATTGCATTTAAGGAATCGCAAAATTTGCTATTCCTTAAATGCAATCGCAAAATAAGGAATCGAAAATTTTGCGATTCCTTATTTTGCATTGGATTTTCCTTCATAAATATCATTTTGAAAATTCGCATTCGCAAAGGCCGAAATTCTGCGAATTTCGGCCTTTGCGGATGGGAATTTCAATGATACATTTGGCCCTATGTGTAGTTAAAAAAGCATTTTAACAATTGCAAACAGCAAATTGAAATGTTTGTGATTGTTAAAATTCTTTGTAAATCTGGACCTACGTCTTTAGGAGGCCACTGTTAACTCATGTGTGGCAATTGCATGGATCAGTAATAATTATAATTATAGTATAAAACCATTAAAGCTTTTGTGACGATAATCGTAGAGGCAGTTTTGAAACAATTGAGGGATTGTGAGCTCAGTTTACAGTTCATTTACATGACTTGGAAGTAAACATCCTTATCTGGCAAGTGTTGGGATTAGTTACAATTATTTTAGCAGAACACTATATTCCTTGATTTCAAATTAAACAAACAGTAAGGCTCCAGAAACCCTCTGCCAATAAAAGCAAACATGATCCAATGGGAACATCTGCAAATGTTTTATTCATTCCTTTACATGTGCCAAGTGCCTTTGCCACTTACAATCTGCTTTCCTGCTGCTGTAAAGTATACGAGAAGTCTCTGTTGCCAGGCTGATTCTGTAAAATGCAGGGGCAGATTCACTAGGATTTTGCACTTTTGTTGCAACAGGAAATCATGTTGGTCATTTTCTAGGCCATTCAAAGCCCCTTTGCATGGCTTTGTGTTGTTTAGTAAATACAAAGTAACGCAACACAGCGCATAGCGCTGACTTTTGTTACTTTGAATCGGGTAGGCGTTACATGGGTGGAGCATGGACATCCCCATGCATCCACTCATGTATTTTGACGCAAACCAACCCTGGGTTTGAACCAAAATTGTGCGCCTAACTGACAAAGGCATTACGAGGAGAAATATCTTTATTTCTTCTCACTACATCCTCGTTCCATGTGTGCTGCCTTCTGCAGCACACATAGAAAGAGGAATTTGCGTCTAAGGGGGGTTTATGTGCAGGAAGGTGTCCCTTTCTGTACAAAACAATCCTGCCTGTAATGCAGGCACCGTTGGACCATGGTGCAAGGATGTCTGCATGGTGCTAGGCAGCTCACAGGGCACCAGTGCTGGGAAAGAGCAGTAGTGCACCATATCATATCAGATTTGCCGCATTTCTGCTCTCTCACGCAGTGCTGCGCTGCAGCTTACCCTGATGCACTGAATTGCGTCAATTGTTAATAACGCTGCCTCCTAGGTACCAAGGGCCAGATGTATCAAGGCTTTTGCGACTCGCAAACGGCCTTTTAGCATTTTTTCATATGTTTGAAAAAATCGCAATTTAAGGAATCGCAATAATTTGCGATTCCCTATTTTGCCATAGCATTTAAGGAATCGCAAATTTAGCGATTCTTTAAATGATATGTATGAATCATTTTGAAATTGCGATTTTGTGTTAAGGAATCGCAAATTACCACCAACTTGTAGTTGGTGGTAATTAGCGATTTCTCTTAAAAATGCCCTATTTGGCATTTGTGAGGGTGGCATGTGACACACATACATGCCCATAGGACATGTATGTGTGCCACATGCACACACATGTAAATTTCAGGGGTGCAGCAGGGTGTCTTTGAGACACCCCTGCACCCTTGAAATAATTCTCAAATTGCGATTAGCAAATTGTGAATTCGCAATTTGAGAATATTTGCACTATCATTCCTATGGACCTCCTGGCCCATAGGAATGCATTGGAAATTATTATTTATTTGCGAATTCGCAAAATAAGAATAATAAGAAATCGCTAAAAAATAGATTTTGTACATACATTCCGTTTTGTGAATTCTAAATAGCGATTCGCAAAAAAACGCTATTTAGGATTCGCAAAACGGAATCTTGATACATCTGGCCCCAAATGCTTTAGTAAAATTTTAGGCAATATGTTTGACACATACATTTGAGAACATGAATAGATCTCCCACATCCAACTAGCTCTTTTAAAATGGCTAAAGGGGGATAGGATTTAATATTGTGCTAAGCTGATGGGTGTTGTCTTCTGCTTCCTCCTTACTCCTTGCCTTATCAAAAAGACTGGACTGCCTGTAATGTTCCAAATGCAAGTTTCAGATCCTTAGGTCCTAGAAAGCAAAATTATTGTTGCAGAGCAGTGAAGTCAGCATCAAAATGGTGGAGGGAGTAATAATATGAAGTGGAGTATGATAGCAAATGGGTTGAGCTAGACAGACACTCTCGGCACTGTACTAGAGCTCACAGCAGCTGTTGGAGAGGCATGGCAGCAGAGGTGGCGGCCATGTGGGTCTACAGCAAGGACTGAGGGGAATGTTGGAATTAAAGTGGGAGCCAAGAATCTTGGTGCCATTTTGAATAGATAATGGAGAGTAGGCAATGTGTGCATGGCTCTCACTCAAAGCAGCAAAGGCCTTATTTAGAGTTTGGAGGATGAGATACTCCATCACAAGTATGGCGGGTATCTGTCTGCCATAATATAAGTGCCAGAGGCTGTAATGTACTTGTAATATAGCTGTCAGGATACCTGCTGTATTTTTCATGCAGTATCCACTTCTCCATCCTCTAAATATCAACTTCAGTGTGAATATAGGTTCTGAAATCCTGACATTGACTGCTCTGAAATCAGGGAAGTGAAAAAAAGATTTACATTTTTTGCCACTGCTCTGAGGTCAGAGCAACAAAACACAGGTCTTCAAAGTCCGTGCTCTGGGTACAGCGATCCACCACTTCCCTCAGTCCTCACAGATGTAAGGAATGTGGGGATTGCAGAACACATTCTTGTTCCACCACCGCAATCTCCCCTAATCATACACAGGTTTTAGGAAACCAGTGTTGGGGCGAAAACAGACATTGACAAGCAGCTCTCACAGAACCAATGTCAGCCTTGAGTAGGAACTGTCAGAGGGTGGTGAGAGAATGTGGCAGGATGTCAGGTTCCTGCTTGTATTGGGGGAAAGGATAGGGGGAGTGTATTGTTCAATGGCAATGGGGAGCGAGAGCGGACGGCAGGTATTTTGTTTTGACTGGGTGGAGGGTGGAAGAGTCTTCCTATCTGACAGGATACGTAGCAGCATATTTACAAGCCCCTATCGCTACAGGAGTGTCACTTTTTGCAACGTTCCTGTGGCGAAAGGGGCTTCGCCTCATTTACAAGGCAGCATTAAGCCACTTAACATGGCTTAATGCTGCCTTGGAAATAAGGCCCCCTTTCACTCTATGCTTAGGGTGGTGGAGTTGGTGGCAGGACCCAATATTCTTTAAGCAGGGCCTGAGTGAGGTGAGACAAACTGTGTATGACTGTCCCAATGGGCTGTCATGAAGTTGCTAATCTGATTAGGGGAAGAGGATTCCTTTGAGGGGCACTATATAGTATACAGTTGGAGATCTGTAGCGCACTAAAACATAGAGGGGCAGATTTACAAGCCCCATGCGTCACTTTTGCGATGTGGTTGCGTCACTTTTGTGACGCAGCGGAGGCGTAAAAGTTCCGGCCCATTTACAGCGTGACGCGTCTTGGGAGATGCGTCACGTTGTAAAGCCCTGCGTGACATTATAGCTGCGTCAGGTATAATGTAAGCATCGTAAAAGTGATGCCGTGAAATCTACAAGATTTCACTACGTGACGTTTAGGATGCCACTGCATCAAAACCGCATGCCTGCTTGAAGCAGGCGTAAGGAGTGACGCAGTGTATTGGGAATAAGCTACAACATGCATTGCTGGAGTTGCCTCGTGCTTGCGACACGACTCAAGCAATGCGTGACTTTTCCGTCAACAGATGCGTCAGCATTTCTGATGCATCTGTCAATCCATGCGTCATGGTGCGCCGTATTGTAAATCCGGCGCATCCGTGGTGACACCGCAAGGGTTTTGCATGATGGCGCAGGGAAAGTGATGCATCTCTACAGATGCATCACTTTCTTGTAAATCTGCCCAAGGGTTTTTCATCCTTCAGTTCTAGGTGACATCATACACAACTCGAGGTTTACGCTTCTTGTCTAGTTGAAGTCATTTGGAACAGTTCTGTGAAAAACAAACCCATAATTCACTATTACTGATTATAATTCTCTATATATCAGATAAAATGCTTGCACTGCATATGACACATCAAGTTGTACTACTTTCCTCCCCACGCCCCAACTCTTGGAAGAGGATTGACTGTAACTGCTTTGAATGCGGGAAAACATTTATCTCACTAAGTACGGGCTTGGTTGAAAAAACATCAGGAGTGGATATTTCTGTGAAGTAGCACATCAGAGCCCCATGATTTTTAAAACTGAACACTAATATCTCTTCAGGACAAGTGTAATAAAAACACCAATGTCTACTGAGGTGGCAGATCAAGACTCCCAGAAGAAGCAAAACGTACAGTGCAGGGGTGGCCTTAGGCATGTGCAAGCTGTGCACCTGCAAGGGCCACCAAACCCCAGGGGCCACCACACCAATATATATCCTTAATATAATAATCCTCTGAGGATGGATACATATTTGCGTGGTGGCCCCTGGCAGAGATCTGGCGGCCTCCGGCTCTATTCCACTTCCAAACACCCTGACCCCCCCCCCCGCCCTCTTCACTGGCCTTCGCGCTCCGTCCCGCCCAGACCCCCTCTTCCAGGGCCCCCTTCCTACGCTCCCTGCCCTGGGCCGCCATGAGCCTAGAGCCGCCCCTGGACAGTGGGAGGGTGGAAATGGTAGGAAAGAAGCAACACAACCGTAAGAAGAACAAAAAAAGAAAAACATTACCTTCATCAGAAACACAAGAACCCTAATGAAGATGAAACAATCAGTGCTTTGTCCATATACCTCATGAAAGAAGAGGGTGTAAAGCCAAAACGTGCTGGCCAATTGTGAGGCAGCATATAAGAGTGACAATGAAGCCACAAATGGTAGGCAGTGTGTGAGCTCCAGACCCCTTGTAGAATACAATATATGTTGCCTGTGAGCACTAAAAGTTCCCAAATGCATTATTTGGCCTATTCTGTACTAAAATGAGGCAATACGTAGATAAGGGTTTGCAGCAACTTTAAATCAAGGGTTGGCAAGGTCAAAAATAACCTTGTGAAGACAGATGCACACCTCTGAAGAGGCAGCAACGGGCTTGGCAAGGAACACACTGGAGCTTGAAAGATGATCTCATAATAATATATTGAGGAATGCAAGGATTTGGAAAGCCACTCATGCAGTGAGAACATTCTGAAGAGTGGAATGAACAGCATATATAATAGTTTTCAGATCAGGGAGTTAGTGTTGCTGAATAACACCTATATAGTTCTGTGTTGGTATCCTGGGTGGAGAAAAAAGGTCTCATAATGAGAGATTTGCAATATAAACTGCATTACTTCAAAATGAACAAACAACAAATCTTAATTAAATAAAGAAACGAGGGCCTGATGTATGAAAATCCCATTCCCAAAAAGTGGTTGCAAATTTTGCACCAACATTATGAGAATAGAAAATAATCTTGCAAACCCACCTATGTAGTAGTAGGTTGAGAGAGCGCACATCAAGTAAAATGTAGAGGTGCACCATATTTACAAGCACGTTGCACCAGTCTAGTTAAAGGAACATATAAGAGTGTCGAATTTATAGAGTGCATACATATAAGAGTGTTTAATTAATACAGAGTGCATATATCAGTATGAAAAGCAAATGTAGGAGTGTTTAGAGATGTTAGAATGATATTAAATTCCATGTTATGTGGCTGTTGCAGAGGAGAATGTAATGCTGATAAACGTAGAAATGTGTAGGCCTCATGGCAGTTCACTGAGAAAGAATACGTGCCTTTATGGATTACTGTTGTCATAATTCAAAGTATTATTGATCATAGAACTGAAAACATACGTTTTATAGAAGTGTTCCCTATAACCAGTTGTGTGTAATAAGTTAGAATACTGTTTAGGCTGAGAAATAAAGTTCATAGTGTGCACAGGCCCGTTTCATGTAATTCTAGTAGGCCTGAAGAGATAAGGTCGTTTCTTTTGATATGCATGTGCTAGTTAGAATCAGGTCGTGTTAAGTATAAATCGTGGACCGTGCTCGAAGGTTTACGACTTGTGAGATAAGCTGGAGGCCGGAATTTGGGGCCCACTTCATGGGTGTCTGTTTGCAGGTGCGAGGGGGTTCCAATCAAGAGAGTGATGAATAGAGCTCTGTTCTGGGAGACAGGCACAGGCCTGGAGGAGGGTTCAGGAATTTCCTGGGGGGTACCGTCTTGCCGGAGAAGAGCCTGAGAAGCAAGGTCAACGCTAACAATGAGCCCAGAGGAGTATCAGCATGGAAAAAGCCAGAACTGACACCACGTGAGGGGTGTACGTGAGGGGCGTCTCTGAGGGGCGTTTCTACTGTAATTGTGATTTTGTATTAGAGACAGCACCCCTGGGTGGAGGTAGAGCAGATGGCCTGAGGAACCTAAGAGAGCGGATGGGTAGGCAGATAGCGCATAACTGCGATGCACAGATGTACAACAAAGACTAAGGGAAAGTGAGTGATCTTCTTTGGAAGTCACCACGGCTGACACCTTTTTAGGTTAAGATCTTGCTAAGTAGGGATATCACTTAGTCTAGTGTAGGGACAGTCTAATTTGGATTTTCCTTCCCTTTTGTAAATGTCACACAAGTTACAACTTGTGTCTATTCTTGCAACCTTGATGATTTTTGAATTAGTTTTGGTGATATTCTTCTGTCGCCTAAGAGCATTTAGAGATTTCATGTTTGTACTAATGCCAGTGTATCTTTTGAAACTTATATTGAGATGTTTGTATCTCCAGTTATTTTTGGCTTTATAATAAAACTTTTAAAACTTATTCATAGTAAGTGGTTCTTCAGAGTTGTGCAAAGTCTTAAACTGATTAACCTAGTAGTGGATTGCTTTTTACTCTATGACAGGTAACAAAGGTTCAGTCGACCTGAGTTGGGATCTAGATCTATAGTGATCTGATAAGAGATCAAAAATCCCGCCGTAACAAGGTCACGGTTTACAAAATTTCGAATCATAGTGCATCACAATCAGGTCTACCCATCAATATTTATGAGGGAGGCCGCAAACTGCGACTCACAACGATTGCGTTCCATCACAGGGATAGGGGCCTGCTGCAGTCAGAAGACCACCATGTTTGTGAATAAATTTTATTAAAGTAAACTTGTTTTCATATGAAGCCCATTTTCCTTAAAATAAAAGGGCTGTATTTAAAAAGAAAACTATATATATTTTTTGAGGGTTTGTTTGAGAAATGTTAGATGTCTCTTGGACCACCGCCTACATCCCAACAAACTTTTTATTTACATTCACTGGTGGCCATTCCCTCCCTTTGAGCACAACAAAATTAGATAAACGTTCAGTCACATTGGGATTGCCAAAAAGGTTTGCGCAAGCCACACCCTATTGCTACACAAAGTAGAACGGCCCCAAATGTATCCCTTCCGTGTACGAAAATGTTACCATATCAAACGGGGAGTAGGTAACTTTTTACATTATTGCAACTGGACTACTGTTACCAAACATTGATACATCCCATTACAAATTGCAATATGCAAGGGACGCCCAAAATATGTCCCTTCCAAATTGCGATTTTTCTATTTTGTTTTGGCTTTCATTTAGTAACATGTTATTAAAGCACAAAATGGGTTTAGTCGATTTAAAAAAGCCATTTTGAGGTCACAAAATCTGTGATTTTGTGAATCACAGGCTTTGTGACCACAAAATGGCTTTGTAGATGAGGCTCCAGGTTCAGTTACTGAAATTACAACTTTGCCAAGATCTGTTGTAAGTAACTGAGAGCCAGTGGCAGCAGCATTCTGGACAAATGTTTATATCTCAACCTTTCACAAAAGCTTAGAGGGTGAGAGCCATGTTTCAGGCCTTTTGAACTTGATGATATTACCTAAAAATGTAATCAAATAACCTTTGACTTGATAACATCACAGAATGTGAGATGTAGAGGATAGGATCTCTCTTGCACATATAACACAATGCACAATATTACAAGGTGCTTTGCTGCATATTCAAGAGAAAAAGAAACCTGCATCTTTTAAAACCCACACCAGTGGCATTGTCCATCCTTCCTAGGAGTATCAAGTCACTTGAACATGTAGGTTCACAAACATCTTCCTGCTTGCACCAACTCAATCTTCTCAAAGTAAAACAATCCCTGAGTAGAATGTCCAGAATTGTCTTAACTGGCCTGCCCCTTTCAGACATACTACTGTTTCCTGTCAGTAAGGAATTGCAAATGTTTGAAGCACAGATCTGATTGAAGAAAGTGAGAGTAAGTAAAATGGGAAATAACCCATCCAGTCTAACAGTTTGCAAAACCCCTTTCTCGATATGAGACGACAGACACAGTTTATGTAGTGTAAATGGGGAATAACAGACACACAGCTGATCCCCCTTCACTAGCAGATGAGGAATGCAGTGGAGAGAAAAGAAAATTGGCAATAACCTTTAAGACCAGAGTGACTACATCTCCAGGTGTCCTCAGCAGTTGAAAAGGGAAGGTTTGTGGTGACAAGATGAAAATGGCATGTGATACACACTAAATAGTTGTGAGCTGAGAGCTATGGCAGATGATAAGTCTTTAGAGTTTTCAAGATTGTTTAATTATGCCTCCCTAAAAATGACACAACACATATCACACGTAGGTACTAATTATGAGTTCTTCTGTGTGGAGTGCGATATTTATCACACCCAATGAAATCCAACACCGAAGGGTTCGAGAATTAACTGGTATGATAAAAAGAACCAAGTATTAGTTCTTCCTAAAATGTTTGGCATAGCATTCTGCTTCTGATGCTCATTGCACCTAATCCACAGACCCCAGTTTTGCCAGGCCTTTATACTCTGGTATATACTGGCAGGTTTGATCTGGTGGAGTGGAGTTTAATTAACCCATTAATTACTAGGTGTAGTGAACATCACACAACTAGTAACTAACATCCCTACATCAATAGGTGATTGCGCAGGGATCGCAAAAATCTGAAGTACTCAGAATTAAGGGGAACATGCATCAAGATAAACACTTGCGATTCCTTAATAGCGATGGAATCACTATTTAGGAGTTGCAATTCCTTATGCATGTAAGAATCACAAAATAAATAGCGATTCCTACACATTCCGTAATAGCGAATCGCAAATTGCGATTAGCTATTAGGGAATGCATTCCCATTCATTCCTATGGGCCTAGAGGTTCATGAAATTGAATGGGTCATTACAAATTGCGAATGCAAATGCAAGGCTGCTGAAGGGCCTACGGCCCCCTGAGACACCCCAAAAAAGGTAAGAGTGCACGTATGCCATACACACATGCCCTAAGGGCATGTGGTGAATCGGCCCATTTGCGACCGTTCAAAAGCTTGATGCATGTCCCCCAAAGGCCTTAAAGTGTGAGTGCAGCCTAATATGGGAAGGTGCAGGGTTCAAGCAATGTCCTTGGAGAGGTCAGTTGTTTATGGTCTGTTTGCCATTTCAGTCATCTTTGAGGCTAGACAAAGGATCCTACTGAGCAAACCATCCATATTCCAAGTATCTATTGATATTTGACAATTCCACGACCTCATTCTGATATGTAAAACCAGGGTTGAACTGGACATAAAATTGGTCTGAGAAGCAAAAAGAAATGTGGCCCCCAGTAGTGAATTAGAATGCTAAAGAAGTTGCCCAGGTTTGCAAATTGAGGCAGTGTTGAACTTGTAAAGACATGCTGTATGAGTGTTTTGCAAGGTATGGAAAGCGGAATGGATTTGAGCCTACTGCGGGCAATTTTTCTATTAATATCAGGGAAATTCACAGAAAACTCAGCCCTGAAGATCGTAAAAGAAGCCCATTCTAAAAGACAAAAAAACGGCCTACAGACAGGCCAGCCCATCGGGCACATCCTGATTGCCCTGTAAACCAGTCCAACCCTGGGTACGACCTCTAAAATAGGCAAAACCCAGCTATAGTACCTGCACATTCATGATTACTCTAAAACAATTACAATTTAAGGTACTTTTGAAAGTAATGGCTTAGCACACAGTACAAAGTGAGTACGTAAAATGGCCAATACAGCAGAGTGAAGTAAAAAAACATTACATTTCTTGAATAGACTATTTGCAGTTTTTTGCAGGGCAACTCCACCCAGGAATATGCGAGCTTTAAATAACTGTTACGGCATTCAAGCCACAATATTTGTCTTAGTGGTATAGGTTACACTATTGATATAGAGGCAAAATGTAGAGACAATATTGAGTGAATTTTACAACACCCCTCCCAAACACCTTTATTCACATTAAAACCTTTGATGTCTCCCCCCCGTTTCCCCCTCTTAGTATTTGCACATTTCTCAGCCTGTAGCTTTATTAGTATTCGGAGAAAGTTCTGAAATCCCCCATGTCTTTCAGTGTACATTAAAGTATCCCAGGGGGGCGTTGTTGAGTGCGGACAAGGACAACAAACAAAGATTCAATTTTCAGGATCATGGGCCTTTACTGGTAATGTGCAGTAAATCTGTGCTAGTACTGGGCAATTACAAGCTAAATTCGTGGATGCAGAATTGCTACATGGTACCAGAATTACAGGCCATACACCTACACAGAACTCCCAATTCTGTGGAGATTAAGGCATACATGTAGTATACAATATGAGCAGGTGGTACATGTATGCTTTTGCCTCAGGGTGAGGGGGCAAAAACAGAGGGTTTTCGATTAAGTTAGGAAGAGAAAGTTAAATT
This sequence comes from Lissotriton vulgaris, assembly GCF_964263255.1. Lineage (NCBI taxonomy): Eukaryota > Metazoa > Chordata > Amphibia > Caudata > Salamandridae > Lissotriton > Lissotriton vulgaris. The sequence goes on from NC_141695.1 coordinate 1,646,936,961, forward strand.
CTGGAATGGGGGAGCATTGTACACCTGCCAGAAAAAAAAAAAAAAAAAAAAACAGGAAATGAGGCTTAGCTGCTACTGCAGCCAAAATTGTCCCCTATAAAAGTGAGCATGTACAGGTAACATTAAAGAGGCATATTTCTTTGTTTTTAGTTTACTACATACAAGAGCAGTTGTTAAGCAGCTGGAAAGGAATTCTAAAATTGCTGCCTATTAATAGTATGCAATCTTGTAAACAATATGCTATGCCTATGCATAGTTTCTAGAATGCTGGTCATGTACATTGAAGAAAAAGCACCCCCAATTCGAATGGTTATGTATGAAGTGAATGTGTGGGCATTTCGTAGGTCTAACTGAGAAGGGGCAATTAAGATCCACACTTAACCAAACTGATAAACCATGAGATGGTCCTTCCCTATGTCTGGCAACATCTTAAATACTATAGTGGGAACATCACTATGGAAACACCGGTGAAATAGTCCATGTACTTGAAACACACACATAGAAAATTTGGTTACAATGTCCAGGAACCATTAGTCCATTTGGAAGTGGCGGCTCGCAGACGGAGTGCTGTGGGGCTGGGTGGGGGGTAGGGTAGTCGGACAGACGACAGCAAGGAGTAAAGTGAGTAAATAAATAAATAAAACGATGTACCTTGCGCTCGCTGCATCGCCGAGTTGGCGATGCAGCGAGCGCAAGGTAAATAATTTTATTTATGTATTTACTCACTTTACTCCTTGACATCATATGTCCGACTCTACACCCCCCTACCCTGCCCCTCCTCTGCCCCGACGCTCCGCAGCACTCTCTCTGCGAGCCGCCACTGCCATTTGGTTTTATGGAAAGCCGTCAATATTCCAATACAAACCAAAAAAAATATTAGAGAAGGCTACAGGGAAGGCCTGGGGGCTATTCAGGCAAAATGTCTTTGTAAATAGAGATAAAGGCAGCACTGAAGTCATTGTCAATCAGTCCATCAGTTCCATTAGGAGGAGATTGGCAGGTTGAATCACCATCGGCACCTGTGATACCTATATCTTGAACGTGAAAACTTCAGCAAGAATGAGTGGTTTGGGTGCATAAGTAGAGCTAATGCATTTAGATTTAATGTTCTATATTCAAAAAACCAAAAATTAACTCGGAGCATTAAAAGCGTAGATAGATGTAATCAAAAGGAATGTTACTAGAAAAAATAGGTTGTGCACGGAGTAAATCAGAGTAGAAGAGATAGAGATAGATAGTTTTA